>NC_048232.1:12641279-12898843 GCF_002007445.2 Ailuropoda melanoleuca | reverse complement strand
CCCCCCCATAGCCACTGCCTTAAAATTTTAGCCAAGAGTCAGACACAACAATACAAAACTCACCAGTTTACAAAAGAACAGTTGGATCCAAATTTTGTCTTGGTAGTTGGAATAAGATAAGTTCACCTCTTCAGATGGCCTAAGCCCAATTTCCAAATACTACCGTATCCTTCTCTTACTCTTGAAGGAAATCATTTCTCTAAAGTTTGTGTTTCAAAGAATGGCTCCTTGGTCCTAGAGAAGGAGAGTTTGAAAATCTGCATTAAAAAGGTATTGAGAAAGTATCAAGTTTTCTCCAAGATGAAGTTTTTGGGGAATATTTGCTTATTATCAGAGGTCGAGAATACTTTAAATTTTTCCTCTTTCTTAAGTTCCGGACAATTCTGTTCTTAATAACCCAATATTGACAAGTATTTTCAGATGAATAGGCAAGGTTAGGGGACTGGTGAAGATAGATAGGATTTGAATGCTTCTAGAGTTACATTTCTAGTTTTGTAGAAACTGGTTGTTTCTAGTTCCCCCCAAAATTGAGCTGTCGACTGACTGATATCAAAAGGCTGACCTGCCCATTCAACTACATTTTCTTTAATTTGCTTCTTTATCTCAGGAAGATTTCTAACAAGGGTGGAAATCAAAAGATTTTTTATGTTCTAGAACTTTAAGATTTTTAAAAAATATTTTATTTATGAGAGAGAGAGAGAATGCGCAAGTGGGGATGAGGGGAAGAGGGAGAAGCAGACTCCCTGCTGAGCAGGGAGCCCAGTGTGGGGCTTGATCCCAGGACCTTGGGATCATGACCTGAACTGAAGGCAGATACTAACCAACTGAGCCACCAGGTGCCCCTAGAACTTTAAGATTTAATGCATTAAATTTTTAAGTATGTATAAGTATGTATACATACTTATATACATACATATATGTATTAAATTTTAAGTATGTATAAAATGTTTAACAAAAGTCTTCTTTCTGAGCGTACATTCCAACCTTGGACCAGTTCACCACAGCGGGGAGTCCTCTGCCATTGCTTCTGTTGGCCCCTGAACATCAGCCTCCAGCTAAGCTATTTCCTACTCGTTTGTATGAGGGCCTGGGAAAAATTATGGCCATCTGTTTTCTCTGTGAGGTGTTTTTTTTGGGGGGGGGCGGGCATCAGGCTTACCTGATAACTACTATATTTTCATGGATGGGAAGAACACCCCTTAACAGCCAGTCTAGGTCCCTCTGAGTGAGGTTGTGAATGGTCACTAATCTTTTTAACTTCTCTCTAAATTTGGTAGGATCTTCTGAAAGTGGAAGTAAAAGGACTTTATAATTTACAAGATCTGCTGCTGTCCAGGAGACATGCATTCCTTGTAGTGCGGATCTAAGATACATCTGCAAAGGACATTGTATCAGAAGTCCTGAGGCTGGCAGAGCTTGATTACAGAGCCCTGGAAAGTCAGAAGAGTTATAAGGAATAGTAAAAAGAGCCCTACCACCTGTCTTGGGTGCTTCTGCTAAATTCACTTCCTGACTTTCAACATTTACATGAGTAAACTATATACTCTGAGCCTAGAGATTAGGCTGGAGTTTTCTGTGTAAATCTCATAAGGTAAGGGAATTTAAAACAGGCAGATGGGGCCAGATTTTGAGAAGAGGTGTTTATGTTGGATGTAGATTTTAATTTTTTGTTCTAAGTCTAATTTCTGTCCTTTCAGAGTCCCTAAAGCTGGCCATTATATTTCTCTGTGTCCACTATTTAACTTGGTGTTTCCATAGGTACTAATAGGGCCGTTGTTTAGGATGACAGCTCTCTAATTTTTTTTTTCTTTTAAATATAGCCAATTCAAAGGATCCATCATCCGGCCATTGATGAGTAACATTTTATATTAATCTCAATAGCGACTCAATCCGATGAGCCTTTTACAGTTTAACCACAGACAAGAGTGTCCCAAAAGAAGGTGCAAGAACGCAGCCCTTATAAGGGCCAGAAAGTTCACTCCCAAAGATAGTCTAAGAAAGTAAAGCCCTCCTTTTTTTTTTCCACAGGCAATATGAATGGTGTAGTGAAAATGGTGTTTTTGGTTTCCCACAACAACATGAGGTGCCTCCAGTCACAGATTCGCTAATCTGTGACACTGGGAAGGCATTACTGGGATGGGACTTCTCCAGTACTAACAAAACAACAAGACTGAGATGACAAAAGTCCCTTATGGACCAGGACCCCTTATGACAAGCTCCCCTGAGAGCTGGCATGGCCAGACAGAGAGAATGGTGCTTGTAATCTCATGTTGTGCAGTACTTTACATCCAGGTCCTTGCTTTCAGTCCTTTCGGGTATATATACAAAAGTGGAAGCTGGAGCTTATGGTAATTCTGTTTTTAATTTTTTGAGTAGCTGCAATATTGTTTTCCACAACAGCTGTGCCACTTTATCTTCCCACCAACAATGTCCCTTTTACTCTTTGCTCCCTGGCTGGCCTCCCCATGAAGAGCTTGGAAGCATTAGTTGCTTGTTTCACATTATTGTACAAAGGACAGGGTCCCCTCTTGCATCCCATCTATCATTATTTAATTTGGCATTTATTGCCTCCTTATCCTTGTTTTACTTTGTAATTTTGTTCAGAGGTCATGGGCTAGAGGCTTAGGTTATACTTTAAATCCTTATAAAGAACATGTGAACATGAAAGTTATCCTTTGTATGTCTTTATTGGACTTTTGTCATTTTTTATTACCATTAATATACTACCTATACCTCTGGGCTATCTATCACTGAATTTCTCCAACATCCTTAGCAATGACATGGAAGAAATATTTGCAAAAGCTAATATAGAAATGCAGCCCCTTAGAGATTTGTGGGAATAAAATTAATTGTAGTAATGAATTTGATGTTTGGTTTGTGTCTGAATTGTAGGTGTACTAGATATGGCTGACTGCATGCTATTATATTGGAATAAAACATTTCGGCACCATAGTGAAATCTACAGATGGTCTCCAACCCCTTATGCACTCTCCATGACTTCAAATGATAATAAATGCCCATCAGTGGAGTTCCTCCCCATTTTCTCAGTATTGTCTCTCCCTTTCACTTTTGAAATGGTAGATTTTTCCCACATCTCTTAGGTCACAAACCTGAGGGGGTTTTAATTTCCTAAGATTGTGTGTTTAGCCCATGAGGAGAGGTACGAATGCTTTAAGGAGTAGGAGAACAGACAATACAACAGGTTCCCCAGGGTTCTTTCTGATACTCACTTCTGCAAGGTGGACTCTCCTTCATCAGCATTGTCTTGGCACCCAGCAATCCCCTCCTACCTGTGCGCTAATTAGCATTCCAAGAAAAGCAGCTTGCAGGTGATGAAAGCTCAGGAAAACAAAAGACTTTCTAACTATGGCCTTGCTTCCTAAATCACCCAGAAATCCCTACGTGGGTGGTCTCGGAGTCCTCAGGAGGCATCTACCCATCCTAACAGGCAGAGATGCACATATGTGCAAGTGAAACTTCTGTTATTTTATTTTATTTTTGCAGTTTCTGTTCCTCATACCACCTCTGTTTTAATTCTTTGCTGGCTTTTTTTAGAAGGAGAAAACAAATCCCCTCCACTACTCTGTAGGAGGGGATTACAATCACTGCTGGCTAATAAAGTAATTTGAATATAAATTATATAAACTCTGAACACAAGTGTCTGAACTTACAGTGTCCTTCAAACCATTGTACTTTTTGTATTTCTGCTCTTAGGAATGGAAGACTTTTTTTTAACCAAGAATTAAAAATAAATTCATAATTGAGATCTCTTTTATGCTAAGTAGGAATCTTAATTATTATTGAATAATAATCTCGTGTAAACACAAGGTTATGCTAAAAATGCTGACAGTAGCAGAAATGTTCTAGTAGCTATTTCAAATAACAGGTTCAGATAGTTCCAAATGAGTTATTTAATATAAAGAGCTCTGGTCACAGTAGAATTTGTTTGATATACGTTCTTTTCTCTCTGAATGGGGACTGACTGGCTATTTTTAAATATAGTAACATAAAATTAAATTTTATATTATTTGGCTGTTTTATTGTAGGCTACTTTTAATATAGGCAATTTTTAGGGTTCTTTTATCATATACCTTGAAAGCATGGATTTTGGTGGAAGATATTCTATGCTCATTAGACCAGCAGAAACCTATGTAGACTGAATTAATAGCCAACGGAACTGGGGTAACTGCTTCTTCATTTGCAAAATGCTGAGCCATTAGGAGGATCAATCAGTAGGGGGTGGTGTAATCCACAAACACAGACATGCATCTGAATGCAAAATTGTTCCTTTTTTTTTTCTTTTTGAAATGCATTAAAGAGAAAGCATCCCAGCAGGGGCTTAATAAAGGACTTTCTTCTTCTTTTTTTACTTTTTATTTTTATACCAGGCTTCACAGTTTGGAAACCATTTTGAAGTCAATGTTGTGAATATTAAACAGGGAAGGGAATGAGGCCAAACTGTTACCTGGTTGTAAAAATCAGATACTAACCCTTTTCCACTGCCTGTATGGAAGGTGTGATAAGCTCAGGATGACCGTTTTGATCTTGTTAAATTGGTAAATTTAGTAATAATGGTTAAATATTATGCAAGCATAAGGGGGGCTCTAACTGGTTTGGATTTATGATGGGGTCCTAATCTCCAGGGCAAAACTTGAACCTCCCTCAGGAGACCAGAGCTGTCCTGTTGCACTGCCTTAAACTAAACATACTGGTGTTGCCCCTAACAACAGTTGCTAGGCGACCTTTGCCAGCATGTGGAGGGGTGGGAATCAGTGCTGATCATGGCACTATTTATCATCATACACCAGCAGTCTTGTTTAGGGAAAGGCCTGACACAGATATTGAGTGTGCCACATGATAGAAATGTCATACACATACTGGGAGAGGAAAGCATTTGGAAAAGGTCTGAGAAATCATACATAGCTGTCAGGCAGCTGGCATCTCATCCCTGCCTGTGTGGTTTCTGACTGTAACTTCCAACCCGGTGTTTCAGTTGCATGACAGTATTAGATTTACTCTGTGACCAGCCTGCCCCTGATGGGGGAGGCTTGGAAGAGATGGGGAGAGAGAGTGGGCAAGAAATAGTGAAGATGTCACTGCTCTATCAGTATTGGGATTGTAACTCTGATAACAATCAACATCCTAGCATATATTATCAATGTGCAGCCCAAGCGAGGATTTATTTGGAGTATTCTCAAAATCAGTACATGATTTGATTTCTAGATCATCAAGTATCTCATGATGTAATTCACTTTCTGAGGTGCAAAGGGCCCTACTGCCAGATTAGTTACTCTTTTGAAGATGTTACATCTATTCTAGCACAAAACATCACTACTGTTGGTTGAACAGATTAGCTGAATACAGTCAGAGCCCAAGGGGGTGTTTCCAAAAATCACACCACTCTTTGAGTTCAGCAAATGCTTGGAGCAGCATCTTTTTCTTCTCCTGTTTTCTATCCCTGTGGCCAATCTGTGCAATCTCAGCAGCTGGGCTGGGATTCTAGTGGTTTGAGTAGTTAGATTATACAGATCAATAGAAACCTGCCTGACCCCACCCTACTTTATCAGTTTTAAAGGAGCAGTTCTCAACCAGGCTTTTTTTTTTTTTTTAACCAATGAAAAAGCCATTTTTAATTAGAGCAAATTAAGGTGGTTCATACATTTATTCATGCCTGTAGTGTTACACAACGAAAATAGCATCTCTTCTTCAGAGGCTTCAGCTCTTAAGTGATCCAGCCACGTTACCACACATGAAAAGAAAAGGAAGCATCTCCAGGACATTTTTCTGTGAATGTGCCAGATAATTAAAATGACAGTAGCTTCAGGGTGAAACGTTGTACCTGCCTTCCTGTGTTCTCAGTACTAGAATCGCATTTTAGAAGACATTTTTATAGGTCATCGGGAGGGAAGAATAGAAATAGATCAATGAAAAAAAAGTACATTTTGCCTGAAAAAGATGCGGGGAAAAGAAACAGATATTTGAAAGGTCCTCTGGGGAAGCAGTGGGTGAGAGGATGTTATTATTTCCCCAAGGAAGAAGTAAAGTGGGTGATGATCTGACTTCTGGACAGACAGTCACATAGTGGTTCAAGTCTCTGGCTCTGGGATCAAGCCTGGGTTCATTTACTGTCACGCTTCTTACTGCTGAACCATTTTGGACAAGATTTTAAATCTAGATAAGTTCCTGTATCTCCCAAAAATTTAGTATAATAATTATATATTACATGTATATGATATATAAACGAGATTAGATGACACATAGTGTGTAAGGCTTTCAGTATAACGCCTGGCACACGGTGAGCTTGCAATAGAGGAGAGGGTAGCTCATGCCTTATTTTTGCTGTAAATTGCTGGGAAAGAAGATCTTAAGGCTGAACTCTAGAAGGGAGCGGTGAGTGTTATTTGCATGTGGGGAGGGGTGATTGCTGCTTGCCCCTCCCATTAGAGACACTCAGCTGAAAGGCTGGTGGAAGGGTCCTGTCCATGGCACAGACCTGTTGCAGAATCCTGGAATGACAGGACAGGAGAAGGGAATGAATGCTCCCAAAGCGGATGAAACCAAGGCCACATCTGCCCCGTTGCTGGGGGAAGCTGTCAGGGGGACCTTCCACCAATAACCTGAGCAGCCTCATGGTGTTCGATGCTCACAGACCCAGAGTAAATAATGGATTCCCAGAAGGGACCATAAGTGGTCAACATAATGAATAGCATTTGCCCAGTACTTCATAGCTCCTCACATTATCCTATATGATCCTAGCAACAGCCCTATGACACACAGAGGGCTGAGACTCTTTCCTTCCTCTCTCTCTCCAGAGAGAAATTGATCCTCAAAATCTGTGACTTCTCCCTGATTAAATGAGTCAGCCTAAGAACTATAAGGCCCAGGGCCTAGTGCATGTCTTCTGCCTCCAAATCTCACATCCTAGAGTCTTGACTTAGTGTGGCAATGTTTGTTGTGCTCATGTCATATCCCTATGTCCCATTTGGCTTCAGTGCAGCTGGGAGACAGTGCCTACATGTGCCTATAAACTCACTTTAAGCACGAAACCTCGGTTTTTTTCTGTTTCATCCTCCAGGATTTCCCCAGAAGCCTCCTGACCTTGAGGTGGGAAAGTTAACACCCTTGGAGACAACCCTCAACTAATGGAAGTAGGAGTCAGTGGACGGAAGACCCAGCTGCTTCTGTTTCCTAAGCAGACAGTTTGGGGATGCTTTCTATAAGACTCCTTAGAGGATTGCCCCATGAGTCTCAGCTATTCTTACCACAGCAGGAATCAACTTAATAATAAACCTTTTTGACTTTCCTTCCTTGTGTCTCACTTGCCCGCCCTCTCACTGCTAATTCTTGAGATTTCTTCTCAGATAAACTACTCACATCCTGCATTCAGGGAAAACCCAAGCTAAGATAGCTTTGAAAACCTTTAACAAAGAAGCTTGCAAACCAACATAAAGCTTTTATAACCAGTAAGGACAAAAGCCATATCATTAGAAAGGTGCCAGTTTAATATATAAAGCTGCTCTTTTTGTAAATTTTGAAAAATTGAAAAAAAATTATTAGAATTCAAAACCTAACTGGACAAAAGGCAGACTGGTTTTTGCTGTGGATTGTTAAATGAGATTGTCTTCTGTGGAACCAAGTGGTCTGTATCCTTATGGATTTGCTGTCCTTTAACTGTGGTCTTGCCCAAATACAGGATGTACTGGAACAAAAGGGCTCAGGGCCCTTTTGGCTTCCATACAGTCTGTTCCTTTTGCTGGATTCGCACAGAAATGTAAAAGATCTTCACCCACCCACCCTAACCCCACCCTCTGGGAAATCCCACCACAAAGCTCTGGGTGGAAGGCTGAGCTCCCAGATTCCGGCATCTCCCCCTGGCTAGACTCTTCATCATCACTCAGTGGTATGCACATGGCTTGTACAGTTAGAACTGCTGGGTGTGTGTTCAGGCTTTTTTTCCTGCCCACTGTGTGGACATGAGCAAGCCACTTAAGTCCTCTGGGCCTTAGGTCCTCATTTGTGAAAAAGGAGCTATGATAATAAAGATGTACGGATACACCCTAGGAGATTGCTGTAGTCACAAAGGTGGAGATAGACATGTGAAAGTGCACAGAAAACCAAAGAGAATGAAATGTGTTAGTTATTAATTTTTAGATGTGGGGAGGGTGTGTGGGAGAAAGAGGGAAGAAAGGTCACAAGAATCCTGTTCACTAAGTCGTTTCAGTCTCCTCTGGTCCTTCTGCCTGACCACTCCCATCTCCCCTCCACCTCCAGCCCCCGTTTGCCTGGCATACTCCTTTTTTCCTGCAGGTCTTAGCCTAAAGGTCAACTCTTCCAGGAAGCCTGTGTCAACCACCTCTCTGCTAAGAATCTGACGTGTGGCTCCATGCTCTTGTGCTGCCCTGAACTTGACCCATCAAAGCCCTTCCTTCATTTTCTGTGGTTTGTCTGCATTCTCTATAGAACACCTTGATGACAATGTCTTCAGTTGCAACATCACAGTACCTAACCCAATGCTCAGCACATGGCATGTTCAAAATAGGGGATATGTGACTAGCGTGAGAGTGGATGTGTTCTTTTCATCACAGCATAGTTGAGATTTTGGAGACCCAATATAGTTTGTCTGAGTCACCTTAACCTTGTTAGTAAAATACTACAGTTACAAATTACCAGAAAGCAAAAACCATTGGGTGGAATATTTTTCTAGTAGAGGAATGGGTCATTTATTTATGTTTGGGCATAAGAGTTCCTTTATTCAAGTTCAGAATGAGGAGCTCCAGCCTTTCCTGAAGGTTAAGGAAGCCCTAGACTGTGCACTCCTGGAGGTTTGTTCTATGGTGTAAACACTGCCCATTGAAAACATGTCAATATATGAAACAAATGCCATCCACAACTTATTGATGTGCTGTGTAGTAAACTTATAAAATAAGTTCCCATTCCACCTAATTTCACTTAGTGGAAGGAATATTTTTCTTTATTTAGTGCAAAAGGCACAATTAGCATTATGAAAATGAAAGAATCTTGGGGAATTTTGGTGGGTATGTCATACTCATCTTCTAAAAATATCTGAAAATTTAAATTTGGAAATATTATGACTCTGTACTCAGTGTCTAAATCTTTTTACAGATTTCCTTTAGGGCAAATCACACTGAGTGCAGTTACACTGTGGTAGCCAATCTCTGCAGGGGGGTAACACAAACGATGCTTTCTCGTAACCTTCACATTTGTAGCTCATCTTAATGTTGTACATAGATAAGTACTACTAATAAAGGAATGATACCTATTGATCTTTCCTGCCCAATTAAGTAACAAGTAACAAGAAAGACGTGAGGCGAGTCATTGATGCATTTGATGTCAAATTATGATCAGTGTGTATCATGAAAGCCTGTGAAGGTTCCAAGTTTTAAGTGGCTTATAGCTCAACTCGTATGTTTATTTCAGCACTATCCACAATAGCCAAGGTATAGAAACAATCAAAATGTCCATTGATAGAAGAATGGATAAAGAAAATGTAGTATATACATACAATGGAATATTATTCAGGCCTAAAAAGGAAGGAAGTTCTGCCATGTGCAGCAATATGGATGAACCTTGAGGATATTATGCTAAGTGAAATAACCCAGTCACAGAAAGACAAATACTGCATAATTCCACTTAAATAAGGTGTCTAAACTAGTCAAATTCACAGCATCAGTGGTGGAATGATGGTTTCCAGTTGCTAGGGGGATGGAGAAATGAGGAGTTTCTAACCAACCAGAATAGTTTCTGTCAAGCAAGATAAAACAAAAGCTTTAGAGATCTGTACCACACTGTATCTGTAGTCAACAATTATGTATCATACATTAAAAAACATGATTAACGGTACATCATGTATTAAGTGTTCTTACCACAATAAAATAAAATTTAGGAACAACCTTACCTCATGGTGCTCTTCAAATATGAAGTGTTTTGGTAATACTTGGAATTTGTAATTCCCTGTGGTCATTCTTTATTTTATTACCAAGAAAGAGAAGCAAGTTTAGAAGAAGGGTATCCAATCAAGAGCTCTGTATTGGTTTAAGAAATCTGTTAGATATCCACGTGGCAGTTACGCACACAGCTGGAGGTATGAGTCCAGCTTAGGAGAGAGGTCTGGGATGGATAAAAAAAAATTGGGTAACATCAACATACTCGTGTTGTTCAGAGTGTAGGCTGGGTGAGGGAAGGCAGCTCAGCCAGGCACTCCCACCTTTAGCATCATCCAGGAACTCCTGGTGCATTTTGCCCACCGTGAGGACTCTGCTTAGCAGGAGAGCCTCCTCGGAACTCAGGGCTCCTCTCCAGCATGGAAAGAGGCCAAGGTATTCCTCAGCACAGGAACCTCAGTGCCTGGAGGATAGTTGCCAACCACAAGCCAGGCACAGCAGTTCTGCTACCATAGGAGACTTTGCTGTAAAGATTGCTCCCAGGAGCCGCCGGGCTGGTGTTCTCTCAGTCCTCCCCTGTATTTGCTTCTGAGTATGGAGGTCTCCGAAGCACTTCACATCTACTTTGCTTGCATTTCATCTCTATCGGAATCCCCTGGCCACTGCAGGAGGTGGGGCAATGGCTGTCCTCTGCCTCTCTTTCACTCCCTGCCACTGCCTCGTTGCCTTGCCTCCGCTTGGAATTTCCATCAGATATCCAGCCTAGCACTGGCAGCAGTGTGACCACCTTATCCCAATTTGCCTGGAAAGTCCCACCTTCTAGGGAACACTTTTGGTCCTGGGACTGTCAGTCACCCTAACTGGAAGGAAACCCAGAAAATAATTGCCATCTACGTGTAAGCAATTCTTAGGTTTGTACATACCTGGCTAGGACCTAAGCCATGGAATCCAGTGCTCCTCTGTGCTCTCCAGCCACTCCTTATAGGGCTCTGCGCATCTGGCTGTGGTTGTAGCCCTCCAGCCCACTCCATTCACTCTCCTACCCCTCAGGGCTCTGGATTTCTTGCCTTGCCTGTCTCTTCAGCAGCAGGCTGGCCCAGGGGTGGGCAGTTGGTTGAAGAAGTCTGTCCCAGACTCCACTAGTTCTACTCCCTTATTCTTCTGCCTCAAACTCTCCCACCTCCTCAGCTCTATGCTCAGCCGTATCTCCCTGCTACATACTAACAATAAAGCCTTCTTATGAGGCCTCCCAAACCGGTCCTTCCTCTCCCTTCCCAATTCCTCCCTTTAATAGCATGTGCCATATTTTATGTCTTCAGATCATGCGTTTGTGCTTCTAAGTCCTATAGAGAAAGCAGATGAGCCAAACAGGTGTTGACCTTTTTCTTGACCACCACCCTCTTTGGTGAAGTCCTTTTTCATGTTCAAATAAGAGTAGTAAATCATTGTTGATGTATGTATTCCTCCTGTGGGCACTTTGTGCACAGTATCTCTAAATCTCACAGCAACTCTTGAAACATAGGCTTTATTATCTGTACTTTACTGATGAGTTGACCAAGACCCCAAAACCCTGAGTCATTTGACCAAGGTCATATAGGATTTAGGTGGGTTTTCCTAAAAACATTAGTTGTCCTTAATGTTAAATATCATCTGTCCTGAAGGTTTGACTCTTGGATTGTTCATTTATTTGATGGTTGGCCATCTCTGAGCTCCTGGCCCATTTAGGGGATTCTCCTACCCAATATGTAAGACAGGGTCCCACTGCTCAGGATGGAAGCCAAGCAGGGACAGATGTTTCCTCTCCTCGCTCTTTGGCAGCTAGGTACAAGCATGTGACCCAGACCCATCTGACCAGCTGTCCCTGCCTGTTTCTTTGCATTTGCAGAGCCAATGCACCAATGCAGGGACATTTAGAGATTGTTAGAGGTGCTCCAGGTTTTGGTGGCAGAATCAGGCAGGCAGTGGTATGGGGCCAGCTATCCTGACTGATCATGGGGGACTTTGGCTGTGTCCTTTGCCACCTAGACCCCTGGCTCTTGTTCATTCTCTAACTCTGGTCCTTGACCACCCCCCTCAGTTCAGTGCACTCCCCCATATCTTTCCAGTAATGCCTTTTTTTCTTCTTGCTTGAATCAACCAGAATTTCTTCCTTGGATGACAACCAGGAGCTCTTCATCTACGCTGCTGAGAAATTGAGGCTGCTTTCTACTGACATGTGTTCTGCCCAGGAAAAAAAAATGTTCCCCTGAAGACCTGTCCACAGGGATGAGGCTATGGAATGGAGTGGGACTGAGGAAAAGGGTTCTCCTTTGTTCTTCACCATCAGATGAGAGGCAAGTAGAGCAAGAAGAGCATTCCTTTTAGAAAACCTAAAGAATATGAAAGAAAGATTCAGAGAGACCCCATGGAAGACAGTCACACATGAGACTAGATGGCATTCTTTCTGGTTCACTTCTTTCTGGCTCTGTTGAATTCTCAGTGAGACTCAGATACTCTTTTTTGTCCCGAGCTGTTGTACCTTTAATGTGAAAGGTTAACTTTGTTGCCTGATTCTTAGAAGAGAGAAGGGTGAATATACTTTGGAACAAGGACTACAACCTGTGCTGATTCTATACAGTGCTTCCAAATTCACCCAAATTATTGCCTTGCCTACCAGATGGCAAACCTAGCACATAGTCCCCTGGGCAGAAGAGATCCTGCTGTACTCTGGGATTCTCCATTCATTTCTGTGATCTCCGCCATAACACAGCAGTCTCAGGCTGACCGGAGAGTGGTTGGTAGGAAGCTTACTTACAGCCCACGTGACAGTGGCTGATCCTGTAATACATGTATTTACAGGCATAACAAGTGCACTGAAGCAACACATGTCCAGGTGTTGACGTTGGTCTGGAAGGTAGATTATGGTGTGGCACAGGAAGTAACTGTAAAGTAAGGCACTTGCTCACAATGCAGAGATGGGCGTGTATTGGGAAGATGCGGTTGCTGCCAAAAGACAGCTTACGTTGCCCAGCAATCCCTCCCGCCGAAGCGGAAGCCCTATAGACCCAGAAAATGTCATTGCAGTGAGCACAACCACAGGTGGATGACTGCTAAGGGGAAGGGAGTTACACCTTCCACTCCTGTGTGTATTTCTATAGTAGCAAAAAACCCGAAAGTAACCAGATTTACACAAGGACAGTAGATAAAGGTAAATAAAATGCTTCAGGCTTGAGCTTGGAGCTGATTGGGCAAGATGCTGAAAATTCCCTGTAATCCATGGGTTCTGCATGAGACACAGATGTGATATCTAACATAGAGCGATGAGGGCTGTTAACAGATGTGGGGCAATGAAGGCGGCAGAACTTGATCATAAAAGAAAAGGTGAACATGCCCAGCACAGAGACATTTCCCTGGCTGCTCTTGGCTGAAAGCTCCGGCCATCTTAGTAAGAAAGCAGTGGTCTTTAGCATCAAGGTTCAGTTATTGAGTTATTCTAGAACAACATGAAGGCCCTTTTGACTGTGGTGCACAGCCCACATTCACAGGCCACAGCCCAAGCCCAGTCCCCTGTGCCTTCTTTCTGGGCCAGGAAGTCTGAACATCCCTGTGTGAGATGGGCTCCTTGCTGCCTATGAGGAATCCCCTCATGCCTAATTCCTATTAACCCTGAGATCTCCCTGAGGGCTCCAGAGGACCAGCAGAGAGGAGGAAATTGTTGATAAGAATTTTATGTGAACACAGAGGTAAAACACAACTGGTCTCTGATGTGTTGATCAGGGGGATGGGCTACCTCAAAACTTACAGACTTTTCACCAGGGACAGATCCAAACCTACCCAGAAACATAGGGTTGCAGAGGTTTGATTCAATCAGTGCTGAATTTTTCCCCTTTCTCTGAAGTCGTAGCAAATAGGCAATAGACGCTTATCTTCAGAGATTCTCTGTCAAGGGTTCGGACAAGAAAGATGCATTTCATTTATCTGCTTGTCTGCTCCTGAGCTCGGTGAGAGCACATAGTGCTCTGGGCTCAGTCTCAGGAGGGAATACAGTAGCTTTCTATATGCCGTCAGCTTGGGATTTCTTTCTCTGCTGTGCCTCTTGGCACAACGGCAAAGAGATGTTTGAATTCTCAGCAATGGCAAACCATCGCCTCTTTAGAATCTTTTCCATGTGTCATATTGATTTATTATTTCAGACTTACTTTCAAAAAAACATCTTTCCAGCCTTTAAATGTTGAATTAAAACCTGAAACGGATTCTGATTCTGACTTCAGCTCTCCAAATTGCAAAAGCCAATCAACTGCATGACTGTGTGGCCTATTTACAGCTGCCTCTGCCCCTCCCTGTGCTGAGCATGTCCTTTCCTAAGGAAGCAAAGCCACTGGGTCTCCTTCCGCTGTTTTTATTCTTCTCTAGTTTGTTCTTATTCTTGTGAATTTGCAAAGCTCTTACATCCTATCCTGAATTGACTAGGGTCACAAAAGTGCCCATGGTAATTGTGTTTTATGTGAGGGCAATGACATGAAATCAGGTGGATTTGAGGACATATATTTTTATGCCTTGTTGAAAGTAGAAGGACTAATAACAACAATAGCAATCATTTAATGAGGGCTTACGCTCATTGTCCTGATCACCTATTCTGTACATTACCTTTAATTCACAACTTCACAATGTGAGGTAGGTATTAGCCCCATTTTATAAATAAGGAAACTGAGTCTCAGAGAGGTTAAGAAAGTGACAGAGGGTTGCATAACTACAGTGTGTCAGAACTGGGTCAGAATATAAATGTGGCTTATCACAAAGCCTGTATTTTTTTTTTTTTCCTACTCTACCGGTCTATACAACTCAAAAATATTCGGGATTAGGAGTGCCAGTGATAACTCTTATAAGTAGCAATAAGAGTAACCACAACCAAAACAATAATAACAACTAGTGTTTATTGAGCCTCTACCAGATGCCAGGACCTTTGTGATTTATATCTTTTTTTTTTTTTTAAGATTTTATTTATTTATTTGAGAGAGAGAGGGAAAGCACAAAGGGAGAGCGAGAGGGAGAAGCAGACTTCCCACTGAGCAGGGAGCCCAATGCAGGACTGCCTTACAGAACCCTGAAATCATGACCCAAGCTACAGGCAGATGCTTAACCGACTGAGCCACCCAGGTACCCCCCTATATCCAGTTTTTATTCCTTTTTTATGAACACAGAAAGACCGAGTCCTAGAGCAGCTGAGGAAATTTGCTCAGGGACAGCTTTAGTTGAGTTTTATACCCCAATCTACATATCCAGATTTGAAGTTCTTAACCATTTCTCAGTGAACAAACAGACAAAAGTATCCCTACATTAGATGTTTTTATCCCATGCTGCCTAGAAGAAGAGGGTCCCACATTTTTAATTTTTCAAATGAGCAACATAATGAACTTTCTGTAGATTGTAAGGGAGGGCTCTGTACCTTTGCTTGTGCTTTCTTCAGGGAGGGGTACATAATGCTGCCATAGGGAAGTCAGGCAGTGACTGTATTTACAAGAAACTCTCGGGGCACTTGAGATCTGAAACCTCTCTGACAATTAGATCAGCCTGTCTCTGTAGACAGGAGTAGAATGAAGCAAATTGGATTTTCCACCAATTCTCAAAGGGCATGAACTCAACTTTTGTAGTTCATAGGACAATTCAAGTTTTGATTTGGGGCAGAGTGACCCCATGTAGAGAGGACAAGCAAGCTAGATTGTAGAACGTTCAGTTCTGTTTCAATGTGGGAGCTCTGGGGAGTCAGAACCTTAGTTTTATGATTTATGTAGAACCCATTGTCATTAAATCGCTAGTTTTTTTGGAAATAAAAAATGTGCGTGTGTTTATGGACATATTTAGGATTTACTATGACAGCCCAGTGTAGTTGGTCTTAAGAAAAACACAGGGTATTTGAATTAGTTTTATAAGAGTGTATAAGTTTCTCTGGTTGCCATATTTCCATACCTAATTTTATTTATTTTTTTTAAGGTTTTATTTATTTATTTGACAGAGATAGAGACAGCTAGCCAGAGAGGGAACACAAGCAGGGGGATTGGGAGAGGAAGAAGCAGGCTCATAGAGAAGGAGCCTGATGCGGGGCTAGATCCCATAATGTCGGGATCACACCCTGAGCCGAAGGCAGACGCTTAACCACTGTGCCACCCAGGCGCCCCTAATTTTAGTTTTAAAATGGGGCGCCTGGGTGGCTCAGTCATTAAGCGTCTGCCTTCGGCTCAGGGCGTGATCCCAGGATTCTGGGATCAAGCCCCACATCGGGCTCCTCTGCTCCACTGGGAACCTGCTTCTTCCTCTCCCACTCGCCCTGCTTGTGTTCCCTCTCTCGGTGGCTGTCTCTCTCTCTGTCAAATAAATAAATAAAAATCTTAAAAAAAAATGGTACCACTTGAAGTGCAGTATTTAAAAAAACACAATGATGTGATGTGATGCAGACACATGTGTGCAAAACCCCCCCCCCACATACCTCCACTGATGTAAACAACTTGGCCTTAACATGTTTAAACCCTGTGTTGATGCTTATGCAGTGGTGAGTCTTTGTTTTATTACCTCTATGAATTTACTNTGGTACCACGTGAAGTGCAGTATTTAAAAAAACACAATGATGTGATGTGATGCAGACACATGTGTGCAACCCCCCCCCACATTACCTCCACTGATGTAAACAACTTGGCCTTAACATGTTTAAACCCTGTGTTGATGCTTATGCAGTGGTGAGTCTTTGTTTTATTACCTCTATTAGAATTTACTTTTCTGAATATGCTTTTAAAATTTGAACTATGTTAGTCCAATGATGACAAAGTAATTTTACCCTGGAAGTGAGCCTGATCTACCTCCTCTCATTAAAAAAGGTCCATTTTTATCATTAAGACATTTTCTCAACATTGGTAATAATGGAGGAGGATAAAGACAAGGAAAATCGCCATGAGCAGATAATCCCAGCAGTGGCTG
Organism: Ailuropoda melanoleuca; assembly: GCF_002007445.2. NCBI lineage: Eukaryota > Metazoa > Chordata > Mammalia > Carnivora > Ursidae > Ailuropoda > Ailuropoda melanoleuca. The sequence continues at coordinate 12,881,993 of NC_048232.1, read as the reverse complement.
TATTAGGCTGGGGGGTGTATTTTCATGCTCATACTACCTGGTAGTTAAACTGATACTCTGGCATACTCAGCACTGGAAACTGAATTACAAAGCGATCTCAGGCAATCTGATATGGGAGTTCTAGAAAATAGACCTACATCCCTGTCTATCCCCTTCTGCTTTTGAACTGTGAGGGTTTGGTCATAATTTATCAAAATGTAAGAAATTAATTGGATGTATTTCTCAATGATAAAAACAAAAACAAAAACAAAAAAAAACCCCTCAGAATTAGTGGTTTGTACGAATCTGAGACCGAATCTGCTTTGACTGCATTACTCCAAACGTGAATTCCCTGTTGGCCTGATGACACATTGACTCAAACTTGTTTCATTCTTGGCTTTATGGCAAAAGTCTCCATCTTACAAATCTTACTACTATCACCCTTTTGTTTTTATTTTTTTTATTTTTTTATTTTTTATTCTTTTTTCACCCTTTTGTTTTTAAACCCCATTTTCTCAAACAAATCTCATTCTGTATTTTGAACCATAGCTATTTACTTTCCCCTAAGAAAGCAGAGTTGGGAACACACTATTTTCATCTACAAAATGAAATGTTTGTAAACTGGTTTATGAGTAGGTGACCACAAAAACTTGTGAGAGTGAACGGGAGTGTTATTAATAATTATGCTGGGGACACCTGGGTGGCGCAGTCATTAGGTATCTGCCTTCGGCTCAGGGTGTGATCCCGGCGTTCTGGGATCAAGCCCCACATCGGGCTCCTCTGCTGTGAGNGCACCTGGGTGGCACAGTCATTAGGTATCTGCCTTCGGCTCAGGGTGTGATCCCGGCGTTTTGGGATCAAGCCCCACATCGGGCTCCTCTGCTGTGAGCCTGCTTCTTCCTCTCCCACTCCCCCTGCTTGTGTTCCCTCTCTCGCTGGCTGTCTCTGTCAACTAAATAAATAAAATCTTTAAAAAAAATAATTATGCTGGAACAATAGGCTTAAACTGGGTGGTTCCAATTGAATGGGGGCATATGGTCACTGCACTCGTGTGAACATATTGTCATGTATACTGCCTGTGACTTTATAAATGGATTTGAATTCCTAGGCCTGGAGGTTTGTGACTAAAACCACAGTAGAAGTCTTCCAACATTATTGTCTACTTGGAATGTAAATTGATTTGATTAAAATTTGATTTCATTAAAACTTCTAGTCAGAGAGCTTTGTTAGAAAAAATAGAAAGTTATTATTTTTAACAACTATCTAGCAATGTCTTCACTACCTGTTATGAGCCAGGAACCTGGAACCTGTGCTAGGCACTCCAGGGATGCAGCTGTGTGCCAAATAGACAGAATCCGACTCATCATGAAGCTTATGGTCTGTGCAGAATGTAGATGAATACGTGGACCGTTCCAGTATTTTAAGATGAGTGAAGAAAGGATGTCAAGAGAATACACAGGGATGACACTTGACACCACCTTGGTGTGAGCAATACCCAAGCAGAGAGTTCATGGATGTGCGGAAGTTAAAACGGTGAAGGGAGAAGCAAGTGTTCTAGGCTGAGGCAAGAGTATGTTCTAAGACCAGGAGACGAGGGGCACCTGAGTGGTTCAGTTGGTTAAGTGTCTGCCTTTGACTCAGGTCGTGATCCCAGAGTCCTGGGATTGAGCCCCATGTGGGGCTCTCTGCTCAGTTGGGAGTCTGCTTCTCCCTCTATGCCCGCCCCCGCCAAATAAACAAATAAAATCTTTAAAAAAAAAAAAAAAAGACCAGGAGGCGAGAGAAAAGTAGAGGGAGACATGGGTCCATCTTGCTAGGTGTGCAGCTCTTTGTGGGGAGTAGTCTGGCAATGAAGCTAGGTAAGTGGTCTCAGACCATAAAAGCCCTTAAAAACTCTGATGGGGAATTTTAACTCTATACTGAGGGCAATGGGGGCACCACTGAAATACTTTAAAGGCAATAATACCAAGTGCTTTTGAGAAAGACCTCTCAGTCTAGATGTGAAGAGTAGATCAGGGGTCTGGTGGGGGGAGCAGGAGGGCAGTAAAGCAAGCTGGGAGGCCTAGAAGAGAGCCGTGGCAGTGATGGACCGATGCTTAGAGTCAGCAGGACTTGGTAACAGCTTTGATGTGTGGGCAGGGAGTTAGGATTTTCTTCTCCCCAAATGCATATGTTGAAATCCTAACCCATGGTGTCTATATACATGGGGGAAATTTAGACACAGACCTAGAGGAAAGACCATGTGAAGATACAGGAAACAGACAGTCCTTATAAGCCAGGGAGAGAGTCCTGGGACAGATACTTCCCTTAGAGCCCTCCGAAGGAACCAACCCTGCCAACACCAAGTCTTGGACTTGGGTCCTCCAAAACTTTGACACAATACATTGTTGTTTAAGCCACCTGGTTTCTGCTATGGTGTTGCAGCAGGCCTAGGCAACTAATACAGATAGCTACTCAGGTTTTAAGCTTGAATATGTAGGTCCTTTTCAGGAAGTGGTTTTAAGCAAGAGCAAAGGAGCAGAAGCCCATCATGGGGGATGGGGTGACTCAGTTTTGACATGTTGACTTTGGGGAACTTGTTGGATCTCCACGTCGAGAGGTCCACCTGGCTGTTGAATAAGCAAGGCTCAGGAGACACAGCAGAGCTGGAGCTCCAGATTCGACAATCGCTGTGTGTAGGCAGGAGCTGGCACTGCGGAAGTGGACATCAGGGAGAACATGGCAGGTGAGGTGAACTGAAAGTAAGCCCTACTATTACCTTGATACTGGACACTTGACTCACACTTCAAGTAGATGTAAGAAGGCTCTGTTATATGTTCTAAAATACTTGCTTGTAGGAGTTAGTGTGAAAGGAGTGTGTAGCAAGACTGGGGTATCAAGTAGAATGGTAGCTATCAGGAGGCCAGTCTTGGCTACTCTTTGGGTTAAGGAATTTTGCTTTTGAGATGGTCCCAGAACAGACTCAGAATTTCTGACTCAAATTCACAAAGCTTAGAGAGATAGTATCTAGCACCCAAATGCCAAATTATTAATTTATAATAAATAGAACTGGCAGGTGGAACAGATACGCTCTCTGCCTAACCAGTCCCTTCTATCATTTACAAAATTGCTACAGAGGGAAACAAATTATCAGAAGCCTGTTTGGTACGCATGGAATCAGAACAAGGGTGTTGGTTTAATGATTTGAATTAGTAATGAGATCAGGCTCCAATCACCTGATGTGGTGGTTCCCATGAGCAAGAAGGATTGCCAATCTGACTGTGGACTGTAGCCCCTCCATCCCCATCAGCCCACAGCTGGCCGCCCCCCACCCCCTGCCCTGAGCAGCACTTGGGAGGTGCTGCCAGTTTTCATCTCTGCAACTTTCCTTGCTTCTGTAGATGATCCGCCCTGTCTTAAGGAAACATGGTTTGTCTTTGGAATATGAATATCTTCAATCAGATTAAAGACTGGTCTTGCTGCCCTAGGACCCATTCACTTTCTTTGAAATAACTCCACACCTCTTTGCTTTCACACACCACGTGTGGATTTTAAAGTTTCTTTTCCCTCAATTCTACATTCTTGGCAGCAGGGGTGGGGATGGGTGTTGGAGATGAGACTTTGCTGTGGCTCTCACTTAAATTCTTTAAGGGAGAATGGATATAATATATTCAAAACAGTGATTTTGGTAATGATTATTTCAGGAGAAATGTTTTTCAGCAAATTTCTGTAGATGTTAATTTGTAAAATAGTATTAACTTATCTGTTTTATATATAACATTTCTCTCTTCCCACTAATTCTAACAAGAATGCCACGTTTCTCTGGAGTCAGGTGACTCTTACTGTGGGGGCACTTCTGCTATTAGGACTTTTTATAATTCAGATGACATGGTATCGTTTTGGGGAAGGCAGCACCCATTTGTTTGAGGTTTGTCATTTCTTTGAGACCTTCTGAGTATTTTCCTTTTACTTTAAACAGGCAGATAGTGTTTTCCTCTGGGGCCGTTCTTCATCAAGCACAAGTTAGACTTGCAAGGTAAGTTGACGGAACTTTGGGCCTCTCTCCCCGTAGCTTCAGGCCAATGAAGTTAAATTAATAGGGTCTCTCCTTTAACACAGTCCATCATCAAAAGTCATATGTTCCATGGAGATAAACATGAGTCTCTTTTATACTTGCTCTCTTTCATCTTTTGCTGCTTCTGGATGGTGTTGTGAGTGGGGCCCTGGATAGGACAACCTGACAGTTGGCATTTTATCCATATAGGCTCGCTTGCAAGATGAAGCACATCACAGAAAAAAGATTTCAAAATTTAAGGTGTCATTTTCACAGTCAAAAATGTTTCCTCCTAAATGTATTTGCTGGTCTTTAAATTGGCCAGTCCCCCAAATCCTTGGAGGTGAGGGAAGAAAGACCAAGTGAAATGAAACACAGTTCTGCTTGCAAAGGGCCTCTGATCTGCTGAGGAGACAGACACATATTTACAAGTAGCAATCACACAGTGGCAGGTGTTCTCAGAGAGCAATAAGATGTCGCAGAAGAAAAGGATGTGTAGAGAAGCCCATTAGAGGATGTTCTGTGGGGGTGTGCCATACATTTAGAAACAAGGACCTCGATTCCTAAGATACTGTTATTTCTGTGGAGTTGGTTTTCTGCACACTTTTGGGAAGGCATGGATTTGAAAGAGAGGCTAGTTCTTTCTATCAGAGGGAGCAGAGTAGGAGTTTGAGGGGCAAGAATTCCTCCTTGAGCAGAATAACGGATAGTGAATATCACCCAAGTATAATGCCAGCTCTTCAAAGGGAGCAGTTTGAGGGGATGCACGGCCAGGCCACTGCTGTAAATAATCAGTTTTAGAGAGGAGTCCCCTAAAATCTTTTCAGATAGCCCGTTAGCAGGAATGTGTTAGCAGTGGGGAGGGAGTCCATGCCACAGGTGCCTGTGGGTTTGAAGAGGAGAGTTCTGCAACAAGGAGGTAGAGGGTTGCCAGGGGGTCCCCTCCTGGCCACAACCGCCTCTGACAATATATCCTATTCGGCTTTTTTCAACATTTCTCCAAGAACCCCAAGAAAATGCATTAGAACAAATGGCAGCAGAGTCTGTTGCCTTCCAGAGAGCAGCTCTTCCCAGAGATGAAGCGTGGATTTGGTCTGCAGCCTAGGTTTAGGGGAAAGATGGAGGAAGGTTCTCCTTGCTCCCCACACTGGGGGCCCAAGTATCCCTTGTACCCATGGAGAAAAGGTGGCGCTCAGGAGAGAATGTTATGCTGACCATACTGAGCAGGTGTGCCCGATCCCCTGAGAAATGTGCGCCATAAAGGTCTTCATCTCAGAGGAAGTAAAAATCACCAGACCAATGGTTCCCACCAGTTTATTAAATTTTGAAGCCCCATGGCAATCACCAATAGCCAGAAGTGCCACCTGAAAGCAATAAGAATAATAAATAATGTTTATCTTCTCAAGATGCTTTCACTCCAATGACAGCTGTTTCATTCCTGGACTTACCTACTTCAGTGTCATGGTCTTATTCTGTAATGGGGGTTGGGGGAGTGGGGAGGAACATGAGTTGAATGGGAAGGGGTCACATGTTATAAGAATCCCATTTGAGTGTCATTATAAGAAGTAGCTTCTAATTTTTAAGTATCTATTCCTACTCTTGATTTAGAACATCTGCTGTTATAGATTACTTAGTTTGTCTTTCTCCCTCTCATCAAATCAGATTCTCCTATCTTCTGCTCTCCAAAGATGCTCCTGATTCTTTGGGAACTGGATAACCATCACATATCTTTTTAGGTGTGCTCCGTGGTGAGCACAAGCTGAGCTAGGTATTCTGTGTGCCAGGGAGCGTCCAGCAAAGCTGTGCTCACACTGAGTAATGAGACCTTTCGCTAAATGCAGCTTACCGAGGTTTGTCGATCATTATTCTGCACTGCTAGTAAAGAACCCAAACACACAGGAGTTTCGAATGATCTCACAGCTGATTTATATGCGCAAAGAATAATTAGCATCATGTAATTTTCCTTGCCAGATTGATTCTCATTTGAATATCGAAAGATACGTCATTTAAAAATAATTTCATACTTCGCTGATGAACTAAGATCGGGACATTGGGCACATATGGTTTGTATGTGCTAGTGGGCAAGTGAACAATCATCCTCTCTCTTAGGAAGCAGGGACAGCAAAACCCACAAAAAGTAATTACCTACCTCGAAGAGAAGCAACCATCATTTCTAAGCTTGTTATCTTGAAAAGGGAACCTGGGCCTCACAACTAATAGCCAACTGCACCCCCTGCAATATTACAGAGGAGATCAGAAATAAAACCATTGTTGGGGTGCCTGGGTGGCTCAGTCGTTAGGTGTCTGCCTTCAGCTCAGGACATGATCCCAGAGTCCTGGGATCGAGCCCCGTGTCGGGCTCCCTGCTCTGCTGGGAGCCTGCTTCTTCCTCTCCCACTCCCTCTGCTTGTGTTCCCTCTCTCACTGGCTGTCTCTTTCTCTGTCAAATAAAATGTTAAAAAAATAAATAAAACCATTGCCATCAAAACTCCACAAATTAAGACGGATACAGTGAGTGTTTTCCACTCATCTCTTAAGGTAAAATGACTTTAGAGCTACAGCAGACTGACTTGACTTTAAAGAAGGGAGGGTGTTGAGTGTCATCTCCCCAGATCATGCTATCCAGGGCCTGCCGGCACACTTGGATTGGAGAGCAGTGCCCGCCCCCCCACACGAGACTTTCTCAGTGGCATTCTGCCCAATTTCCCAGACTTCCTCATCCACAGATCTCCAGAAATTAGGCCTCCATCGCCACCAAAACTCCCTGTTTGGCTGTCCTCTGGAAAGCCCCCCGACTGCATGCATGGAACAGTTAGCCCTGACTATGCAGGGCAGGCCCTGAACCAAGCTCCCACAGCCGCGCTCATCTAGTCAAGAGTATATAAGGCCCCACAGGTCAGTAAGGCAGCACCACTGCATGGGCTCAGCCTCACCTCGGCTCCGTCCCTTGCAGGAACCCTGGTCAGCACCTTGCTTCCCCTACACCTGATCCTTGCCACCATTGGCCGCATGATCCCTTGTTTTTCAGGACATCTTTCCTCAGCTTGCCTGCCCCTCACTCTAGTCCATATGATGGAGTTCCTGCTCCCTGCCACCACCATGTGCGTTCTCTGCCTGCCTCAAGCTCTGGAACCTCCCCCGGGCAACTCAGCCCACCCCTCTGTTTCCTTTCTGTGTACCAACCACTCACTTGGGACCCCTCATCTGACTGCTGTTGTGTGCAAAGACCATAGGTGCTGACACTCCCACTTCCTCACTGATTTCAGTGAGTTTCAGCGTCACTTACTATAGAATCAGAGTCCTTTTAAGCTAAATGAATTTCCTCTAATTGGTGGGATTTCAGGGCATAGCAATGAGAAGACTTTCAGGCCATAGAGACACCCCACGCATACAAAAAATCAGGTCTTGGCAAAAAGTTGGAGGTAGATATGGACCCCCTTTGGAGAACGGGGGGACATGACTCATTGTGAATGTCACTTCCCCGAAAGCCATACTCACATTGTCCTTCCCACAGTGAAGTTAAAAGAGTTCATGTTGGTGACTGATTTTATTTTTCAATGGCATGACTACTAATATTAGTAATATTGTCAACAGTGCAAGTAAAGTTAAAATTATTTGCTGGAATTTGGCCTTATAAACAGGGCATTTTTAGGCTTGATTTGATGAATTAATTCATATTGACCTGGTGTTGGGGGCTTCTTTGGACGAGGATAGTAAGTTGTAGTTGGTTGATATTGGGCAGTTTGGGCACTGAGGAGGACAAGAGCATACTGACATGAATCACTACAATATAAGTTCTGGAACAACAGCAGAGGAGAACCAAAATCCAGGATCTTCGGGGCCAGGGGTCATCAAGGACAGTAGTTAGCTTGGCTTGAAAACCAGTCTCTTGTTTCACAGATGGTCTCCGTGATGAGATTCTTAGCAGATCATATAAAAACTTATTCTAGGAATCCCTATGTTTCATTTCTTGTTTTGAAATAAGAAGAAAAAATACTTTTATCACTCTCAACTGCAGGCACTTGCATATTAGGAAGGACTGATGTGATTAATCTTAAGAATTCGGGCCCTGACACAAGCTGAATTTCCTCCCCCGCAGTCTGGTGTTCCCTAAATGAGCCTGGACTGTGGATGTCCACAGGAACACTTGCCCACTTTCCTTCAGTACTTCTGAAGTTCTCAGAGCCCCTGTCCAAATATTCCACTTGGCTTAGCAGTTTGCTCCTTAGGTCTTGAAAAACAAAACAAAACAAGTTATTGGAGGCAGTCAGGATTCCATGGGGTGGCACAACTCAGTAAAAAGAGCAAAAGTTTGTAGCATGACACTTGATGGAATCCCAGGTTGGCCACTACCTAGTACTGTGATCCCAGATGTCTTACCATCTCTGGGCCACAGTTTTCTCAGCGAATAGTAATAGTGATGTCTGAATACAAATAGGAATAGTAATAGTTACTTTGCAAATTTATGGAAAGATTAGAATGTGCCGGTATGTAGTATGTGCTTAGTAAATATTTGTGGGAGGTGATGGATTAGCTAATTTCACACACATAGGTTGGGGTATATATTCCAGGACATTTAGGTCCTCATCAGAAGCATCAGGCAGAGAGGACAGAGGGGTGTCCTTGAACAGTGAAGAATAGCTGACCCTGACAGAGGGCATCTGGAGACTCAAGGTGCCCATGGTCACAAAGAGAGCTCGCCTTAGTGCTCTGACAGTGCAAAATAAAACAGAAACATCGGCTTTTGAGATGCCTTTATTACTCTGTTTCTAGTTCTCTCTCTTTTTTAAAGTAATCTCTATGCTCAACGTGGGGCTTGAACTCACAACCCCGAGATCAAGAGTTGCATGCTCTGCCGATAAGCCGGCCAGGTTCCCCTGTTTCTAGTTCTCTTTGTCACAAAGTCTGAGCTCTGTATATCTGGTTTTCACTTGCTTTTTCTTTGGCCCCTTCTCACTTCCTATTTTCCTGGCCCCCTTTCTTATCCTCATTTCCATCATGAGCTACTCCATAGCTAAGCTCCATCTTAATCCAGCCCTATGACCTATCACAACTTAGGTGAATTGCATGAGATGGCATGAGATTCTATATACAAAAGAACTTGGTAAGCTGTAAAATCTTAAACAAATGCAAAGAGTTGTGACGTTGGTGGTGGGGATGATGCTTGTAATGATGACCAAAACCCAGTGGGTTAACCTTAAGGTTGATAACTCTGCAGCTTTGAATTCTAATCTGGAGTAGTTAATGAACATTTAAGCAGCTATGCCTACTGGGTGAAAGAAAAAAATTAGTTCAATAATCAACTAAATTCTCTGCTGGTATGAATGAGCATGTGGATAAAAAGGAGATCAGTGTGTATAATCTTTAGGAAAATCTCCCAACTGTATTTTACACCAGTTTCAACAAACTGAATCATCATGGAACTGGGAAATGATTGGATGTAGATTGCAAAAGAAAAGGAGACAGTAGAAATAAATGATGATTATTTTGGAGGAGACCCCACATGTCTACAAAACACCTTTTCGAGAATTTTCAAAAGGTAGTCTTTCCTGCAGGTGGAAGGAGCTCTGTCCCGGGAGAGGGGGCCTGGACCACAGAGAGCCAGACGGTGTTCAGCCCCAATGCCACTGGGACCAGGCACTTTCATACAGGCCACCACCTGTCAGTCCTGCTGGGGGGTCCAGAGTGGGGGCCACCGGGTCCTCTATGGTTAGGTGTTTGGGATTATTTCATTTGACATCTTTTAACATCATCCGTAAGAGAGAGTGCATATTCATTTTGAAAACTTATTCTGTATAGTAAAATGCTGAATCAAAAAAGAAGAGTACAGCCAGCACAATGACAGAAAACTGAGCAAGTGAAGGGGGCACTTGAGTAAATCACGTGGACCAATTCTCAGGAAGGAATGAGCATACTCCTGTGTTCCCAGCAGCCAGTAATGTTTCAGGCACATTGCAGACACTTAGGAAATTTATGTGAAAGAACTGAAGGAAGGATAGGAAATTGGGAAAGGGGAAAAAATAGAGAAGGAGGTTCTGGATGCCAAGTGTTTAAGGATCTGGTCCCTGTCTCTGGGGTCTCTTGATCTCAGCATGGAATAGGGCTTGTTGGTGAGTAGGTGGTTGATGCAAGACTGACAATTTGCATCCTCTTTTAAAAACTTGAAGCATCTTCTTCCCATGACCAGAGATATTTAAAAAGAAAAAGACCAAGCCCATTCTACTTTTGAGCAAAACCGGGTAGTATCCCTACTTGGAATTGGGAATGAGATTCCTGTGAGATTTATCTTGAGACTATTAAAGAAACCAGAAAGGAGCCCTAAAATGTTGGGGTGTCTGGGAAGAGAGGAGACAAAAATCAAACAGTTTGATTATGTTAGAAGTCGATTCCACTGTGAATGGTAAGGATTGGTGAGTACTTCCTCAGCAAATCTCCAGATACTGGACGGAATTTGAATAACCAGAGTGTATGCAAAGCTGGTGGGGTTTCCTAAACCCAAACATAAGAGTTCATGTCCAAAAGCAGCAAACATGGCCTTAAGTGTCACCGTTAGAAAGCACGGTTGAACTTCTTTTCCCAATGGATATTGCAATGTTAGCAAAACAGGATTTTAAAAAGGAAAACAAATCAAAGCATTTTTTCTTTTTTGAGAAAATGGAACGATTTGCTCAGGATGGTAAGGCTTTCTAGCCGAGGCTGCAAGGCAGCCAGGAGGCATGGGAGGCATAGCAACAGGGATTCCCATGACTAAATCCTTAAAAAGTGTGAAATAGTTAATTTCACAGGAGGCTTTCCTTGTTCTTTGGTAAAACCTGGTGAATTTACCGACTGATTTGTTAATATAGACTTTCACTCACATGTTTGTACTATTCTTTCAAGCTTTCCACCCGAGCTCTTCAAATAGAACCTCTAAGAAAAGCTTTCAATGTGAGTGGGAGAAACAGCTGAACACCTTGCCGGAGTATTCTGTGGGGAATTGTATTATTATACTCAGTTTTATTGAATTTCCTTTTCTTTCCACCTACTGTTCTTTAAAAGAGTGAAAACCAAAAAAAAAAAAATGGTCTAAAATTACTTTTGTGACTTTTAGTTTATAAAGTTAAAAAAATTACCATAAAAAAGAAAATCATTCCTTAACGCAGTGGCTAAAATTAGGCATTCTATAGCCTTAATAATTATATTCTGGTATTAAATTAACTTTTGAACAATACGTGGCAATTCAAGTAGCAGACGGCCAAGAAACCAAATTGCATGTTATTTCATTTTTTATGAGTAAGAAATATTGGTCCCTTCCAAACCTGAGTAGTTCATATTGATGACTTTAATTATTTTAGGTCCTGGCTTGTTTTTCACTTAAGTGTACACCTGGAATTTAAAGTAACTTTTTGAGCCCCCAGAATGTATTTATTTTCCATTAACGTCAAGACAATGGCTTCTAGAGTTGATGGTATCTACCTTTTTCCTACTTAACTGGCTTCCCTCACACCATATCAACAGTCCAACTGTTGGCATTTTTAAATTTCACATTATTTTATCTTTAATCTAATTAAATGGCCCATCTCCTCATGCTTGCTCTAATGCAGCCCCAATAATAAACTGCAAAAAATTGGGATAGTGTGCTTTTCATTACATGCCTGTTAGCTTTATTGGTGTGATTCAGGCTTACAAATTATGATGTTAAAGTACAAATGAACAAGAGGCTATTACTTAGATAATTCTTTGTTTACACTTAGGCACCATACAAAGAAGATTTTTAAAAATCACGGTTGGTTTCCTTCCTATCTATTTTTCCCAGAATGCTACAACTTTGGTTCTGTCCCTGTGGTGCCATGATGGTAGACTTGTAGGCACCTGGGAAATATGTCAGATACAAGGTTATCTGTGGATAACTCTGAACATCAAAACTCAATGAAATATTGATTGAGAATCTAGAGAGATCCTGCCTCCAAACCCCCCACATTTTTTTGAGAAATATGATAGAAATAGAGATCTGTGGAAATAATAATGCTGTACAAGATAATGTATGTTAAGCACTAAGTCACAAATATTTTGAGTTCAAAAGAGATAGGTCATAAAATTGTAGAGCTAGCAGGAAATTTAGACTTAACCTAGTCCCACTCTCTTATTTTGCAGGGAAAAAACTGAAGTCCAAAAAGGTTGAATGACTTGTCTTAGGGTCACTCAACATGTATGTGGCAGGGTGGAAGCTAGATCCAGGGTCCACTAACTCCCATCCCAGTCCTTTATGGACCACCACCACCTGCTATCATCTTCAAAAGGTGATCAGGAAACACTTCATAACAGACATGGGATTTGAATTAGGCTTCGAAAAACCCAAATTCAGGGCCTCTCGGGTAGAGTTGTGCAGGCTGGGCACTGTACTTCTCTAGCGGTTACCATTCCCTTAGGCTCAGATGACCACCTCCCAGAGGGGAAGACATAAGGCGGGATTTATATAAGCAGAGAACACAAAATGATGGTTTGTTGGGGTGCTCTGACTACCTCTGGCTCTACTTTCCCTGGGTATGTTTCTGTTTGAGTAGACCACTTGAGCCTGGGGTAGCCCTCAGGGAGAATCAGGTCAAATCAATAGGACCACTCTTCAAAGATGGGCACTTCAGGAATCCTTCGCATTACTAAAACCTTGACTAGGGCTTGAGTACTGGCTCTGCTGCTTACTGTCCCTGTGATCTTAGGTAAGTTACTTCACCTCTCTGAGCTCAAAGATAATGGTAGCACCTACCTCACAGGGTTGTTGAGAACAGTAAATGAGATCATGTTTATCAAGAACACCTGGTTTGTAGTAAGTGTCTTGGTTCATTCCAGGTACTGTAACAAAAATACCGCAGACTCCAAGATGGCTTAAATAGCATTTATTTGTCATAGTTCTGAAGGCCGGCAAGACCAAGATCAAGGCACCGGTAGGTTTAGTGTCTGGTCCATGGACAACTGTCTTCTCCCTGGGTCCTGCCACAGCTGAAGGGAAGTGGGAGCTCTGTGGGGTCTCTTTTATGAGAGCACTAATCCTATCATGAGGGCTCCATCCCCATGACCTAATCACCTCCGCAAAAGCTCCACCTCCTAATACTATCATCTTGGGGGTTAGCTTTCAATGTGAATCTGGGGTTGAGGGTTGGGGTAAACAAACATTGTGTCTGTAGCAGTATGAAATAACTGTTCACTATTTTAAACATTAGGGTCCTAATCCACCCTGAAATTCTGCATCCAGCCCTTGGTTTGCCCTGAGCAATCCCTCTGAATACTTGGAGGCCTTGGGGGAAATCAATTCCACTTTCTTCCTTGAGGCAACAAAGTTAAAGGCATGTATCTGGGCCATCGTGAAAAATGCATTCATGAGCAAAGCCCTTCTGGCATCTCTCCCTCTGCGGCCATAAAGCACTGTGCCATTTATTCAAAGAGCATTAAGATCGTTACAGTTTTCAAATTTTGAAATACCTTCTCTAAAAACAGCTTGCCGTGTTGCCCATGACAAGCATCTATCACAAAATTACCAATAGTCATTCTCCTGCTCTCGTTTCAGAGAATCTTCATGTGCTTTAAGGATATATATATATATATATATATCCTTTGTATGTATATAAAATTTCTTTTCCTGGTGTCCAGTGTCCAGAATAGAAGATCTGGCTGAGCTTGCGGCTGGCATCACAAGGACTAAGTGATTTTCAGTATCAGGAGTGCAGATCTATTCTTCCATTAAGGGGGAAATAAGATCACTGGATGCTAGGATCTCAGAGCAGACATCTGATACATTCCCCCTTCTTCTCTGATAAGGTGGCAGTGTGGGTGGGGGGGGCATTTAGGCGAAGCTACAAGGACAGCTGGAGCCGGTCCATCTCTCACTAGAAGCAGGAGGTCTAGAAAGGCAAAAGGGTAATGATGTGCTGTCTCTTATAATTAATATTCTCCCAAAGGCTTTCCTTCCTGCGCTGTTAATACAAAGACCTCAGTGCCTCTGAATTTTGGTATGGATGCTGCTGAGCCGTCCTTGTTAGTGGGGGCTCCCTAGGGAAAGCAGGGGGGGATACTTTGGAGAAGGGCCCACCCCCTTTCTCCTCCTGTGGGAGAAGGGCCAATTTGGAGCTATCCTGGGGCACTTCTTCAACCCAAACAAAGACTTACTGTCTGGAAACATCAAAGGGAATGCCTATTTATACTCTAGGTGTCATTTTGGAACTTGCTCCTGCTTCATTATACTACAGGGTTTCTGCTGTAGATGAGGAAAGCCCTGCAGCCCGTTTCCTCGTGCTCAGGCATCACTGAGATATAAAAATCGGGGCTTTCAGGCACTTCAAATTTAAATCCCTCTCATGGCAGCCTGTCTACAACTTCCATTAGGAAATTGGATTGTAATATATTGTAACGTCTGAGAATTTTTCATTCACTTAATTTGACTCATTTTTGTGATTCTTACTTAAATGTTAAATCCCAGCTCTAAACACTTTGCGTTTCGGGAAACGCCAAAATTCATTATGATCCAGCCTGGCCCATAGCAGACACTCAGTCATCATTTGCTCCCTTGGGGACCATTGGTGAAACTTCAGGGAGACCCAGAATAAGTAAAATACAGTCTTTGCCTCTATAGAATTTACCATGGCAGGGGAGGGAAGGGAGGTTTAAGAGAAATAGTAAATGGCCCTTTACAAGCAATGTGCATAATTTGGTCTGATTCTAACTGCAGTTCTGTAGAAATATCTGTGAATTTTAGTTTCCTTGTCTGGGAAATGGAGATTGATCCCTTAAGGAGCTATTGTAATACACAATGACTAAGAACATAGTAATTAAGAGCAGAGGCTCCCAATCAGAATGTCTGAGTTCAAATCCCAGATCTGCCACTTGGATCTAGCTGCTCTGAGTCCTAGTTCTGGAACCCCCCGAGTGAGTTACCTTACTTCCCCAGGCTTCTATGTTCTCCCCTGTTCAGTGGGGTTTATGACAGAACCTGCATCAGGGTTGCTGGAAGGATTAAATGACCAAAGTACTGAGAATAGTTTTGGCACAATGTAAGCTCCTGAAGAAAATTAGCTATTGATATTATTCATGTTCTCACAAGTTATAAGCTAATTTATTTCACCACTACCGATGAACCAGAGAAGTGTGGCTGGAACAGGAACCCAGTGTTTCTAAGCTAAAAGTCCCATGTTCTTCCCCCATATAATAACACTTCTCTAAAATACAAATAACAATGGTGCGAGACCCAACATCAGTGCTGTCAGTGCTGTTGGACATGTACAGACCTGCTGAGGAGCTGGGACCCTGACTTCGCTGTCTGTGTTTCTCTCGAACCTACCACAGAACAGAGGCTGGCACATAGTAGATGCTCAGTAAATGGTAAGAAGGACAAGACTGTTGAATGAGCAAATAATAAGAAGGCAGGACATCCCATGGCATGTTCAGGGTTCTAAGCTCAGGATGTCTGGAATTTCAGGTTTGTATTAGTTTGCTAAGGGGAGAACGGATTTTCATGAGCTTGTCTTAAAACAACAGAAATTTATTCTCCCAAGTTCTGAAGGCCAGAGTATGAAACCATAGGGTAGGAAAAACTCTTTCCTCTACCCCCTTAGGTTTAGTACCTAGAGCCCTGCAAGTTAAGTAACAAAAGGCAGATTAACAGGGGAAGAGGAATAACAATTTTATTTTATGTTGATATTTCATTTTTAGGTGTATACAGGGGTTTCACAGAAAAGGAAATGAAAACCCATAGAATTGGTTAGGTCTGAAAGCTTATATACTGTTTTAACAAAGAATGATAAATTTGTAGAAAAGTGACAGGGCAAAGGAAAAGTGTTTCCGGTTTTCACTCATCTCCCCACCCCAGTGCTCTGGCAACTACCAGTTAGTTTTCTGTATTTATTATTCTGTTACAGTTTTTTGTTTGTTTTGTTTTTTAGATTCCACATATAAGTGAAATCATGTGGTATTTGTCTTTTTCTGTCTGACTTTTTTCACTTAGTATCATACTCTCTAGGTCTAGCCATCTGGTTACAAATGGCAAGGTATCATTCTTTTTATGGCTGGGTAATATTCTGTTGTGTGTGGACATGGTATGTATAGATCTGTAGTGTGTATCTTGAAATATGAGATTATAATACCTCCAGCTTTGTTTTTCTTTCTCAAGATTGCTTTGGCTATTCAGGATTTTTTGTGGTTCTATACACATTTTTGAATTATTTGTTCCAGTTCTGTAAAAAATAATACTGGTATTTGTTAGAGAGTTCACTGAATCCATAGATTGCTTTGGGTAGTATGGACGTTTTAACAATGTTATTTCTTCCAGTACATGAGCATGATATATTTTCCCATTTGTATCATCTTCAATTTCTTTCATCAATATTTTATAGTTTTCAGAGTACTGGTCTTTCATCTCCTTGGTTAAATATATTCCTAGGTGGTTTATTCTTTTTGATGCAATTATAAATCAGATTTTTAAAAAAAAATTCTCCTGTTATTTTGTTATTAGTATATAGAAATGTAGCAGATTTCTCTACATTAATTTTGTATCCTGCAACTTTATTGAATTCTTTATTAGTTCTAATAGTTTTTTGGTGGAGTCTTTAGAGTTTTCTATATATGGTACCATGTCATCTGTAAATAGCGTCATTTTTACCTTTTCCTTACCAATTTACATGCCCTTTCTTTGTTTCTTTCCTTCCTGCTTTCCTGTCCTTCCTCCCTCCTTCCCTCCCTCCTTCCTTCCTTGCCTGATAGCTGTGGCTAAGACTTCTAGTACTATGTTGAATTAAAGCGGTAAGAGTGGACAGCCTTGTTTTATTCCTGATCAAGGATGCTGTTAGCTGTGGGTTTGTCATATATGGCCTGTATTATGTTGAGGTATGTTCCCTCAAAACTCACTTTGTTGAGAGTTTTTATCACAAATGGATGTTGAATCTAGTCAATGCTTTTTCTGCATCTATTTGAGATGATCACATGGTTTTTATCCTTCATTTTGTTAATGTGGTGTATCACATTGATTGATTTGCAGATATTGAATATCAGTATATCTCTGGAATAAATCCCACTTGGATGTGGCAAATGATCCCTTTATTGTATTGTTGAATTTTGTTTACTAATATGTTGTTGAGAATTTTTGTGTATACGTTCATCAGGGATATTGGCCTATTTTCTTTTCTTGTAGGTCTTTGTCTGGTTTTGGTATCAGGGTAGAGCTGGCCTTGTAGAATGAATTTCAAAGCTTCCATCCTCTTCTGTTTTTTGGAGGAATTTGAGGTGAATAGGTATTAACTCTTCTTTATTTATTTATTTTTTTAAAGATTTTATTTATTTATTTGACAGAGATAGAGACAGCCAGCGAGAGAGGGAACACAAGCAGGGGGAGTGGGAGAGGAAGAAGCAGGCTCCTAGCAGAGGAGCCTGATGTGGGGCTCGATCCCATAACACCGGGATCACACCCTGAGCCGAAGGCAGACGCTTAACCGCTGTGCCACCCAGGCGACCCTATTAACTCTTCTTTAAATGTTTGATTGAATTCATCTGTGAATCCATCTAGCCCCAGACTTTTTGTTCATTGGGAGTTTTTTGATTACCAGTTCACTTTTGTTGCTAGTAGTTGATCTGTATAGATTTTCCACTTCTTCCTGATTCAGTTTTGGAAGATTTTATGTTTCTAGAAATTTGTCCAGCTTTTCTAGGTTCGTTGTCCAATTTTTTACATATAGCTTTTTATAGTATTCTCTTATAATCTTTTGTATTTATGTGATGTCAGTTGGTACTTCTTTTCTTTCATTTCTGATTTTATTTATTTATTTGAGTCCTCTTTCTTTTTTTCTTGATGAGTCTGGCTAAAGGCTTATCAATTTTGGTTATCTTTCAAAGAACTATCTATTGGTTTCATTGATCTTTTCTATTGTCTTTTTAGCTCTAGCTTACTTATTTCTGCTCCAATCTTTATTATTTCCTTCCTTCTACTAACTTCGAGCTTTGTTTCTTCTTTTTTTCTTGGTTACTTTAGGCAGAAGATGAGATTGTTTATTTGAGACTTTTCTTGTTTCTCGAGGTAGGTCCGTATCACTATAACCTCCCCTCTTAGGACTGCTTTCACTGCATCCCAAATATTTTGGACTGTTGTGTTTTCATTTTCATTTGTCTCCATGTATTTTTTTATTTCTTTTTTGATTTCTTTATTGGCTCATTGGTTGCTTAACAGAATGCTGTTTAGCATCCACGTTTGTAATTTTCCATTTTTTCTCGTATTTCTATATTCTCTCCAAATAATATATTATATAATAGTAAATATTAATATATTAATATAACATGTATTATATAATATATATCATATATAGACTCCAACTCTTATTGAATTGATTTCTTTATGATTATGTAATGCCCTTCTTTGTCTCCTGTTATATTCTTTGTTTTAAAGTCTATTTTGTCTAATATAATAAGTATTGCTACTTCAGGGGTTTTTTTTCTTTCTTTTTCTTTCTTTTTTTTTTTTTTTTTTTTCTTTNTTTTTTTTTGCTTCCTTTTGCATGGAATATCTTTTCCATCCCTTCACTTTCAGTCTGTATGTGTCTTTAGCTCTCTTGGAAGCAGCATATAGATGGGTCTTGTTTTTTTTGAATTAATTCAGTCACCCTGTGTCTTTTGATTGGCATATATAGACCATTTACATTTAAAGTAATTATTCATAGGTGTGTACTTATTGCCATTTTGTTAATTGTTTTCTGGTTGTTTGTGTAGTTCTTCTCTGTTCCTTTTTTCTCCTCTTGTTCTCTTTCCTTGTGATTGATGACTCTAATGTTATGCTTGGGTCAAATAATTTGCCTTTAATGTAATTATCTGTGAGGTCGGAAACTGAGCACTTTGTACATACAAGAAGTGCCTCCTTCCTAACTTCTTCTCCCCCCACCCCAACCCCCTCCCTGAACTTCCATGAAAGAATCACCACCTCCAGAGTGTCAGGAGATTCCTGTTAATATTGAGGATCTCAGGACAGAGAAGGTGGGAGAAATGCAACTTGTTGGTACCCATTACCCTTCAGTATCTCACCAACATGGATCTGCCAAGGATCTGGGAACAGGGACAGAAGAATGCGAATAAAAAGAGACCAGAGTCCCAACCTGCGCCTTTCCTGGGTAGGACATTCTACTGTATCAGAGATGAGCATTGTTACAGGAAAACATAAACTAATAATATTAAGCATAGAAAATTTATCAGGTTCTTACTGTGCCCTAGGATTTCTTATGAGCATTTAATCCTTATTGCAATCCTTTGATGTCAGTAGTATTATTATCCCCATTTTATCATAAAGAAACAGGCCCAGAGAGGTTAAACAAGGTCACGTAATCTCAACTAGTAAAGGCAGAATTGAAGTCCAGGAGGTCTGAGTTTAGAGCCCCTGCTCCTACCCAAACTAACAAGTAGTAACTTTAATAAAGGGCACACAGCTCAACCAGAAGAGCCCCTTCTCTACCACCATGCCTGTATACATCCTGTAAACCTGGGGTCTGAACATTTACTCCATTTGTTCCTGTATTCATCCATCCTGTTCTTCATCTTTCATTCAATGAAGTCCTACTATGGACGTATCGACACAAAAGATACAAGTGAGAAATTTATAATCCTCTCCCACATATGGGGGGATGACCACATGGAAATGAATAACTTTGCTTTCTGTGGCCTTGCTGGGCAGCAGAGGAGAGGGTGCCCCAGATAATCCTCTTAACAAATAGGAAGAACTAGAAAAAAAAAAAAAAAGAACTAGAACCTGCAGTCTGAACTTCCATATGGTTTTTCAGCTAAAGATGTGTTCACATGGCCTCAAATATTAAATCATTTGTTTTTGCTTCCTTTTTGTTTCCTTTAAGAATTCTGATCTTAAGTTTTTACCATTGAGGCTGGAAGGTCATATGGTGGTGTCCCTATTTCTAAAGTGAGAGCCTGGGGCTTCAAGTGGTGACTGACCACAGTCACAGGGCCATTCCCTGCAGATGGCCCAGAATCACATGCCCCCATGATGGGGGAGGGAGGGTGGGGTTCAGCCACCAGCACAGGACTGGCTATTGGAGCAAATGCAGATGCTCACAGTACTGCCTCAGGGTCGTGAGATCCATGCTAGGCTTCCTAGTTCCTTGATTTGGGGGGATCTGGGGCTCCTGGGTCAGGTGCTGCAACAGAGGGTGGGGCACTCAAGCCTCTGGCTCTTTTCCATCCACCCTGGGAGGACTTAGTATTTTAACACTAATTTGGCAGTTTCCCTGTGTGCCGGCTGAATGTCTGCCTTATTCTGAGCCTCCGTTTTGTACTCGTAAAAGGAACGTTCTGGGTTTGGGATGACCAGGAGTAGTTTTGTCCTCCACGTTCCCAGACTGTAGGCCCAATGGCCCCACTGGGAAGACAGAGCCCAGAGTGGGAGAAGTGGAGAGGCAAGCAGGGAGTGTTACAGAGGCACCCCTTCTTTGTCCCCAGGCAGGATGTATCAGAGCAAGCCGTAGGCTGTTAGGCTGTTGGGATTAACTAGCATCCTCACAGTCGATAAAGGGCAAGAGAAACAAAAGAAAAAATGAACTTGTGGGGCTTCATCAAGATAAAAAGCTTCTGCACAGCCAAGGAAACAGTCAAAAAAAACTAAGACGCAGCCCACGGAATGGGAGAAGATATTTGCCAATGACACTATAGATAAAAGACTAGTATCCAAGATCTACAAAGAACTTCTCAAACTCAAAACACGTGAAATAGATAATCAAATCAAAAAATGGGCAGAAGATATGAACAGACACTTTTCCAAAGAAGACATACAAATGGCTAACAGACACATGAAAAAATGTTCAAAATCATTAGCCATCAGGGAAATTCAAATCAAAACCACATTGAGATACCACCTTACGCCAGTTAGAATGGCAAAAATTGACAAGGCAAGAAACAACAAATGTTGGAGAGGATGTGGAGAAAGGGGATCCCTCTTACACTGTTGGTGGGAATGCAAGTTGGTACAGCCACTCTGGAAAACAGTGTGGAGGTCCCTTAAAAAGTTAAAAATTGAGCTACCCTATGATCCAGCCATTGCACTACTGGGTGTTTACCCCAAAGATACAGACGTAGTGAAGAGAAGGGCCATATGCACCCCAATGTTCATAGCAGCATTGTCCACAATAGCTAAATCGTGGAAGGAGCCGAGATGCCCTTCAACAGATGACTGGATTAAGAAGCTGTGGTCCATATATACAATGGAATATTACTCAGCCATCAAAAGGAACGATTTCACAACATTTGCAGCAACATGGATGGGACTGGAGGAGATAATGCTAAGTGAAATAAGTCAAGCAGAGAAAGACAATTATATGGTTTCACTCATTTATGGAACATAAGAAGTAGGAAGATTGGTAGGAGAAGGAAGGGAAGAATGAAGGGGGGTAAACAGAAGGGGGAATGAACCATGAGAAACTATGGACTCTGGGAAACAAACTGAGGGCTTTGGGGGGGGTGGGGGAATGGGATAGGCTGATGATGGGTATTAAGGAGGGCACGTTTTGCATGGTGCACTGGGTGTTATACGCAACTAATGAATCATGGAACTTTACATCGAAAACCAGGGATGTACTGTATGGTGACTAACATAATATAATAAAAAACTATTATTAAAAAAATGAGAATGAATGAGTGTGAACATGAGTGGGCATGTGGGCAGGTCTGTGAGCATGTTAATGAAATTCCCTATAATGGAGGTGACATCTCTCATCAGAGACCCAGGGTCGCCAAGAGCCATGGGTGGTCCAATCACATTTTATTCCTTCCATAGCTATGACCAGAACCTTTCCCTGTGACCTCTCCAATATAGCATGTGGTATTTAAACAAGTATTTTTATTATATTTACAGTGAGGTTCACACTATCTTCTTCAGATTACAAAAGTAATATATGCTCATTTTGTAACACTGGAAATGCAAACAGTGTAAGGAAGGAAATAAAAAAAGGAAGGAAACAAAAACCACTAGTAATCTCATTGTCTACTGATACTTGGTATGTTGCTAACTAGTCTCTCTCTTGTGCATGTGTGTGAATGCGAATGTGCGTGTGTATGTATGTTTTGTCACATATGATAACAAGAGTTAACATGGATGGCTCTCCTGCAGTGTTAAACACCATGCTAAGAATTTACAGGACTGTTTCACTGTAACCTTACAGAAAACCTAAAGTGGGGGGTACTCTAATTAACAGCATTTTACAGGTAAGGAGACTGGGGTTCAGTCTCCACTGAGTTCACATTTCATATGCAGATTTATATTAAGCTTTTGACACTTAATAACATGAGCAGCTTTCATGGTATTAAGTATTCATGGAAAGCATGATCTTTAATGATTGTATAACATTCCAGAGTGTAAATGTATTGTTCACGTAGCCATGTCTCTCTTGAATATTTCTGGTGCCCTCTCCAGCTTCCAGCATTATAAATAACACTGTGGTGAACATCCCTGCACATAAATCTTCATGCGATGTCCAATTGGGTCTTTAGTTCCCCCAAAATAGACGTATTAGGTCAAGGGTTGTGAGTGATTTTAAAGCCATTGATTGGTCTGGATGAAACTGCTTCCTAGAAACATTGGACCATTTTGGATTCCTATCAGTGCAGCATGAACCTGTTGATCTTACCTTCAGTGTTTTATGCAATTAAAAAAAAAAGTTTTATTTCTCCTTTTAAAGACTGGGTTTGAAATAGTGTTTTAATATGAAATATTAGGCTTACAAATAAGAGACAGCAAAGAGAAATAGGGGTGAAAGGGGGCAACCAAGCATCCAGTTGTTGAATATAAATAAAAATTCAGGGGCGCCTGGGTGGCACAGCGGTTAAGTGTCTGCCTTCTGCTCAGGGCGTGATCCCGGTGTTATGGGATCGAGCCCCACATCAGGCTCCTCTGCTATGAGCCTGCTTCTTCCTCTCCCACTCCCCCTGCTTGTGTTCCCTCTCTCGCTGGCTGTCTCTTATCTCTGTCAAATAAATAAATAAAATCTTAAAAAAAAAAATTCAAAACACGGGCCTCTAATACGGAGGAGACAGCTGCAATCTTTTTTTTTTTTTTAAACATAGGTGATAGGCTCTTCTTTTAATTTTTTCCCCCAATTTAAGTTCTGACTGGTTGTTAGTTTGTTTCTGGGATGGGCAGAAAAAATGTGAACTTTCATGTTGAGAAGGTTATGAGAACTTGTGTGTGTGTTTATGTGTGAGTCTATTAGGTCATTCTGAATATTTAGCCTTGATAATAATCAAACAACCAGTCAATTGCTGGGCTTCTGTTAGCAGTAGCTGGCATGCTGGACCTCAAATGGAGAAGCAGACTCATCAGTGACACCAGGGCTGGCCTTGGAGAAAACGAGCCAAGAGCCAGCTTTTGTCTGTCTGAACCCACTCCCTCTAGACTCTACTGTAAGTCATGGCAAGAAATGAGAGTTGCAAGAAGTGACAAGTTCTGGGATTAGTCATTTGCATTGTTAATAATTGCACAGTAGATCGAAACAATCCAGACCAGACCAGATGTGACACCCTGCTGTCCCCCAGGGAACTGTCCTGGAGGCTGGTGGCTCCAAAAGACTCTTTACCCTTATCCTATTTATCCTTGGCATTATCTTTGTTGCATTTCAATGACTGGAAGTGTGACCCCTCCAAGCACTGAGCATTAGCTGGTGTGTAGGCTCTTTCCCAGGTGAGAGGCCTGCCTGTGCTATATGTTTGGGAGTTGGAATTGACTCACGTGATTACAGAGGCTGAACAGTCCCCACGATCCGCACCTGCAAGCTGGAGACCCAGGAAAGTCAGTGGTGTAATTCAGTCCATGTCCAAAGGCTTAAGAACTAGGGGAGCTGGGGCGCCTGGGAGGCTCAGTCGTTAGGTGTCTGCCTTTGGCTCAGGACATGAAACCAGGGTCCTGAGATCAAGCCCCACATCGGGCTCCCTGCTCTGCTGGGAGCCTGCTTCTTCCTCTCCCACTCCCCCTGCTTGTGTTCCATCTCTCGCTGGCTGTCTCTCTCTGTCAAATAAATAATTAAATGAATAAAATATAAAGAAAAAAAAAAAGAACTAGGGGAGCTAATGGTGTAACTGCCTGTTCAAGAGAGAGGAAGGTGAAATAAGATGTCCCAGCTCATGCAGGGAGGCAGGGAAAAGAGAGGTGAATTCTTCCTTCTTCCACCTTTTGTTCTCTTCAGGCCCTCGATGGATTGGATGAAACCCACAAACACAGGGGAGGGTCACCTGCTTTACTGACTTCAGTGATTCAAATGCCAATCTCATTTGGAAACACCCTCGCAGACACATTCAGAAATAATGTTTAATCAGGGCACCCCATAATCTAGTCAGGTTGGCACACACAATTAGCCATCACAGGGATTATGGGAAGCTGCTTTAAAGATTCGGAAGAGAAGTTTCCTTTTGCATCCCACATAAAGCAGAGGCCTTGTATCCTGCAAGACTGAGCACAGTCCAGAGTTACCTAAGCCCTGAGGAATTCCTGGCATCTAAGCCCCCTTTGGTAGGAATACCAGGAGCTTTATAGGGAAGCAGGTAAAGCAGATGCTCAGAGTGTCAGAAAGCTCAAAGAATATGAATAGTGGCCTCCTGGAAGTGGAGCCCCACCATCCTTTCATTTCCTAGAGAACGTTGCGCAGTGATGGAAATGTGTGGACACTGGCCAGTCCAGTAGCCACGAGTCACAGGTGGCTGTCGATTACTTGAAATGTGGCTGGTGCACCTGAGCAATTGAATCTTTACTTTTATTTTATCCTATTTTTTTTCTTTTTTCTTTTTTCTTTTTTTAGAGAGAGAGGATGAGTGAGGGGTTGAGAGGATCAGAGGGAGAGAGAGAATCCCAAGCAGGCTTAACACAGAGGGCGATCTCACGACCCTGAGATCATGACCTGAGCCAAAATCAAGAGTCAGTCGCTAAACCAACTGAGCCACCCCTATCCTAGTTAACTTTAATATAAATGGTCACCTATGGCTGTTGACTGTGGTATTGGGTAGCACAGAGGATACAAATAATAAAAAGCTTTTTAGTCTTATGGCTAACAACGTTGAAAGCCCAAATCCCATTTTAGGAAAACTTCCAATTTATACAGCCTCAGGGAAGTAAGGTGTTACTATTCATTCAAAAAAGAAGGACGAGTGAGCAGAACTTTAATAGAAGGACAGAGACAGAGGCACCTCACAGGGTGGAGAGACAGTCATGAATTTGTTTGAAATGCAGCCGAGGTCTGCGTCACTATCTGTGCTTTGCTGGGGCGTTTATTCCCTTCCTTCCTGGTTAAAGCAGTTATTTCGGTGGTTCAGTGCTTTCGTGTTCAATAGACTTGATTTTTCACACAGCTGCGTTATCTCGGGCATGAAAGCTCTCTGCTTAATCTTCTCGATTTCTCCCTGCTCATCCCGGCGGCACAGATGTGAGCGTGACGTTTTCATCTTTCTCCCCAAGCGCTGATCAAGTATGACAGCTTCTATGATGTGCCCACATAGAAAAATACAAAAATGAAACTTTATGAAGAAAAAAAGAAGGCCCCGCCAAAGGAACCCAAATGCGGTTTCTCTCCCTTATTCCTTGGTAAGTTGGGGCCGTGTTCACACGTTTTACAGTTGCGGGAGAAAGGGCGAACCCTGACTCTGGCAGCTCACCTTGAAGTAAGGTCATTTAGCTTGTCATGAGTTTCCACTCTTACGTGGCATCTCATGATCCTAATTAATCATTTCTGGGTGGGCTTAGTGACATCTTTAAAGGGGCCTCCCTTTCTTCTTCCCAGTAATTTTTCAAAGCAAAGGCACTTGGTTAAAGGAAAAAGTTGACTATTCAAAGTAGTTTCCCCATTGTGGAAAAAGACCTCTTCCAGCCGTTCCTACTCCCAGTAAATGCAAAAACAGAAGAAAAGGGGAAAATTGCAAAGGTTTCTAATAATGGTGGAACAGAGCCAAATGGCAAGATGAGACACAAGGCATGTGACATCTGTGGGAATCATTTACTGATTCAAAACCCAAACGACCAGGACTATAAGGAAATGGAAGTAAATTCGGGGAGTTAGTATCTATTCTGTGTGTGATCAGAGACTGGCAGGAGCCACTTGGCTGTGTTATTGTTGATTAACTAATATCATCGCCACTTACTTTCTAGGATCCAGAGGCTTTCCAGAATCTAGTATGATCTTGAGTCAGATGCTCATTGGATGCCCCCTGTCGTGGGTGTGGTAGCATAGAGTTAGAAACACCCAATCATGAGCTGCACGGTGACTGTCCGGTCAGAACCATCCGGGTGCTTGGGGTGAGGGGATGGCTATCATTATACAGACACCTCAGAGCAACTTTCCTGTCTTCAGTATCCCTAGGGCATCACCATCTGCTGCTTCCTGACCAAAGTTGGGCCCTGGCACAGACAGGAAGTCTGCTTTCTGGCTGCACACTCCCACCCACCCGTGCCTTCCAGCACACCCGTGACTTGGTTTCCACAATCCAATGACTCTCTGTGGATTTCAAAAACATGCAGGTCCTCCTACACGGAGTGGTTACTGTGAGGTGTCGGGAAGCAAGCCTGTTGCAGTAATGCCACGTGGTGCCTGTGGGGAGAGAACCATACATAGCTTCCTGAGGTCTTGACCAGGAACCCCCTCGTTTCTCACGGTGGCTTCAGGAGCAGCTGCAGAGAAGAGCAGCAGCTTCCCAAGGTTGGCGAGGAGCCTCTCTCCTCTCAGACCACACTTTTGGCTGGACGTAATGAAAAATAAGTTGTAAGGTCATGGAAACGAAAGGTCATTGAAGGGGCAGGTGATATTAGGATAACTGAAATGTGGCTGTCACCTTCTGAGGCACCTGTATGACTTTTCCTACCCAGCCAACCCTGAAGCCGTACTCAGAATTATTTGCCTTGGGATGCTGGGGTGGCTCAGTCTGTTAAGTGTCTGCCTTCAGCTCAAGTCATGATCCCAGGGTTCTGGGATCAAGCCCCATGTCAGGCTTCCTGCTCAGCGGGGGTCTGCTTCTCCCTCTGCCTCTTCCCCTCCCTGCCCTCCTGCTCTCTCTCTCTCCCAAATAAATACAAACTTAAAAAAAAAAAGTTGTTTGCCTTCCTCCCAAGTACGTTCTTTTTCTTTTCTTTCTTTCTTTCTTTCTTTCTTTCTTTCTTTCTTTCTTCTTTTTTTCTTTTTTCTTTTTTTAAGATTTTATTTATTTGTTTGACAGAGAGAGAGACATCCAGTGAGAGAGAGGGAACGCCAGCAGGGGGAGTGGGAGAGGAAGCAGCAAGTTCCCAGCAGAGCAGAGAGCCCGATATGGGGCTCGATCCCAGGACCCCGGGATCACACCCTGAGCCGAACACAGACCTTAACGACTGAACCACCCAGGTGCCCCAAAAATGAGCTTTTCATACATTAGTAAGTGTATCAGTCTGGGCCCAGTTAGGGGACAGAACCCACGTCAGTTGTTTTAACAGTGACAATTTGACATAAAGAATTGTTACCGGGGTGATGTGAAAGGCAACGAGGGGAAACAAAGAGACCAAAGAGGAGGCCATTGCAGGACACAGCTACCATTCCCGGGACAGGGGAGCCAAGGGAGGAGCTGGGATCATTAGTCTGAGGAGCCTGGAGGCCTAGCCCCATGGAGCTGAAACTCGGACCTCCGAGGAGGGGGCCCTGTGGTGCCAGGGCGTCTGGGTGCTAGCAACAGGGGGGTCTGTGGGCTTAGACCTTCATCTCTGAGGAGGGGCTATGGTGTCTATGAGCTTGTCATCATGAGGCTCATTCTGCTGGTGCTGGAAAAACTGCAAAGTGCATTCAGCTACTGCTGCTGGATCCAAATGCTCTGGTAGGTGGACGTAGCTGGACTGAGGTGGTGCAGACAGGACTAGAGGCAGACAGGAAGAAATGAGCCTCTCTCCCCCTCCAGCTTTGCAGGTTTTCTCTGGTTTCCCAGGTGCATGGAGCCTCAGAGAGAAGCAGAGGGTCAGGCTGACGTGGAAAGCAGCCCAGGCAGGAGGAAGTGTTTGGAAGGGTGGATTTGAAACTGAGAAATAAGAGATTAATTACTGGCATGGTGGATTGTACAGATCTTATTGAAGGTTCTGTGGAAGTGCCTGAGAAGTGATTTACATTGCAGAGAGGGCAGCACTGTGTGATTCCCTTCCACCCAGAATAAATCCCTGCAAAATCTGTTTCCCTCAGCCAGTTTCTTCGTCCTGGACTCTACAACTGCCTCCTTGTTTTCAAAACGAACCACACCGTGTTACTTGCTCTAATCTTGTATCCCCTCACCTTGCCCTGTCAGTAAAAATGATTATTCCCTCCCCTAGAAGGTGGGAGGAGCTTACACAATATATATATATTTTTTCTGTCAAAAGCAATATCTTTTGGGGCACTTAGGTGGCTCAGTCAGTTAAGTGTCCAACTCTTGATTTCAGCTCAGGTCATGATCTCAGGGTCATGGGATCGAGCCCTACATTGGGCTCTGTGCTCAGCATAAAGTCTGCTTGAGATTCTTTCTCCCTCTCCCTCTGTCACTACCTTGCCCAGCATACTCTCTAAATAAATAAATAAACAAACAAACAAACAAACAAAATCTTAAAAAAACCCTTTTCTTCACATCAGTGAAAGATAATAAAAAAAATTGAAAGGTTAAGATTAAAATTAAAAATTGCAATAAGAGTAAAAGAAACAAGAATACAAGAATAGAGAAATGTCTAACTAATAAGAAAATTAGTGAAATAAGCCAGACAAAGACAAATACTGCATCGTATCATTTATATGTGGAACCAAAAAAGAAAAACACTTATGAGTCAAACTCATAGAAACAGAGTAGAAAAGTGGTTGCCAGGGGTAGGGGAAACAATGGTAAAAGGGGACAGACTTGCAGCTCTAAGATGAATAAGGTCTGGGGGCGCCTGGGTGGCTTAGTCAGTTAAGTGTTTGACTCTTGATTTCAGCTTAGGTGGTGATCTCAGGGTCATGAGATCGAGCCCTGTGTCTGGCTCCACACTTGGTGGCGTCGGCTTCTCTCCCTCTCCCTCTGTACCACCCTGTGCGCTGTCTCTCTCTCAAATAAATAAATTAATGAATAAATCTTTTTAGAAAAAAGGTGAATAAGGTCTGAGGAGCTCTTATAAAGCAGCATGACTGTTGTTGATAAGACTGGGCTAGATAAATGAGACTTGCTAAGAGAGTAGAACTTCAGTATTTTCACCAAAAATAAGAGAATTATAACCTAATACATATTAGAGTTAATGTAAAACAACAGGGATAATGAAAGAATACTAACTACCGTTTATTAGGCATTTAAAGAATGAGTGACAGGCCCTGTGCTAAGTGCTTTCAGTGTAGTGTTTCATTCACATCTCCCGCGGCCCCACAAGGTGGGTACTCTTAGACCCTGTATTTCATAGGTTGGAAACTGAGACTTAGAGCATCCTCATAGCTCATAAAATTATGGATTTAAATTCAGCTAGATCTGTCTAGATGCAGAGCCCAAGTTTTGTAGGAAAGCTCTGGGATAATCAACAGTAGAAAGAGGAAGAAACACATTAATCAGTGCCTGTAACGGAAGTGAGAACCCAAAGTAAGGATGGGTTACCAATTTGTTCAATAAAATGTACTTGTGATAAGATAAAATGACAACAAAATCAGAGAAGAGGGTATGGGGGAGATGGGAGGAAACAAAATGACAAAAATCAAGGATGTGGGGAATATAAAGTCCCTTGTGAAACTGGCTCACTCCCCAGTGGCCTCTCTGTCCCTGCTGTCGAGGCCCCTGGTTGCTAAGAGCCTTGAGCATCTCGTCTGCCCTTTGCCTCAATCTCAATGAACAGGCATGGGCCCCTTCGTTAGGCCTTGCTCTTATCTAGCCTGCCAAAGAGGACTTCCCAAGCAGCCTTGGCCCGTCAGCAGCTCCGAGTGGCCTGGTTTGACTTTCGCCTGTCCACTGCCGCATAGTGATGGCATGGTAGTGCCTCAATATCCCAGACCGCATCAGCTTGTGGGTCCCAGTGAGGCCATCTGACATTAACACCCACGTCTTCCTCGCCCCAAGACTCCATGCTCATACGGTCCTGGCAGAGATCTGCTCTTCTAGGAATCCCAAGGAAAAGGATCTTCCCTGTGTCCAGGCAGCCACTCCCCACCGGCACCTGCTGTTTCAAGCCCTGCCACCATGTGCCCTCTTATGCTCCAGGGGAGTGCTTGGAAAGTCTGGTGATCCCAGGATGCTCTGCAAGCACATTTCCTGAAAGGATGTGTTTTGCTGGACTGAAAGTGAGCATCAGGAAGCAAGCACAATGGCATATTCTGTCTTACAGACTCCAAATTCACCAAAGAGCCAGAGTAGAAATACCAGGAAACAAGCTTGAGCTGGCATGACATGGGTTGGGTGGTGAATAAGTAGGACTTTTCTGTCTCTTTGAGATGGTCTGGGGCTGTTTGTTTCCCAAGGCTTGCATCCACGATATGCTCATTTCCTAGGGTTAGTAAGCTATAGACACTCAGGCATTAGCAGGAAGTTGGTACTTTAGACAGCAAAGTTTACATTTATTACAAATAACTTCAAAGCAGTGTCATGGTCCTAGATAGATATGGGCCCTGGGGGCACCGCTAACTTTCTCTGCCCTACTCAGCATCACTTGCTCCTTCTCTCACTGCAAAATGATAACAAATAAAAATATAAAAATAAAGCAATAGAAAGGTATAAGATAATAATAATAACAATAATAATAATAATACTATGTACCTTGCAATAACTAGGGTGACTATGTATCCTACTTGCCCCAAATAATTTTGGTTTATTTTTTGCTCCATTATTGTAGTATCTCTTTTCACCCTTAAAAGTTATCATAACACAATAGCCATAACACAATAAGTGGGGGTCCCAGTTTGTCGATTGTATAAATATGAGGTTCCTTACTTGGGAAGATAATGAGTTCAACAAGTGAGGGGCCAGACAGCAGCGAGTTTGAGTTGGGCTCTTGGTCCCAGTCTTGTTGTGGCGCCACCTGGTGGCAGCTTTCTGACTTAAATATCCATAGGGACTATTCTGAATATTTTCACAGACTGAGACATTAATGACAGTAGTAGCAATGCTAGGATTCTCCTTCTTAGTTGGTTTCCAAATCATGGTGATTGGGCTGGCAAACTCCTGGGATTGCATCAACCCATCCTGTGCAGGGTTGCCTGCCTTTGCTGCCTGGCCTTGGCATCCTTTCACCATCATCCTTCCCCTAGACAAGAACGTTGCCCACCCCATTTTGGAAACTAGGGCTGGACAGAGGATGGAGGTGAATTGCCTACCACTTTGTATTTGAATTCAAATTATCATAGTTAGCACTGCTAAGCACAATAATAGTTAATATTTACTGAGAGGTTTCTTTGGTCAGCAATTTACATTAAGAAAGGCACTTCTAATCAAACACCAAATAAAGATAAGCAGAAGTACACTATAGACTCTGCTGTGATGCACTTTCCAACCCTACTGAGGTCCATGTCTCTCCGTATCTATGATGTACTTAGAAGATATGATTTTGGTTTGTGCTTGATTTCTTTTTATCCTTTTATAAAAATAGAGCCTTCAGATTTTGATTTAAATTGAATTTTAGGCTTTGATTAGAAACTTTCGTGTTTGTCATATGCCCCAAAGTTATTTGATAATAGGCACATTTTAATGTTTTGCAATCTATCTGGAACTGGTGAAGCTTGGGCTGTTGGGTTCATGGCTGAAGGCCAGTCAGGTGAGAGACTCTGGGATTAGTCCTTGAAGGGGAGGTCACGGTTGAAAGATCAAGTTTGAGTTGATGTTAATTTCTGGTCTCAGTTGACCCCAGTTATCCCAGGTTTCTACTAATGAGATCCTTGTCATATTCCCCTTAGGCATGTGCATGAGCCTCTGTGTGTGTGTGTGTGCACACTTGTTGTCATGCTGGAGAGCTTCATTTTTTTTTTGGTTTCTTTTGTTTTTTTTTTGGAGAGAGAGAGTGCGCGAGCATGTTGTGGGGAGGTGAAAAAGGAGAGGAGGACCGAGAATTCCAAGCAGGCCCCATGCCCAGTTCAGAGCCCAATTGCAGGGCTCCATCTCATGACCCTGAGATCATGACCTGCGCCGAAATCAAGAGTCCGTCGCTCAACTGACTGAGCCACACTGGTGCTCCTCTGGAAGGCTTTTAACATTAGAATCAGAATATGTTTTTGCAGTTCCTGGCCGTATTGACTGACTTTCCTTCCTTGGCAAAGTCTTTGTTGAGTCTCTGCCTCTCCTGATCTTTCACACAAAGCTAATAGACAAAACAGCTACTGTCCGAATATGCTGAATGAAAAATTGCAGTGTTGCAAAGTGGTAAAGAACAACTTGGCTCAGATTCTTTGTATTGTTCCATGTAGGCACAAGAAACTATGACAGTGTAGACAATTGCCACGTTCCTCTGTGTAAATTCTTCTGGGCTGTACACATACATGTTGGAGGATGTACCTCATTCAAGGAATGGCTACTATTATTTTTATAATCGGATACAACCTCAGAAAAAGAGCCAGTTTCACTCTGGTCTTTTCAGTCGTGAATATTACCACCTCCGTCCCTGGCAGTTGTGTAAAGAATTGATTGGACCCAGCTTGACTCCACCTGCAACACGGGACACCTGGAGATCTCATGGCAAGAAGACTCAGGCTTGATGTTCAAAACTGAGCAAGTTTATTTATTATCTGAAGAGAGAACAGAATAAATGGAGAACCTTAGGGAAATAATTTTTACAGGTAGTTTTCAATCTATAACTGCAGCACTGAGTCCCTCTGCTATTTCCTGATGGTAACTGATTTTTTTATGCAAGGAAGCACAGGAGAGACGTTTTACTTTTGTGAGAAAGATTTACTATCTCATGCAGATATGCTTCTCTCCTAGGTATGTTTTTCTTTTTAAATTTCACTGAAATACTGGGCCAGATTTTGGAGATCTGGTTTCCTGTTCTTGCTCCATTTCTAATTTACTGCATTATAATAGGCAATATCCTTAACCCCTCTGGGCTTTTCAACTCAAGCAAAAATAAAAATTAGGACATCTAGCCTACATAAAAAGAATGTCAAGGGAATACGGTAGATTATTTTTGATGTTTGGAAGAAATAAATAACATATACTAATAATAATTCTCATTGTTCTATTTAAACTTGTACTGAGAATAAGAATCACTCTCTCACTTGTAGGGAATGAAGGAAAAATAAAAGTGAGCGGAGAGATGATAGTGTTAATGCTTTGACCAATCTGAAGTCGAATAGGGGTATTCCTCTATAAAACCTTTTCATCATTTTCATGGAACAGTATCTGCATGATCAGATATAGGGTAATGCCCTCTAGGTCCATCCATGTTGTCGCAAACAGCAAAATACACATTTTCTTTATCCGTTTGTCCATCGATGGACACTTAGGTTGTTTCCATGTCTTGGCGCTTATAAATGATGCTGCAATGAATACGGGAGTGCAGACATCGTTTCAAGCTAGTGTTTTCATTTGCCTTGGATAAATACCCGTAAGTGGAATTGCTGGATTATATGGTGGTTCAATTTTTAATGTGTTGAGGAGCCTCCATACTGTTTTCCATAGTGAGTTGTCCCAATTTACATTCCCGCCAGTACACAAGGGTTCTCTTTTCTCCACATCTTTGCTTTCTTATCACTTGTCTTTTTGATAATAGCCATTCTAGTAGGTATGAGTTGATATCTCATTGTGGTTTTGATTTGCATTTCTGTGGTGATTAGTGATGGTGGGCACGTTTTCACGTATGTGTTTGCCATTTGTATGTCTTCTTTGGAAAAAATGTCTATTTAGATCCTCTGCCTATCTTTTAATTGATTGTCTTTTTTTTATTGAGTTGCACTGTTTCCTTTTAGGGGGATGAAAATGTTGGAACTAGAGAACTGTGGTGGTTGCACTATATTATGAATGTATCAAATGCCACCGAATTGTTCACTTTAAAGTGGTTAATTTTATGTTATGTGAATTTCACCTCAACAAAAAGAAGAAAATCCAATTGCTAAGGTGCAGCATTATGCACATACCTAAGTGATCATGGATCAATCTAATAGCACACTGCGAGGTTGGGCACTTGGCAGGCACGGAGGTGATGCATGGAGGGTTGAGCAGGAGGATGGATGAGTGTATGAAACTAGAGTACGGCCCATTTGTTTATAGACAGTAGCAACGTGTTTAAAAATCATCTGAAGCAAGAGCGTGTTCTTCACCAGATCGTGATTGCCAGATATCTTATTCAAACACCAAACAAAATTAGCCACGGTTGGTTCAGAGTGGAATTTCTGAGCACAGTATTTAACTTGACCTAGATATTGACAAGAACAACAGTGGAGTCCTTGATGTTAAAATCAGCAAATCAGGCTGTTATTCTTTATCTCTTTTTGTGGCATTGCTTTCTGTGCAGATGTGTTTAGTTCACATTGCTATGTCCCTACAGCATATTGGGGGGTGATTACAGATGTGCTAGTAAATAAATAAATCATCCTATGCAAGATTCTTGTGAACCTTGGAAGAAAAAGTTGACTCAAAAATGCTTAAACACTTTCCAGGAATTCATCGTGCTTTTAAGTTCAGTAACACAGTGGCAGAGATGTCAGTTTCTAGAAAGTCACAGATGAAAGTCACACCTTGGTAATGCCACACTCACCAATGTGCCAGAACTTATTGTCTAATACTGGGGGGAGAGCAACAAGGCACTTCTTTGGAGAGGTATAAAGAGGGGAAGAAAATAAATAAGCCTAAGACATCCTGAAACTCTCTTAAGGGGTTCAAAGGAGAATGCTCTTATATAGACCAGAAGCTTTGAAGAAGCTGGTGCTGGATGAACAAAAAGGATGTGGAGGACACTTACCACACAACAGCATACTAACTTAACAGCTTTCCTTGAGCAGAATTTGTATTTCCTGGCTCTGTATTCACAATTCCCCTTTTTCTTTCTTCTAAGCTAACTAGATTATAAGAGTTGTTCTCTTTAACAGCCGATCAATCTCTTTTACCATCTTTCAAACAAGCTAACGTATTTGTGAGCATGTGTGTGAGTGTAGACACTTCTATCCAAAATGTGGCATATACAGAGTTAAACAAAATTCTGTTAACAATTCTCCTAGGGGAAAGTGGAAATGACATACCTATTATTCCAGATCCAGAAAAAGATCTTCTACAAAGCCTGGAAAAGTCAGTAAATGGGGATCACCTTGAATGATAAGGGGATGGTAACTTGAGAGATAAAGAATCACCAGGGAAGCAGCTATGCACCTTTGGCTGGGGCTCAGAACTGTTCATTATTAGCAGCTAAGGCTTAAAATGTGATCAGTTAAAACCAGTGGGGATTAAGACCCGGATGACGTTTCGACTAGGAATATGAAACATACAACCAGAGAGAGTCTGGGGGACACAGAGATAGGCAGCCAGTGAGAAATAGTTATAATTATAGAGTAAAGAGAAAATAAATGGCACGAATGAAACAACATCTAGGAAATAAGTATATAAAGAGCTGCAATCGCTCGTGAGAAGACAGTGCATTTACCAGAAGAAAAAAAAATCCAACCAGTTGAACTGAAAAATCCCATCTAAATATGAAAGCAGGGAATGTATTCTGAAGCTGGAAATACTCATCAGTGTGTTAAATGTCACACATTCTAAAAATATGAGATAGATTTCAACAGCCCTATAGTTAAAGACTGATGATTGGAATTTTGCTTTTATGATGCCATAGAAATTCAGATGGTTCTGAGGTTTCCATAGCAACAGCCTGATGCTACTTTTTGTTCTGTGTAGTCACATGATGCCTGATGTACTGCTGCATAGAGAAGCAGTTGGTTGTATTTCCTAATTAGTGGCATGGAGACCAGGGGCCACCACGAAGGACTTCTATTCCTCTTGGTTCTGAGCCTTATAAAAAAAAGTCATGTAACGATAATCTCTTTTCTGCAAGTTGGCACTTCTGCTGGATGTCAACTTTGCCTTGATGAGCCGCTGCTCTATATCAACAGTATTATTGTTTCATGAATTGCATATCCATCTGGATAAAATTCCCTCAAGCAGATGACCCCTTCTACTTGTGGCGCCCAATTGTCTTAGAAGTTGCTGCCAATATATAAGTAGGTCATTAGGCACAAAAAGTGTACCATTTTCAGCCTAGGATGAGCAGCAGACTAGCCTGTGGGAGCCAGGGCATACTATTGTGTCATGAAAGGTTAGACAAGTCACTGCAATGATCTGTACCCCATTTTACCACCTGTCAAACGGGAGTGATGACAAAATGATGACACTCTTCTTACTCAAAGGGTAATATCTATAAAACATTTAGACAAGTTTTGTCAAACATGTTTGGGACGGGTTGCACATGTTGGGAGAATCCCACTGCCCCAGGTTGGTGTATGAGAAGTATCAAGGGGCTACATGGCTTAGCTTAGAGTCAGGGAGAATATCATGAAGCCTGAAAGCATAATTAAGACAGATGGAAATCTCTCCTGAGCTCTCATTAAGTTTGTAAGTGTTTTCTTACTGAGGCAGACTTGGGTGCCCAACACTTTCACCATCACGCTTGTTAATGAGCATCAGTTTCAGTTAAGAGCCATCTAAACTAACCTTGGACATTGCCTGTTTTTCAGAGGGGGTCGGAAGTTTATGGGTTCTAGTCCTAAGTGATGACAGTAACATTGTTATCCCGGCTGAATTAATTCACTCCTTTATATTATGTTTTCTTTATATGAGAGGACATTTATAAAAGAGCATAAAATGGTACCTTGTATAAGAAGGTAGCCAATAAATACTGATTTACCTTCCTCCTCTGATCCCTTTCTTCATCTGAAATTCTTGCATTTCTGGAATTTTGCCGTGCGGGAGTTAAAAGGTAAACCAGTGATGTAAGCATGTTTGGAGCTAAGGACCACAGTCTGGAGATGCTACATATCATCATCAATGTGAGGTATTAAGCTTTTACTATCTGGGACACTGTACCTAGTGATGGAAATGCAGAGTTGTGATAGCCTGTGCTTGAGGGTTACAATGCAGTTGAAGGTTATAAGATAACAACAAAAGGTAGCATAAATTCCATATCCAATAGACATTACAGAGAAGAAATGGGCTGGATTGCTGAGGAGAAGCTTCCTGCAGGGAGAGGAGTGCTTGGGGACTTTGAAAGGAGCATTTAATATTTATGAAGTGCTTATGAAGTTATGGGCAGTGGGCCCTGTGTCTGCTTGATCTCATTGATTAAGGGGGAGATTCTTGATAAGGGAGTAAAAGTGGGAAGGTAGGAATGGTGGTCTCCTAGTGGGAGTGATCGGATGAGTTTGGCAGGAGGGGAGGTAAATAGGAAAGAGGATGTCAGATGACTCTGAAAGGCAAATTATGGAGTTTAGACTTGACTGTCATGTAGTGGGGAGTCATTGCACATTTCTTCATTGGGAATGCTGTGTGCCCCATTGTACAATTTAAGAGAGAAAATGGGTGAAAGCAACCATGGAGACTACTGGCACAGCCCAGGCATCCAGTCATGGGACCTTGGCACAGGAGGAGAAGCAGAAGGCAAGGATGTGGATAAAGTTGGCCAGGAGAATTATTACCATTGATGATAGCATTTGAAAAGTCTGGAGAGGGAGCTCATTTGGGAGAAGGAAGGTCTAAGTTGAATTTGGGATATATAAAACTTGAGGGAACTACAAACATGTGGGGGTATCTTTCCTAGAAAGTATTAGACATGATGAACTTGCATTATGGGGAACGTGCCCCCTCACCTTCCTCATGGACAACTGGGGAGCCCACAGCCACACACAGCCCATGAGGCTAATGGCACACATTATCTTTCCTCTTCAGGGAGTAGAGAGGTTGGCCACCACTGGAAACTACCTTCTGCCTTCTTACAGGGCCAGAATCATACCAGAATCATACGCGCTTTCATTTTCTGGCCAGTGTGCTAGGGGAGTGTGAGTCATATGTTTCTATTTTGCTCCATCTCTCTTTGTTTTATCTTTCTTTTTTTCTGGCAAATTTTGAACTCAAATAAAAATCAAACTGTCTATTGCTAACCTCCAAATATGTCATTCAGCAAGTGTTCATTGACTACTTCCGGGAGACAGGTCCAAGTCCTCTCCATCACTTCTGCCCACCACTCCTGGTTGGCCTTTTCCCTATGTGCACTGATTGTGAGTGAAGGAATGGTTGGATACAGGTCAAAGCAAATGTCAATGGAGAGTTTCCAAGCCATTCCATCAGCATTTGTAAGCCTGGTCTAAATAAAATACCTTTATTTACAAAGTACATATAATAGTGTGCTGGAGGAAAAAGAATGTTGGATTCTTTGTGAGGACTTGTATAATCTTAGGAGATTCACTGAACTCCTTGAGACTCAATTTACTTATCTAGGAAACGAGTGGATAAAATGCTTGATAGAGAATTCCACTCTAATATCCTAGCTTTTATAGCATGGAGTTAGGCTTATAATACCTTTGAGAGGTAGCATATTGTAGTTATAGACTATAAGCTATTTCTTTAATGTAAATTATTCTTTGAGAGTGAAACTTTTATCCAAGGGCCACCTTGACCAGTTGAAGGCCGCAGCTCCCTTTCTGAATCCCCTGGTCCTGGGCTCAACCTGACAGTGGCAGCCTCAGAGGCTGAGTAACCCTCTCCTCTCTTAGGAGGTTAGGAAGATAATTAAGAAGGAAGAAGATGCACAGTCTATTCCTATGGGTCACACATGGGTGACATTGAATAAAAGAACAGCAATGCTTTTGGACCATCATGTTTCCTTTACTCGATCACATGGGTCCCACCCCACACTCCTACCTACTCCACTGCTCCATTGACCGTGGGTTCTGTGCAGCCAGTCCTCTGGCCCTGCTCCTGTCATTACCATTGACCCAGGTAATTCCACTCTGGTTTTACTTTCACCTGCCGCTGTTTTGGAGCCATTGCAGGCTCTCTGTGCCTCACTGCTGTTAGCATTCTCTTCCGCTCTGTGGCAGAACCCGGCCAATCCTGCTTCTGCTGGGTCTAGCTCAGCTCAGCCCACGCCTTCCAAGACTAGTCTGGATTACACTTCCCTGATGTTTTGACTGGTACCAGCCTTCTCTGCTGTTGTCACCATCACATCCCTCTAGAACGGCTATAGATGCCACTCCCTGATGTCTTGCTCTAACGTGCCTACCAGAGATACTCCACATGGCTGCTAACTCTGAACGCTGCTGCCACTCAAACCCAGGTCTGACTCTTTTTCCTTGCTCTGCCATCACCAAGGCCACCCTATCACCTCTTCTGGCAAGACCATTATGGATGTGTGCACTCACATCAATGCCATGGCTGCTACTATCAGCCTCACCTGTAATGCTAACTCCTATCAGGATAGCTAAAGCTATCCTCATAGCTTCTTACCTATGGGCGATACTCCTTCTCCCTACATTGAGCCTTTTTTTTTTCCTGCCACAATAGGCCTGCAAGGTTTTAGTGATCTAGTTCTGTTTAGTGGACTTATCCTAAGTCCCCAAGAGGATCAGGAAGACTGCACACACTGGCAGGACTTGCCAGGGTTTTGGAGTCTGCTTCTATTGCAATGTTCTGATTTTCAGTACCTTTCGTTCCACTTAGGGTGGTACCTCTTTCCCCAAGAACATCCTACAGATGTCGAGGTTAAGTCACAAATATCTCTCATGGCAGATGTCTAGGACTAAATGAGAAAATGAGAAGAATCCATCTCTAAATCCTTCTTTTAGGGTCTCCCAGGAAGCAAGAGCCTTACACAAATGGCGTCTTTAGGCTTCTTGAAGCAGACTTGCAGATTAGACCCCACCATGGCTTTGGGCTACACCATACAATACACATACGAGGCAAAGGTGGATGGAATGTTCTTGTTGAGCTATGTGCTTAGGTAAAACCTGTCCAGATACGGACTCTGGCAAAGGAAGGTCAACGTGTGATGGCCCCAGGTTGGTTTAACAAAGAAATAGTAAACGAAATCCAGGCCCAGCGACCCAGATTCAAAGCATTCCTCTCTCCTGGGCATTGTTTTCTTTCATTCCAAGCTCTCTGGTTGTGTAACAATCTAAACATATCCAGACAGGAAAGGGAGACACCCTACACTACTTTAGTGGTCATGCTTGTTTATGCTCCACGGTGCCCGCAGAGTTGCATCCTGGCCATCCACACACGAGGATGCAGCAAGGAAATCCAGCATTTCCTTTCAAAATAAAAGAGAGAAATGTGGCTCCATTCCCCAAACTTCTCTCCTTTCCAGTCTGACACATAGTCTGTGTGCCATACATCTGAGCTTCTTTGGAAAGAAGCTTCAGGAGATATTTATTTCACGGAGAGGTAAAAAAGAAGTTGTGTCTTGCCCAACCTGGGCATGTGCTTCTGTGAATATTCAGAGTGCCCCTTGGGAGATGGGCACAGTGCCTGACACAGAGAACTCCAGTCTTTGTTGAGCAAATGAATGCACTTAAACTGGAAAGAAAATACCATTTTTTCAGGAAGGTTTTGGAACATGTGAGAACAAGCAATTTTCCTGTTTTACATTTAATAGATTAGAAAGTTGGCCCCGAGAAGCTAGGAAGATAATCAAGATCAGGCAGTAAGCTAGATAGAGAAAATGTGTTCGGGTGGAAGAACTTTGACGATCTGGTCCATTTCCTTTCCCTGCACCATGGCCTGGTGATCATTCCGTGACCACACTCAGAAACCATAGCAAAATTTTTAAGTAATATCTTTTTTTTTTTCTGCAGTTGTGTTCCATACCTCCTCATTTTTCTTGGTTCTTGTGATTAATTGCCATTATGCTTGAAGTCAATACCATTCACATTCAAAGTTGGGTTTGTCAGGTTCGGGCAGAGATTCTGAATCAGAAGAATCATGTTTTATTAGAATTGAGGCAGAAAAATTCCTCATGTCTGATTGATCCAAGGGCCAGTGACTTCGTGACCTCAGGCTCTGATGCCTTTTTTCCCGTTTGTGAAAAAACATAGTTTTGCTTCTAAAGCATGTACTTAGATATCAAGGTTGAGATACAGTTTGCAAAACAGGGTGTGCTTCCAGGTTTTTGGATAAAAGAGGCCCATCACTATCTATCAATAACTTCATGATTTTGACACAGTAAGAAATTGAGTCAAGCAATTATTTTCCTTTGTGCCGCAGGTCAGAACTGGCCAATGAAATTTAAGAAGCAGGATTGATTTGAAAAACTCCTCAGAGCTATGAAAATAATGCACATTCGGACACGTTTATTGTTTGAAAGGTCGCATTCCCAACATAATTCCACTCTTAAGTAATCCCACTACTGTTAATTAAAGAGACAAGCAAGTACTGCTCAGGTATGCACACTTCAACTTGTAGTATTAAAAAACTTAAAAGAATGAGAATTTGTAATATAACAGAATTTCCTGCAGAAGTTTAATAAATTAATATGCCACTTTTCATAAGAACACTGACAGTATAAAGTGAATTATGCCTATTATTTGTGCACGGTGTACAGATTTTTTCAAATAAGGAAAGGTGTAAATTAAGTTTTAAATTAAGAAAAATAATGTCTGCGGTCACATAGCCTGGAGATCATTATCATCGCTCTGTCCACCTCAGTGTTCTTACCTCTGTCCTCAAACCTCATGTTACTTTCGGCCTCTAGATTTCCTTTGCATGTGTTTCTCCCTCTGCCTGAGATCCACTCTTCAATCCCACGTTTCTCCATGCCATCCCAACATCTTAACTGCCATGAGCCCCAACATGGTGACCTCCTCTATGTGGCCTTGCAGCCACAAGAATAGACCCGTCAAGGAAGCCTTACTTGACAATGCCAGGTGAATGAGTACTTCCTTTCACCTTTGGTTTTACTTTAGCTGTCCAACCCTCTGAGCTAGTTCTCCCTCCCCAGATTAAGTGATTTTTGTCTTCAATCCTTGGAATTCTTCAAAAGCCATAACCTGTATTCATGACCTTGGTAACCTCAGGGCAGAGCCTCTGGCTGGGCCTGACATACAGTGGGCTCTTTCTATAGATTCAATGTTTGTGTCCCCCCAAAATTCGTATGTTGAAACCTGATCCTCAATGTGATGGTGTTAAGAGGTGGGTCTTTGGGAGGTGATGCGGTCATAAGGGTGGAGCCCACATAATGGTATTAGTGTCCTTAAAAAAGAGGCCCCAAAGAGCTCCCTTGGCCCTTCCACCATGTGAGGAGACAGGGAGGAAGGAGCTGTCTATGGACCTGGAAGCAGGTCTTCACTGCATACTGAATCTGTTGGCACCTTGGTCTTGGACTTCCCAGCTTCCAGAACTATGAGAAATAAATGTGTGTTGTTTATAAGTCACCAGTCTGTGGTATTTCTATTATAGCAGCCTAGATGGACTGCGACATTTCTTAACACATATGTGTGGTTTGAAAGAACCCCACAGCACCCCCGTGCCAAGCTTAGATGAGCTCCTTGGTTAATGATGTCATTTTAGGATGTAAGATTGGGGGGGTGGCATCTCTTTCACACCCCCAGATTGCAGGATGGGCCCATTAGAGAGAAAAGTTTTTGTTCTGTTTACACAGCTTGAGGATTCCTCGAAGACTCAGAAGCAGAAATGCTTGGACCCCCATCTCTGTTGATCACTGTCATTTTTGTCCCATCCAAATGCAGGTTTTGATAAACAATTGTGGACAGCTTTTGAAAGTGACTTGTCTGAGGCCTGACCTTCCTGAACATTTTGAGGGAGAAAAAGTCTTCCCTCTTCATGATACCCTTCAGCACCTCATTGCCTTATTTGGAGCTTTGAAGTAAGCACTGTAACAGAAACAGGACGCCTAAAAAATGCTAACTGAATGCCCTCTTTGAGGGGAGGTGGGTGTAGAGGTTTAGAGGAGCATCGAAGGGCTTCCCGCTCTGGTTTTGAGCTCTGCTGTACAGGGCCTGGGAGGAAGGAAAGTGCCAGCAGCTTCCTCAGCGCTTCCACCTGGATGCTTCTCT
The DNA here is from genome assembly GCF_002007445.2 of Ailuropoda melanoleuca. NCBI lineage: Eukaryota > Metazoa > Chordata > Mammalia > Carnivora > Ursidae > Ailuropoda > Ailuropoda melanoleuca. Next base: position 12,839,045 of record NC_048232.1, on the reverse strand, counting down.
CAGCTTTTCTTTATCTCTGCTCCCAGAGGTCCCCTAAGCAAACACTCGAGTAATGATCTGAGGCCTGGGCAGCTGTTGGTTGCCTGCCTTTTAACAAAAGCACTTAAACCGAAAACCTTAAAGGAAAGAAAGAAATGTAAATACCTCTTTTCATACACTTTGCAAACTAATGTCACTCTGTTCTTTATACTTTTTCATAAAACACAGGGGTAGGTAGAGACCCATTTCCAGCTCAAGTGTGCACAATACAAAAAAGCAGTTTTATTCTTCCCACTGTACAGTACTCTTCCAGAAAGGCAAGAGTGGCTAAAGGAAGTCTCCCAGGGCTAGAATCCAATTAACTGCTGTACTGATTGCTGATAACTTTAGGCAATCACTGTTCTTTAGAAAATGGGACAGAGAATCTGAAAGATCATAAAGACAAGATGACTGATCAACCAAGACGCAGAACCTAACACCACTCTTTCTCCTAGTCTTCCACAGTTTTTGAATGAAGACAAAGGTGGAAGAAACACTGGGAATGAAATGCCGTAGGTCTTACACTTGGTGTTTAGGAACATAAAAGTGCTAGTCTGTGTGTCTGGAAGCTCAGGTTCTGAACTGGAGCTCTGGAAAATACTTAAATAATCATAAAGTATTTCCATCACTCCACATGACTTGCTCTCAGAGCTGTAGGAAAGTAGAAAACTTGACGTCTTTGAGGTTCTAAGTCCTGCATGACGTTCTGGTTTCCATGTTACCGTTTAGGAACCCAGGTCTTGGATTAGTTATTGTATCCAGTATCGGCGTGAAAAACATACTGTCTTGGTGCCACAACGTGGTAGATCTTGGTGGTTCCCAAGTTTTCCGAGTTTCACTGATCTATACTGGGCTCAGCTGGTGTTGGCTGAGCTTGCTCAGAAGTCTGTAGGTTGGATCTTCTCTCATCCTCCTCCTGGGATCAGCAGACTAGTTGCCCTATGTCCTAGCAGGGACATTTTTAACCTTCTATTGGTACCATATTTGATAGCATCCATTGCATCAGCCAAGAGAAGTCACATATCCAGAGAAAGTGAGAGAACATCACCAAGTCTGAGTGGCAGGTGGCCTGGATAACAACATGCCTAAAAAACTGAGACTACACGATGCGATCTACTACAACACTTAATTCTCTCGATCTCAGTTCTCACAGCTGTTAAATTGGAAAAATAATACACCTTTGAGGGGTGCCTGGGACACTCAGTTGGTTAAGTGTCCAACTCGTGATTTCTGTTCAGGTCATGATCTCAGAGTTGTGGGATCAAGACCCGAGTTGGGTTCTGTGCTGGGGCATGGAGCCTACTTGAGATTCTCTCTCTCCCTCTCCCTCTGCTCTCCCCCCCAAATAATAATATACCTTTGAAAATGAAATAAGATGGCACTTTGAAGTACTTACCTCAAGGCTGGAACAAAGTTTGGTGCTCTGTAAATGTTACTTTTTTCCTATTTACCTCCCTACCCTTGCAAATGGAAATTGATACCTGCCACACCTAACAGGATTATTGTGAGGTTTTAAAAAGATAACACATGTGAGAGCCCTTTGAAAGAATGTCACTGTGTAATTTCTGTTTTACAGTAACTTACAGAAAGCTTATCCTTACACAGATACAACCTTAGATTCAAGCACTGGGAAATTGAATCACAATTTTCATTGAGTGCTTTAGTTTAGCACGTAGTAAGTGAAAATTTTCTCTGTGGTGTGCTTTGATCGCTGCATTATAAAGCAAAACAGATACGTGTAGCCTAAGATGAGGAGCAGAGGCAGGGGAGATTGAGAGCGGGCGGAGATTTATCACCTTTGCTAAGTAACTCCCTTAGTGTTGCCCAAGATACCTGGAACCAATCCATGAATAAGGTCTTTTCTATCCTTTATCACCCCAAAGCCTAAGTCTTAATGAGGATGTTTCCCAATAGGAAATAAAGAATGATGAGTCACAGAGGAAAAGACCTAAGTGGTTGTCAGGTCACAATCCTCTTACCTTAATGAATCTAAAACCATTTATGAAGCAAGGCAACCCAATCCTCAGATAATTAACCTTAATTGTGCAACTGACTGTGGTCCCCAGAGATTATAAGGGGCCTAAAGAATTTAACCTTGAGGATGGTGAGATGTGGGGAAGAAAGTGTCAGCGTTTTCATGCAAGAGAGATGGGAAATCTGAGCCTCTGACCATGCCCTATCTAATGGCCTTTATGATATTTCCAAGTGCTCCTGGTCTAGAGAGGTTTAATATGAAGTTCGTTTGTTCATTCATTCATTCATTCATTCATTCATTCATTCTTCTTTTAACGTTAAAATAGGAAAGAAGAACGGCTCAAAGGGCAAGGGGATTTACTAAGAGAGGTTGCTTGGTACAGAAATATACCCTCTGTAAGTCAGAAACCCCCACCACACAGTGGAAATTCACTGAGTTGGATTGCAGCTAAGACTCCCTTTCCCTGTGCCGCAAATTTAATTGATATTTCACCAGTTTCTATATATTTGATGTTCATTGACTTTTTCTTCTAAGGCTGAGATAATCCCAGATTGTAACTCTGCCCTTTTTGAAGCTGAAGAGACTCTCTTGAAACATGAAGTTGCAAGCTGAGAGCACCCCAATATAAAGAAATTTGGGATGTAGAAATGTGAATGAGTGTTCCCACAGCTAAATATTTTGGCAACACTGATCATTCTCAACAGTGTTAGGATGCCTAATGATCCGATGATTATTGTTCACTGACATCGCACATCTGTTGTGTAGAGTATTTCCTAAACCCTTCCACCACTACCTCCTCTCCTCCTGCCTCCTCCCATCACTAAATAAATCTAACGACTTTAGTTGTAAGAGATGGAGTAATCAGCAGTTAAAGGACTTAGAAATGAAAGTAATAAATTGACTGGCACATTCCATTTTATAAATAACTGTTTAATAAACACAAGACTTGTGCTTGACAAGTGTCTTACATGGTACCTGGCTTGAGATGGGTGGTCAACGAATATTGGTTCTGTGAACAAGTAAGTGAATGCGGTACCAAAAGTTAACATAATGGCCTAAAATAATACACTTTCAAATGCTTAATTTGAAGCCCCTGACTAATAAAGAACAGATCATTAAATATGCATTTAACTCTTTATATGTTGGTGGAAGAGTTGAGAAGGAAATGGTGTTCTCAATAGGAGTGGCCTCACTGAGCTAAATGTAGGTCCATTGTGTGCCAATTAACCAAAGCTTCTGCAAAATAGCAGTGAGAACGGTACCTCCCTCATAGGAAGGAGCTAATCCAGGAAAATCTCTTAGTGCATGCCTAATACAAGGTATGTGTTTAACAGCTTTTGTCATCTTCATCTTTATCATCACCATCAGCATAATTTCAAGATCCTAATATGGTTCTGGGTTCCATTGATTCCTAGGGGTTTGGTTTAGTCAAGGACCTTGTAGACCACTATAAAAACATGGTGAACAAGCCCAGACTCTGAGGGCTAGGTGGACTGGGATGTAAACAACCAGAGAATTACACTTTCCTTATGTGGTGTGATGATATAGGATATTCAAAATTCCTAACTAAAGGCTCTTTCTCTAGCTCAGGAAAGCTGTTCTGGTTCTGGAAACTATGCTCAGAGTTCACCAGAAGCCAACTAGTCTTAAACATGTAATTAGTCTAATTTTTTTTTTTTACCTTGACACCATCACACTCTGTTCTATTGTTATAACTAAAATTTAGGGTCAGAGTGACAACAGGCAGGGGGTGATCTGTTGTGCCAAAGACAAAAAAGGGCAAGGAGAAAACTATAGAGGAGTGATCCCTATTGGTAATTCTGATGAGAGGGTCTCCAGGATTAGGAAGGAACAAAGACCAGAAGAGAATGGCTCAGGAAAGTGTTGCTGAAAGTAAAAAGCAAATAACAGATATACCTTGTTCAAATCAGGAGCAATCTAACAAGATGAAAGCTGAATATGGCACATGGGATGAGTGATGTCTCCACAATGGCCAGGGTAACAAGCCTGTTTAAATGTTCGGAGCCAGTAAGTGGGGCAGAAGAGGAAGGATATCTTGAAAACACAAGAGTGATTTCCTCCCCTCGCCCCCCAAATAAAGCCTTTGAGAGGATAGAGGGAGGGCTGGGGAAGAGGAGAGGAAATAAAATTAAAATGGCGGTGAAGGAATGGAATTCTTATGCATAAATGAGTTTTTAGTTGCCTCAGAGAAAGTTTATAATGGGTACCCAGTTAGGAGAAAGGTCAAAAAAAGCAAAACTGTAATGGAAGAGGAAATCTCCTGGTAGGGTTTACAATCCTGTGGAGAAACACAGTAACATGGGTAGAGGTCAAAATACAAAATGAGATGACAGATGAAGGGCTTGATGAGGTGGTGGAGTTCTGTAGCAAACCTACTACAGAATCTAAGGGCCTGAGGACAATGGCTTTCTCTACTGTTCACTGTGTCACCTGAAACTAAAATATCCTGGCACACGCGAGGTGCATTCTATTTATTGAATGACTGAATAAATAAAACAAACGATTAAGGGACCCCAAACACTAGGACACCGAGTAAGAAAATGTAATGGATAAGCCAATAACAAGGTCCAGAGGCCCCCAGAAATGGCAGAGACCTTTTATATAAGGACAGAGTGTTGCACTCAATATGTCAGAGCAACTGAGGATTTGTCAGGGTGTTAAGACTCTGGTCAAAGGAGGTAAGCACCTGGCAAAGTGAGAATGAGGTTGCAGACATGCACCTAAGGTATAGGAGAAAAAGGTTAAGATTAGAAAACTAGGGACTAGCCAAGGAGATGAATCAGGATAATGTAGTTGGTTTTAGAATTTGACGTTCTTTAGAATGCTGTTGTATGAACTAGAGGAAACTTGAGTTAATCAAGGGTTAAGAACTTGAGGAAAGGATCATCCTATGACACCATCTGGAGGACAGGTGTAGATTGCCCCACCATAAAGATGTCTTGGGAGTCAGGCATAAATGTAGCAGATAGAAAAGGACAAGTTCCATCCAAGGAACAAGGGACACAGGGTGTCAGCCTTAATTATCATTGATGAATTCACATATCGTGCGTGTCACATATATAATGTGAAAGTCTTTGTAATGGTCTAGATGTTCTTAGCTACAGGAGTCACCAGTTGAAGTAGAGATGTTGAATTATTTCCACATAGAGAACTCTTCAAGCATAAGAAAGTTCCAGAAAAAAAAATCTTTTCTTTTTCAACTTCATTATGCTGTGTGACCCAAGTCTTGGTAATATTTTCTCGCTGTCTACTTTTACAAGTAACTGACAATGCTGAATGAAATAGTAAATTCTGGTTTATCTGGACTCCAGCACAGCACACACACTTATTATTTTATGCTCAGCTGTTAGGAACTGAGTCTATAAATCAGTTTTGAAACTTTTCCTAAGAAAAGGCTCTGCTTATATACTTCTAAACATCTGGTCAGGCAGAAAAAAATAAAATAAAATCCACTTAACTATCCAGATGCTCTGTCAACAACAGACTAAACAAATGAGTATTTAGAAATATCTAAGAGGTGAGATTTCTTTTTCAGTTTTCTGAACACAAACCAGAAAAACAGCTGAGTAATGGTAGCAACTGGATCCACTGCTGTCAGGGTCCTGTTTGTTAAAAGAGCAATGAATGGGTAGCTAAAGCAGTGCCTTCAGCTGTCAGCTCTAGGGAGAGCAACTGCACAGCTGAACCCAGGGAGCAGGGAGCCGAGGATGCCCCGGCAAAGCTCAGCCCCCCTCGCCTCCTTTCCTGGGTGAGCCGCCCCTGTGGTTTGGTTCAGATCACTTTTCTTGGCTCAAATGCGGTACCTAAGACAGGGATCATTTGTCAAGTGAGCGCGGTACACAGGGAGCTCTAGGCAGATTATGGAAAGAGAGGGAGGAAAGGGAGGGAGGAAAGAGCTTGGGAGAGAGAGCAGCAAGCGAGGGAAGAGGGCGAGGAACGGAGCGGGCTTCTCCAGGAACAGCGCTTTCCAGGCACTGGAGATTCAAGTTAGACTGGTTGACGGTGCCGAGGCGCCGGGGAGCGGGGAGAGACTGGCGACTCCCCGCATGGCTCTTTTCATGTGGGATGCTTAAGGACGGCACACAGAGAGAGTAACTTGGAGAGGAACTGGCATGAGGATTCCACCAAAATGGAAGGGCTCCTGTCTCCAATGAGGACGAAGGTAAGGAGAGTGAATCTCTATTTCTTTTGATTCTGCTTGGACGTACAGAGAAGACAGCTGAGGTGCCCGGAGCCTCTGTGAATGGGAGGCTCACTGAGCTTTTGTTTTGTTTCAGAACTAAGGCTGGTGAATGCAACTGGATCTCTGAAAGAATAGGCTAGCCTCAAAGGCAGCCTGATCTGTGAGAAGGGGAAAGCAGGGCGGGGGGAGAGAACCATCTGTCAGTGTGGACAATGGGAATCCTAGTAAATGAGTTCTCCTCTCGCTTGATTAGACAGCCATATTTTAGCAGGATTTCCAATCACTCTTCTTGGAGGCTGTGCAACCCTTGGAGCTGTTCATTGCAGGAAGTACCAATTTCTCTGGCTGCATTGCTGTTTAGCAGGAGGAGTAACACGTTTAAAGCAGAGCATGCCCAGCTCTTGCTTGAAATATCCTCTTTCCTCCTCCTCTTCTTTGGAGCAAGAGGGTCAGGGAATCCTCTGTGGAAAGTAGGTTAATGCATTCTGGAAGCCAGTGTATTCTCAGAGAGCTCCCAGACCTGCAGAAAAGAGTCCAGAGCACCAGACTCGCCTGACATCTTGAACTTGGTCCTGAAACATTTAGAGACGCTCCCAGGGAACTGCTTACAGTCTCCTAGAGGCTCTGGGAACTTGTTCTCCTTGGCTGGAGTTTGCTTTTTCACTTGAGAAAGCGATGCCTTAGAGCTGGGGCTTTCCATTAAAAGCTCAGATGATGGGGAAATCTATTTGATATTTGCTGCAACCACATATAACTCTAAATGGGTGGGCCAAAAGTTCTAAATAATGTTAGAAATAGTACTTTCTTTATTCAGAAATTTCAAAAAAAAATTCAAGGGGAAATTGGCTCTATAACCACACAGAATAGTTAAAGCCAATAGAGTAAGGCTTTGATTTACCTCATCTCTTTGAGGCTCCATTCAGTGATTCCAACACAAACAGACTCTTTTGTTGAACATTTTTTTCCTGCTAGTTAATGAGCATGACCACAATGTTTTAAGAGAATGTTATAACTAGGGTCTTAAGCATAAAAGCGTCCCATCCTTTGGGAGAATTCCTGATCTCCCTGTCGTCTGGTAGTCATTCTGGAAGGATCACCCCAAGAGAGGGTTTGTTACCAGAGGTTCTAATTCCCGCCCTTTGGCTGTCTGCCTGTCTGTCTGATCTCCTGCGAGATCCCCTCTGTGACCTGTTTGCTCTCACTGAGTATGTAGCTGAAGTTGTGATGGTTTCAGGCAGTATATCTCAATCCAAGGGGCTGTGGAAACGGGTGGTACCAGTTCATGTATCTTCTGCCACGTAAAGAAAATGGCAAATGGCACCCTTTATTAACAGGGTAGTATATGAATGCCTTAGGGGATGACACTATAATCTGTTTATTTGGCTAGCTTTTGAAATTGCTGCCTCAGACACTCTATCCTGGTATTGTGCACTCTCAGGCTTCCATCAGATCAATGGATCTGAGCCCACAACCTTACGCAAATACAACTCTCATACACTTGGAGGGGAGTTCCCTATGCAAATGCATCAGGACCCAGACACTGTGTAAATCACACAGTGGGCCGATTAAAATGGCATGCTGTCGTAGGAGAGAGATAGATGTCAGGGGGTCAGACTACTCATGTATTTATTGTTTAATTGACAGCACGTCTTAGTCCTTAACCATCTTATCATCTAGTGAATGTCAAAACTATGGGGGCTTGGGTCCCACCAAAGTTCAAACATAAAATCTTGTATGGGAAACTGACTCTTATTCAAGCCCTTTAATTTTTAGATTTCAAGGTGTGTGTGTGTGTGTGTGTGTAAGTTGCTTCTGTGGATTCTTCTTTAATCTCTTTATTTCTGATGCTGGAAATTTATATTTCCATATAAATGTCCTCTGTTGTTGAAATTACCCAGTGATTTTTGAAAATTTACCCAAAGATTTATATCGGTGACAACGTGTTGTCATTTTAAAACTTTAACCCACATTATGCCTCATTAAGCCTATTCTAGAATATTCTCCTCCTTTAGTAAGGATTGAGCTTGAAGTTTTTGATTTCATGGTATCAGGTTGGCTGGACAAAGAAAGCCTCCTAGAGCTAAATTTTGGTGTGTTATGGTTACTTAATAACTTACTGACAGTTTAAAGCAAGTGTTGAGGTAAATTGGACATCATGCAGTAATTTCATTATGCCATGTAATAGACTTAACCAGTCTAAATCATGGGTGCTTAATGCATTTTTATCTGGGGATTTGCATAATTGGCACATAAATATGCATGAGATTAACTGGAAGTGGCAAAACAGGGTGGGCAAATGTTCACGGGTGTGAAAATGAAGGCAGTTGCAAAGGGGGCACCTGAGCACACGCTGTCTCCTGGGTGGTGGCCACACTTGACGTACCTAGAAACAGACAGGGCAGCAGCTGGCCTCCCCATGTCATAGGCAGTGTGTTGTCAGTGATCCATGGGCTTAGCACAGCTTTTGGTTCTTGGCTGGATTCACTTAGGCACACTACGTATTCTTTCTTTTATATATAATGCAATGTAGAGAGTCTGGGCTGATGGATCTACTTCTGACTGGCCTCCTGGCAGGCCGTGACAAGGGCCTCGGGATTCTAACCATAACAAATGATGTTTGCAGAGGCGGGAGGAAAGAAAAAGGAAAAAAAGAGAGATGCTGATTGAGTCGTTTCTCCTACAAGGGCAAAGGAAAGAATTTTTATAATTAATCGTCTTTGTGTACTTTTTAAAATGTGTCCTTTTCTGATTCAATTTTTAATCCACCAACCACTGTAATTCCCTTTAATCCTCTATGCATTTCCTCCAGTGGAGGAGGCTGGCAAAAAACGTCCCCCTCGTTGTGGGTTTCTTGTGATTCCTGCTTGCCAATGCTTGCCGCAGAATTTGCAGTGAGCACCTGGCTAAGGCCACATGCAATCAAGACAAGTCTGTACTCTCCACGGAGTGTGTTCTGGGTCCACTGCTGCATCAGAAGAGGATGAAGAAGGAAGGGGGGTAGAAAAGAGAAGAGAAGAGGAAAAGAGACAGGAAAAGGAGGGAGGGGAGTGGGGGCAAGGAGGGGAAGCTGGCTTGGTTAGAAGACCATCTTTTTCTCTTTCCGTTTTATTGAGATATAACGAACATATGACACTGTATAAGGCTAAGGTATACAAAGCCATATACGTTTATTTAACATCTATCTCCTCCTATAGTTACCAAAAAGTACCCAAGGTCTCTTTCCTTGTGATGAGAACTTTTAGGATTTACTCTCTTAGGAACTTTCATATATACCATACAACATTGTTAGCGACAGTCACCATGCTGTTCATTCCATCCTTCGGACTTACTGATCTTATAACTGGAAGTTTGCAACTTTGGACCACCTTCCTCCAATTCCCTCACCCCCATCCTCACCTCTGGCAACCACAGATCTGATCTTTTTTATTATGAGTTTGGTTTTGTTGTCTGTTCTTTTATTTGGCAAATTCTGCATATAAGTGGGATCATACGATATTTGTCTTTCTCTGTCTGACTTCTTTCACTTAGCATAATGTCCTCAAGGTCCATCCATGCTGTTGCAAATGCTAGAGTCCTCTTTATGGCTGAATAATATTCCATTGTGTATGTACACAATTTCTTTATCCATTCATCCATCAGTGGCCACTTGGGTTGCTTTTGGGTCTTGGCTATTGTAAATAATGCTTCAAGAAGATGGGGGCACAGATACCTTTCCTTGTAAGTGATTTCATTTCCTTCAGATAAATACTGAGAAGTGGAATTGCTGGGTCTTATGGTAGTTCTATTTTTAATTCTTTGAGGAACTGGGGGTCTATCTTTATATCCAAACAAGGTTACGGATGTTTGTTTGTCTGTTTATCAAATGCTTGCACAGTAAATAGAGAGTGGACTTAAATTAACCTCTTTAGAAAGACTAGAGTATGAATTTTACAAAGTTTAACTTGGCAAGTCAGTAACTATTTTGTGTGCTAGCTAAGCTTTTTAGTTAGTATAGTGTGATACTGTTGTCTTAATATTAGTTAAGTCCCCAGAGAAGATGCTTGGTATCTGTCCGAACCTCCCTGATCGCTGCCACAAAAACATCATGTCTTCCTTTATTGCACTTCAGTTACTTTCTCAAAGGAATGACCTCAGATTTGTGGCATAAAGTCGTTTTCTAAGGGAAGTCTTCTGAAAGGATCATCCATTTATGAAAGGGACATTTACAGGGAACTGGAAGATGAGAGAAGCAAGAATGAGCATTTGAAATGAACATCAGAATTGTGTCCTGTGAGTCCACCTCTTGTGTATCCACAGTAAGCGCCACACGTAGCTCTGATGAGTCCAAGAAATATCCTTCACCACACTGCAATTTGGGGAGCACATTAGATACAGATGTAAGATGGAAAAATTCTAAAACTACAGACAATGTAGATAGCAAAAGAAAGAATCAAAAGAGTACAGTCAAAGGTTCTCTGGCTCATTAGACCAATAATCATACAGTACATTGAAACCCTTACAGTCCTTTAGAATTATGCTAAATCTGCTTGAAACTTTGCCAGGACTCCATGTAGCATAGTGGCTGAAATGATCCATTGTGTTCCACCTCCTTGATACGGGGATCCTGATAAAATATTGGACTTTCCCTTTTAAAGAGCTCTGTGAACGAGGAATCATTAGGGACGAAATAATGGTAAGCCTGAGCAGGGAAGACCAAGGAGGGTTTGATAATTACTTTCAAATACATGAAATATCCACAGGATTATTCACCAGCTAATGACAGGCTATCCTTTATCTTCATGGAGGCTTAAATAAGAGGAAACTTGCAGAAGCTGAAGCATGACAGGTTTAGATTAAATTCAAGGCGCTGTTTCCTGACATCAAAATGTTTTCCTGAGAAAGGTTGATATGGTTTCTAATCTGGAGGCCTCTGAGACAGGTAAGGATGATCCACCTTGTGAAGCCAGAAACCTTTAAGACATTCCATGTTTTTATGGTGCTGTGAATTTTTACCATAAAACCAGTAAAACCAGAAATAGGTTTGTTTACGAGGCACGCATCAGATTCCTTTACAGAGAGCTCCTGTAATGCATTTATTGAACCACTGAACTCAGTTGCATGCAAAGTGGAAACGACTTTATTCGTTTTCAAACAACCCCTTTCAAGGTAAATGTGAACTGTGCACAGGAAGGTGCGGAGTGTGGGGCAATTTCTTGGATTAATGTGGAAAAAGATATGCAAGGCACCATAGCCTGTCCTAATAAGGCTACAGACTGCCTGGGCTCAAACCTTAGCTCTGCCCCTTCCTGGGGTGTCGCTCTTCTGAATCTCAGTTTCCTCATGTGTAAATGCATACGATAATAGGACCTATAGGGGCACCTGGGTGGCTCAGGTGGTTAAGGGTCTGACTCTTGATTTCGACCCAGGTCATGGTCTCAGGGTCCTGGAATCAAGCCCTGTGTAGAGCTCTGGGCTCTCTCCCACTGCCCCTCCCCCCCCGCCCCCCCTTGCTCTCTTTGTCTCTCTCTCTCTCTCTTGTTCTCTCTGAAGTAAATAAATAAATCTCTTTAAAAAAATAAGACCTATATCAAAGGTTGCTGTAAGAAGTAAATACGTTAATGCCTACAAGGTCTCGGCACATCATAACAAATGTTAGCTATTACTCATATGAATGGATGAGCAAATATATAAATGAATATATGCAGAAATATAAGTTTCATGACAAATGTTTGGAATGAGTTGACTTCGTCATGAGTACAAGTAGAGAAGGCAAGCACTCTATTTTCAAGATACTGCTGCTAGCTGAGACTCAGAAATAGAGTTCCTCCCCCTGGCAAGATCCCTATGAAGTGGGGTCCTCTCCTGTCAAGGTGCAGCTCAGAGAGCTCAGAATAAAACAGATGCCTCTGTAGCCTGAATCTACTCTCATTATAATAAAGCCTTTCATGACAAGTAATCATGGTAAGTAAATTGTTTAGAAGAAAGGACTATAGACTCAGCTTAAGCCAAAGGGTTCCTCTCCAGGACCTCAAGAAAATCACTTTCCTTCTTTGGTCCTTGGTTTTGTCATCTCTTAACTGACGTCTTAGTAAAAGAACAATCTCCCTTTTATGCTTTGGATCTTGCAAAGTTGAACATACATCATCTCACGTGATCTTCACTACGGTAGTTATAGTCCACCAGGGAGGACTGGGGACAGGCAGCAGCACAGGAGGCCCTTCTGGGTCTCCTTAGATGGAACTGCTCTTATATTTCACAGCAATGAAGGTTTGGCCCTCTAAGGCTAGGCCTGGGCAAAGGCAGGATGCAAGGCTTGCTCCACGCCCCAGAGGGCAGATTAAAGAACCAGGAACAGACCACAAGTGTCAGCCTGGTAAATGTTGGCCTTTGAAAGACATGGTTGGTTTAAAGCCCTTTCTGTCATGTGCCAACAAAACTCCTGTTGGCCCAGAAGATTTTATGAAGTCCTCTGGATGGCCCTGTGGAATGAGAAGACACACAGGCCACTGGCTTCGTCAGATGGGCCCCAGAGGGCCACTCCCAGGGGCTGGGAGGCCAAGCTGCCCTTGCAGGTGGAGATATCCAGTTGGTAAAAAGAAGGCAGATGAGAGTCCCTAAGACACTGACCTCATGCTATATAATTTAAAAAACTGGAATAGAGGTGTGGAGGGTAGAGGGCAACATAACTGAGGGAGGGGAGAGGGTGACATGAGGATTTTTGAGGATTTCTGATATATAAAAAATTGGGGAGTTGATTAATTTGTGGTTATTCTGTTCATGTTGTGGTCAGATCTGTGTGCTACATCCCAAGCAGGGGAGGAAGAGAACTCTGAGCAGCAGAGCTGTTGGGCAGGAAAAAGTAGTCCAGCCATTCTTCTATCTCATTTACTTATTCATCCAAGGAGGGTTTATTAAGTGCTCATATCGAGTGTCAGGCAATAAACATTTCCGTCTGTCAGCGTTGTACAAACAAAAGGAGAAGTGTTGAAGGGTCCATAAGCAAGACAAAGCAACCCAATGGCTTTCCCTTGAAAACGAGTCAGAGTGCACACTCTAGGAGCTACATGCAGGAGAAAATGATTTTTCCAAAGGCCACATTCCTTTTCACTAAATGTGATGCTTTTAATACAAGAAGATGATAGCAATTGGGTAAATTAACTTCGCATTGATATTCAAAGGGAATTACGTTAATGGTAATAACCAAGTGTCTTCAAAGGAAAAAAAAATGCCTGAAGGAGGATCCTATTTAGTCTTGGAAGGGTTCCTTTATTTTACACAAAGAGCGTGAACTTGGACATATTTCCTAAATGAGAAAACCTAAATGTAGTCATTTCTCCTAAGATTTCAAAGTAAAACACTGTATTTAACACCAGGGAAACCAGGTTAGAAAACAGTATAGGAAACTATGAAATTACATAAAGTCTTTACTTCAACAATTAGCTTTGAGAACTAGAATAACCCCAAGCACATACATGCACTTTCTACTGTTCTTTAGTCTCTATAGATTCTTGGTGGAAGATTCATATTTAGTGCGCCTGCATGCATGTGTGTGTGTATGTGTGTGTGGCTGTCATTCCCTTCCAAAATTGATGCTTCTGAAGTTGATTCCAATGCCAGTGTCTCTGATAGGAACAGAGCAGGATTTAGATATTACCCTACAAGCTATAAAACAAGTCTTTCTTTTGTAGGTGGAATAAATCACGGATACCTCTGGGGCAGAGCTCTTGGGTATGTCTACCATGGGTAGATTGGAAAGATATTAACATTCACTCTAAGTTACTTTGTTTTCAATTTGGGGGATAAATAAGACAATGAAGCATAGTATGTGCCCGTGGATATGCCTAGTATATGCCTAGGAGTGAAGGATATTTAAACTCTTTAACTCAGGACTGGCCAGTAGAAATATAATTCAAACCACAATGGGAGCCACATGTATAATTTTATATTTTCTGGTAACCACATTAAAAAAATTAAAAGACACAAAAGTAAGTAATTTTAACAATACATTTTATTTAGCCTAATATATCCATCATTATCATCTCCCCATGTAATCAATATAAAAATTATGAATGAGATATTTTACATTCTTTTTTTTCATACTGTCTTCAAAGTCTGGTGTGCATTTTATGCATATAGCACATCTCAATCCAGACTGGCCACATTTCAAGGGCTCAGTAGACACACATGGTTACTTGGCTACTGTGTTAGACAGGCCAGCTCTACCTGATTTATTGGGACAACCAAAGAACCCATGAAGCTGGGATTTGTCTAATACTGGTAAATTGCAGTTGCTCTCCTAATAGCCTATTTTACCCATGTAGTCTCCCCCCCGTGCAATTTTGTCGTCCGGATTTTGGCACAGCCTGGGACCTCTAGTACAAGCATATTTGGTCGGATGAATGCCCAGAGCGCTTTGACCTCTGTAGTGAAAGCTGATGATCACACACAAGGAATGAATTAGCTCAGTGCTACCATTGTGCAGGAGGAACATAGGGTCAGGTCAGAGGGCACATGTGGACACAGGGGACCAGAGAAGTTCTAAGCAGTTCACTTGGTTGCTTTCCACACTTTCTTACCAGTCAATTTAACACTGATCTTGAGTTTCTGTCAATCTCTTTCTCTCTCTTCTAGTCCATGTATTGTTTCAGATCTTTCTCCTGTGGGGATTTTCTAAGCTAGTTGCTGCAGATACCGAGGAATTTGTATAAAGGTATCGTCAGCTGAGGGAGCATTTCCCTCCACTCTCCCCAGAAAACTTAGTCCAAATTCTTGGCCTTCCTGACTTCTGTTATGTGAGGCCTCCAGAAAATCTGCTCCCAGTCTACACCCCTCTCAGGTTTCATGGCTACACACCCAAGTCATTGTTTGTATTTGTTGTTGTTTTCATCACCCCCTGGATATACCCCAGAGACATGTTTGACTTAATGTAAGTGTGGACTCATTGTTATGGCCCTGAAGCTGCTCCTCTCTCTGTGTCCCTTGTCTCACTGAGTGACAGACCTCTCTTTCTGGGCCCAAGCCAGACACTTGGGTCTTTACACCCTGCTCCTCATCCCTTACTCTTCATATCTCATCAGTGTGCACGTCCTGTTATTTCATCTCTCCACTATATCTTGTGTGTTCCCCTTCCTCCTCATCCACATGGTCACAAAGCTGGTGCAGGTGGCCAAATTCTGACTCGATTCTTCCCATAGTTTCCTAGCTGGGCTTCTGGTCTCCACAACTCACTCCCTCTGATCCATCAATTCATTACTGATAGAGTCCCTGTTCTAAACCACAAATCCAATCATGTAATTTTTCTTCTCAAAATTCTCCTCTAGCTGCTCCCATTGCTTATGGGAGAAAATTCTGTCCTTAGTGTGACAGTCAGGTGCTTTGTGATCAGTCCCTGCCTACTGATTGAGTCTCTGCTGCTACCGCCTTGTGGGCCCATGACTTTGACATGCTGAATCTCGTGCCTAGATTCTGCTCTCCTCCTTGTCCACCTGGAAATTCCATAGTCCCCAGAGTTGACCCAAATGTCACTTCTTCTATAAGTCCTTCCCTGATTTGAGGGGCAATCTCTTTTTCCCATGTCTTCACTGCCATGCCAATTACCTCCAGTACAAACATCACACATGCTACACAGGTCATTCATATGGTGTTCAACAGATGGCTATTGAAAAGACAAAACCATCATCTAAGGATTAAGCCCTCAGGCTTGTCCAAAATAGATGGGAAATTAAGCTAGATGCAGAGTTAACATTTCATTCATGAAATATCTGCCTCATGTCCTGTGTGTGCCATACCATAGAAGGTTAATATTTACCTAGAGATGTGTATGTGCCAGTTGCATAGGATCAGATGGCCTTCACCTCAGGTGGAGCAGCAGGACTCACCTGTAGCAGGAGCTGTGTGGGTGCTGGTGTTGGCTGGGCTCCAGAATGAAGGGGACAATGATGTCATCTGCTGAGTTCTAGCCACTGAGCTCATGCACTAGTAAGTGCATGAATTAAGTGTTTTCATCCCCATTTTAAAGCTGAGAAAACTGAGGCTCAAGAAAGTCAGGTAACTTTCCCAAGAAAGCTCCACTGCCATTAAAGGAATAGACCCAGGACCTGAGCCATTGTTCGGCTGCAAATCCCACACTCAGTCCCTTCACAAATCCAGATGCCTCCCAAATCTATCTTGTGGGTTTTGGTATTTTGATTATGATATGCAGATGACACAGTTCCTCAGGAAGAATGAAGGATGAGTGAGATGGCAGTAGGTTTTAGTCCCCACTTGGATGCAGAGATAGACAAGGAGCCATGGAGAAGACTCAAAGACTCTATGCAAGATCCATGTCCCACAGTGTTGGAACAATTGCTGAATGCTCTCTTAGGAGATTAGTCTGATGTATGGCAACTCCTTTAAGAACCATAGGGGAGTCTTTTTCAACTTGGTTTTAGATTCAGTTTAGACTTCTGCTATAACTTTCAGGCCTGAAAACTAGGCTCCCAAAGGGTGGCAAGTTTTGTCAGTGAAAATATATGTGTTCCTTTGCTCTGCTCCTGGGAGCTTTTTCTCTAGCAAACAAATGAACCACCATGAACAATAAAATCAACTACTTTGACATGGGCACACTTGCTTTAGGAAAAACACTTATCCAGATTGCTGCAAAGTTTCTTTTACTTCACGGACTAATGTTTTCATGCAGGGAGGCTTGATAGAATAACAAGAGGGTAAAAAAGCCTTTTTTGATGGCGAAACCCAGTGAGCTCATCAGGCAAATCTTGGGCTCAGGTTTACAGGCTCTGTTCGAGGCATGTCTAGGAGTCTGTGGTTTCCATTAAAGCGTTTTCCAAGCAGAGTTGAGTTTTATGTCGGATGACTGATTTGTTAAAATGTTTTCTTTATCATGGCTTATTTCAGGTACACAAAAAACACATAAAGAGTACAGACCTATATATGTATCAGTCAGCTTAAGAAATAAAACTGCTGATAGAGTTGAAGCCCCTGTGTACCTTCCCCAATTACACCCCTCACTCCCCTGCCAGAGGTAATATCTATCCTGTATTTGGTATTTATCATAACATGTTGTTATTTATATTTTTATTACAAATATTTGGTGCCTAAGTGTATGCATTCTAAGTGTATGAATCTTCTGCAACTTGTTCTTTCCACTCAACAGTTTGTGTGTTGTGTGGGGGTGGGGGTTCAAGAGCATGGATGTACACAGTTGTAGTTCATTCATTTTCCCTCCTGAAGGAATTGCTTGAGCACAATGGTGCATGAATATACCATCAGTCATATATCTGTCCTCTTGTGGGTAAACATCTCTCTCTCTCCTTTCAGTCATTGCAAACAAAATTGCCATGTCCATTCTTATACATGTCTCATCTTATATGTTTCCCCAGCGTCTATACCTGGGAGGGGAGTTGCTGGACTATGAGGTATGAGCATCCTAACATTGACTAAATTGCTCCCCAAGGACAGTGACTATTAAAACATGTTTTATTTCCCTATGCTACACCTCTGTCTCCACTGTGTTCTGTGGTGTGTGTATCTGCACATAATTAAGGATGCCAGAAAATAGGCAGTGTAAATGCTCCTGTCTACATACAGAACATTTATTATACTTGCTGTATTGCGTTCTGAGAATGAGAGTAAGAGAGAATTTGATTATTTCCCTCCGAAACCTCTATTCACTATCATTCCACCCAAACATGTACTTTCAATATCATTCCAATATCTCAGCTCCTTCCCTGATGCTCATTGCATTATCTGAATGGCATTGATATATGTCACTAATTAATGTATTAATTAATTAATATATGACATCCATCAATATGGCCTGATCAGGGATCACCTGATTTTATTGTCCTTATGCAAACTTCATAAAACTGTAAGGAAACCTGTTAGACTATTAGTAAAACCAAGCCCTCATCCTTTTAGGCTGTCAAAGGAAGGAGAATCTCCATGTGGAAAAGGACAGGAGCTAATCCTTTGAGCTTCCTTTCCCTTTCCTTGAGTTCCATCTTCCCTGGGGATTGTTCATTATTATTGCCACCACTACTAGGCTGGCCTCAGGAGCAATATTCCTATTTCCTAAAAATATTCCTATTTCTCAGGGAGCCTCTATAAGAATTTTTATTTTGTGTTTAACACAATAATCTTCAAGACACAAAGAGTAGGAGAGGGGTCAGCGCCATCTGATGACTACCTCACAGCTGAGCACTGGCCCATGATCAAGCTGTCCACCACATTTCTCTCAGGCTAGTGAGGAGAGAGCAGAGATCTACTTAGTAATAAATGATGTGGTTCTGTCAAATGTAGGCCAAGGGCATCACCTTGTATTATTAAAAGGTGTGCAAGGGTTTGAGCAGCAAGAAAATGGTAGGAGAATGGACTCCTTATCCAGCACATGGTAATATAGGCATGCCATACTCTAGAAGAACCTGCTCTGTGAGAGTCAGAAACGTATTCAAGCAATATAGTTTCAGTACTAAGAAAAAAAATATATATATATATGTCATCAGGTTAAATCAATTGTGTTCATTTGGATTTTGTTGATTTTTTTATATATGTATATATTTAATTTACAAATTTGATTTTATAGTTATGTAAAAATTTAAGCATAAATAGATTTTCTTCTGGTGGTACACATTTAAGTAACTAAAATTACAATAAAAATAAGTTAAGCCAGCACCGGAAGCCCGGGAGTAGGTTGTGCTTGAAAGGGGTCCACACATTTCCGAAGTGACATCAAACCTCAGTGCAGCTGAGACCCAGCTGGAACTTTCCCATATGACTTTCTAAAGTCTCAATGATATCAAAGAGAAGCAGACAGATTTGCAATGGTAATCTGTATCAGGAGGGGTCATTTCTCCATCTCCAGCTTCCGGTCGTCCTGTGGTCTACTGTTTGCCCCCTTCTTTGTCAGAGACCCTCCTTCTTCATACCCTGCAGTTCCTACAAAGCTGTTAGAAGCTCTCAAAATTCATATTGTAGAACTCGAAGTCAAGAGAGAACCTGCCTGCCCAGAATATCTGGGGTCATTTTCTGTTTCAGTCAGGCTCCAGTCAAGAATTTCAACCACAGATCATTTCAGACAGGGAATTGGTACCCAGGTGCTGGGAGAGCTACAAAGCCCAGCAGGAAAAGTGACAGCAGGAACCCACTACCCCCCAGAAGGCTTTAGGGACACAGGGAGGAAGGGGAGGTTACCAGAAAGTACCAGCCGGAGCCATCTGCTAGGAGTTAGCATCACAGCAGGGGCCTTCTGGTAAGGGCCAAGCTCATGGAGGAAGAGACAGCCCAAAGGGGAGGCAGCACTACAGGAAGTAGAGAAAAAGGTGTCTTCCTCCAATCTTCCCTCCCCACTTCCCAGTGAGCAAGCAAGCCAGCAGCCAACAAGCCTGGGAATGTACTTCTCTTTGACACAGAGCTCGGAAAGAGGAGAAAAATAAGGACATGAAGGCATGCCCCCCAGGTTCTGTTTTCTTGTCCGATGACCCTCCAGTCCTATCAGATGACTGACACTGGGAATGACCTTTATGAATGACTGCCTTCTACACACTAGTAATGGCCTCACCTTATGGAAGGAAAGGCAAATAAAACTGTTTCATATCAGTTCTGATAGTTTGCTGTAGCTGTCTGGGGCCCCATGTTGAAGTTCCTGTGATTCTATCTGAGTATGTGTAGATAATTTTAATCTTATTGAATATATATATATATATATATATATATATATAATGTATAATAGATGTATTTAATTTACAATGAAAAGTATGAGGGTTTAATTAATAATGTCTGTCATGAGTGCAGAAGGCAAGTATCAGCAGTCATATGTAGTATATACCATCCCTATTTTCTGGCTTCATCAGAAAAGTCCTTCAGGGAGTGCCTGGGTGGCTCAGTCGGTTTAAGCTTCTGCCTTCAGCTCAGGTCATGATCTCAGGGTCCTGGAATGGAGCCCCAGGTAGGGGGTCCCTGCTCAGTGGGGAGTCTGCTTCTCCCTGTCACTCTGCTCCTCCACCCCCCACACTCCTGGCTTGTGCTCGTGTGCTCTCTCTCCTGTGAAATAAATAAATAAAATCTTTTTTTTTTAAAGTCTTTCAGGAGACATACAAAACTTAGCATCTGTGTAGCACATGTGAATCTTAGTCTATCTACAAACACAGGTGTGTAAAAATACCTATTTCTCTGTTTTCTTAAATGGAATTAATTTGAATCTAAGTCTTCATCCCTCTGGACGGGTGGAGATTTTAATCTTGTTATTCTTCTCATATGGTGCATAGAAAATGGGTAAATAGCTCACCATTCCTGTCCACCGTGACACCACTGACTGTTCACAGTCAAGCCTGCATGGGGGAAGTCAGGTAGTGCTCTGCTTTCCCTCCTTATGTGGAGCCCAGGACTCTTTGCCATGGCCTGGACCCTTAGTGTCCAAGATCCAGAATTCCTAGGAGCCCCTTGCTAACATTTTCCCCTTGGATTGTGTCTCCTTCCTGGGGCTCCACCAGAGAGTAGGGTAAAGATCTCTACTGCTCATGGAATATGGAACCACCTGACCTCTACCCCTGTCCTAGGCTTGAGGAGTCCCTCTTCTCTCCATTCTTAAGTGTAGGTGCTCAACAAAGGGGGTCCAGAAGGAAGACATCTGTCCTCAGGTGGCCCCATGATGGGTGCAACCAAGATGCTAGCCAAATATTATCTTTAGACTTCTCTAATGTGAGTATATGAATATATCCTGGTTTAGCTACATATTTATTTATTTGTTTGTTTGCTTGTTTGTTTATTTATTTATTTATTTATTTTCTGGCAAATTCTAGTGTATTGAGAGACAGCATAAATGCATAGGGACACTTCATACTACTCAAAGTCCCACTCCCTCTCATCTCCCCCTGGGAATCCCGGCAACATCTTTTCAATGATGGGGTAGGAAGTGTCTGTGAGCAACTTCTACCATTGGTCTGGGGTGGAAACTTTCCTTAAGTGAGGGGCACAAGGGCCTTCTGCCTTTCTAAAACAAAGGAGAGAAGAATATGAGAAAAGAAACGAATTAAACACCTCCAAAAATTAACCTACAGCATTTCCAAGAAATGCACCCTGGGGGTAGAGGTGGGGTGGGCTGTTCTCACTGCAGAAGGTTCTGTTTCTTCAATCAGATATTCAATCTCCTGCAGTGGGCACAAGAGGTATACCAGCAAATAAACTACCAGAGCTACCTCATGGAGCTTAGGACTGGGAAGTCAAGGCATTTTAGTAACCTCAGTCTTAGCCTCTGAGCAGCATGAAAATCCCTGAGCATATGACAAATCCTATACTTCGGGTATTGGGTATGATTCTAAACTGAGATTTGTCTACAAAAAGCCCATAGTCTGCAATTACATTTCTTTTCCATGAATGAGTATGAAATCAGTAGAGTAATTTGTAGAGTAATTTTTAAAAGTGCTGATGTCTTTTCACCTTGTTTCACTAGCTAAAGCTTATTGGGAGAAGAGGTGGGGAGGAAAATGGAAATGTGTAGTTTGGGGTCCTTGCTGTGAGCGTGTCTCCTAGGAAACCACCTGTGATGGAGTGCTATAAGCTCTCTGAATCTATGAGAAGGGAAGTGAGAAGTAGGAGGGTGAATATGTGTGGGGAAAGGAAAAAACGAATCATTGGCTGAGCCCCCAGTCTTTATTTAATAAAGAAAATACTATATTCTTAGTGAAATCTTTTGGAGCTGCTGATGAGGTCAAAGCAGGCGTAGGGTGGAAGAAATAAAAACAGGTGCATTGTGTGGACAGGAATACAGTCTTGCCCCATTAGCATGCAAAAAATTAAGCAATGTATAAATGAAGTAATAACATCATGTCTACTTCAGCTATGCAGTGTAAATGAAATTACCAATCTATGCTCTGACAATGAAGCTGATACTACTTACTATCATCAAGTCATGGGCGTTGGTTTTTCACCAGTGGAGGCCACGTAGTGAATATGTTAAAAGTCTGTGCTTCTTCATGTACTTCTTATTAGAGTCAACAGTATGGACCTAGAGCCTAACTGAAAGTGAGCTGGCTAGGATTTGGATGTCACTTGGGGACCGGAAGCACGCATGCCTCCTTCCACCCTCCCTGAGGAGCTGACTCCATA
Source organism: Ailuropoda melanoleuca (assembly GCF_002007445.2). Lineage (NCBI taxonomy): Eukaryota > Metazoa > Chordata > Mammalia > Carnivora > Ursidae > Ailuropoda > Ailuropoda melanoleuca. The sequence goes on along the minus strand of NC_048232.1, from coordinate 12,816,768 downwards.
TTTAAGCTGATGAGGGGGAATATTTAAAACATATTTAGATCAAACCCACTGGATATTTTTATGCTTCTAGTAGAAGTAATATTGAAATACTAAGCATCTTATGGGAGGCATCCAGTTGCCTGATGGATATTGTACTTCATTTTTCAATTGAAATTCTTCTATGACATGAGTTTTCTGTGAAAGCAATGGTCTGTAAAAGAGCACATTTTAGCTCTAAACAAGTACAGCTTGGTAAGTTTTAAGAACTTGGCTTTTGAGTTGCTTGTGATGTTTATGGGTTCCTGGAATCATCCTTATCAATATTTTGTCATTTCTGTGCTTTGGTGTGTGAACTAGGGTTTTTTTCTTTCAGTGATGTGTAACTATGTAATCCTGTGTTATAGCTCGTTTGTAATTACAAGTGTGTGGGCATTTGCATATGTCTGAGTATGTATGTGAGAAGTAAAATCTTAGTGTAAACCTCAAATAATGTAAAAAACACATTAACACTGTAAGATCTTGATACAGCTTGATACAGTTAAACATTCCAGGATCTGTAAATCCTCATAGAAACAGGGAAGAAAAAGGTTATTTTCATTACTTTCATTACAAAAAAAAAATGTTTCCTCTTGATTCGTAATCTCCTTGAGATTGTCTTCTTTGTTTACTCACTCTTTGCAAAGGAGAGTTCCTGGTTGAGGCCATGGTCAACTAATGGCCATGAGTTTTGGTCAACTGGTTGAAAGATGGTAACTTCTATAAAACAGTCATGACATGACATTCCTGAGGCTCATCAACCTGAAACTGAAGAAGGGCAGTTAAAATAACTTATTTCAGCATCTTAGTATGTCTCATGGACTCCAAAATGTTAAACAGGGTGTGTGCGCTTATCAAATGCATGGTGGGTCTGAGTTTCTCCAACACCTTCTCTGTAACATTGTACCAATAGCATGATACACATTCATATAGAGTGTACCTCTTAAGGGAATGATAACAGCCAATGTTATTGAGAGCATACACCGTCCCAGGCAGGGTTCTGAGACTTAAACACCTCAAGGACGGAATTATTTAGACCATCCACTCCTTTACAGACAAGAAAACCAAGACACAGAAATAGTAAGTAACTGTTCCCAAGACTATATAGTAAGTGGAGGAGACAGAGTGTGAACTCAGACAATGTAGGTAAAGAGCCCACAGTCTTAGCAATGCTGTACTGGCACCTTGGGTCTGGAGTTGTGGTTTGGCCCCAACATCTACAGCCAAATAACTCATCTACATAACGAAGGCCCCCTGGGGGTTGGCTCTAGATCGTCTCACCTCTTACCTGTCCTGCAGACTCTCATCTACTTTGACTTTTTCTTCCCTGTCTTCCATGTCTTCAGCCACAGGTTGGCCTGAGAAAAGACAAATCTGTATCTTTCCCAAAAGCTGTTAAGTCCTAGGGCTCTTAAATCTGCAAAATCCAGACCATCTTTCAATGAACTGGCCTGTCTGGCATTTTGTTTATTTATAATTTATACCTGAAAGGAGTTGAAGCAGCTTACAATAAAGAAACGTGTACATGTGCTTATGAAATAAAAACAGAAATTGCAAACCTGCAAAGGAATCGAAGCAAATACATGATTATATTTCCTGTGATTTAACATTACTAGTTATTACCTAGTTATTACCCTGTCATTTGCCCCAAGTGATCACAGAACCGCATATTTGTTTTCACCTCATCTATCGACTAATTTTTACTGAGAGCCTACCATGTGCCCAACTAGTGCTAAGTGCTCCAGGTGATTCAAAGATGCTTAAGACGTGACTAGATGATTTAGCCTCCAGGACAGTCTGGCTTAAGGGCCGGTAGGTAGCTGGGAACTAGATCACATCTAACGCAGTGTCTCGTTGTGTCATAAATGGTATTAGTAAGGGTTCTGAGAGGTTAAGAATCAGTTGGTGTGGGCAAGTTATTCCCTGGATTTTCAGGATTCTCATAGGTGTACCAGTGACCCCATCATATATTGATAATAGCCATGATGGGGATCAATAGCTATACTGAACAGAGTGCTGATCCCAGGCTAGATGTGGGTTTGCTGTGTGTTGCATTGTGTTGTATAGCGCTGAACTGCATTGTATTGTGATGTTACTGGACTCACAGATCTCAGGAAGCAATGTGCCTCCTGACTACCTTCCACACTTAGGAGGAATCTTTTTCTTCCTGTATCATTGCTGTCACATGATTGTTTAGCTGCCACAGTCAGCACAGTGGAGGGGTGATAACAAAGATAAGAGCTAATGTTGATGGAGCACTTTCTGTGAGCCATCTTTAAGTTCTCCTCATCATCAACTCCATCCTTACCATAGCTCTCAGACTGGCCCTGGTTCTATTACTAGCCATATTCCTGAGAAGGGGATACAAAGATGTTAAGTAATTTGCTTGAGATCATGCCAGCAAACAGCAGAACTCTTAACCACCAAGGCTTTTGAGAGGATTATCTTGTTTCTAGATTATATGGTTAGGAAAATGTTCTAAGGTTCCTCTGAAATGTGCCTTCATATGTCCATAATCCACTGATCCTATTTTATTAGATGAGTAGAGAATAAGCCCATTCTTCTTCCAAAATGAAAATACTGCTAATCCTGTATCAGACACCTTAAGTCCTTGCCTCTAAGAAAGGTGAACACAATTCCCCATGTTTTGGATTAGTTTCTGTCTCTCAGGCAGCTTAGTGAGAGACTGAGATGAGACCCTGTCTTCTGGAACCAGGCAACATAAGTTCAAATCCTAGTTCTGCCAACCATCAGCTCTGTGACCCTGGATATGTTACTTAACCAAACTGTGCCTCATTTTCCACACATAGTAATAGTAAATACAAATTCTGCAGATATAGTTACTAAACTAGTAAACTACTAAACTAGTCATTGTATCTGCAAAATAGCCTTGTCATAATGTGTTAATCATTTGTCTGAGTAGAAAAGGGCCCAGCACAAGGCAGTGGGTGTCTTAGTACTGGGACCCACCCCCTGAACCTGGGGGACAACCTCTTAGAGCAGGACTCAGAACTGGACACAGCGTCCAAGACAGAGTCCCTCAGTAACCTATAAATAGAACCCATTTTTTTAAATCCATGAGCATTAGTTAATTGTATACAAGATTTATCTTGATCTGAAGAAGAGAATGATGAGTTGGATCTGGGGGAGGTTAATTAAGCGACACTTCCAAAACAACTCAGTAAATCAGTGGTAGAATTAGGATTAGAAATCTACTTTCCTGTAGCTTTCTTGCTTACTGAGCAGTTCTGCTCTGTGATTGTCAGCCTCTTTGTGTGTGTGCTTTTATGCTTCTTCCCATTGTCCTTGTATGCACATATTTGCTGTCTTTCTGTTTCAGTGGAAGCTTCTATCTGTCCATGGCAACACCATTCTCCAAGTCACCCTGGAAATGAACCTTGCAGTAACCTTGGGTTCCTTTTCCTTCTCTGCCACCAAAATCCAACCAACCACCAGCAGTTTCTCCGGGCCTCAGTAAAAGGAACAACATTAGATGGTTTCAAAGAAACTTTTAGTTTCAAAAGTTTGTCTTGCCAAAGAAAACTAGCTGGACAGTAGTTAAAGCAGTAATACACATTTTTATCAGGACCTAAGGTAATAGAGGAAAAGAGACCTAGGGAAAACGGACCTGGGCTCCCTTCTGAACACAGCATGGGCCAGTGGGGAATGAGAGCCAAGGAGCAGGGTGGGGTTAGTGGGTGGGAAATTACTAAGATGAGGCACAGGTGTTGGAAGCCAGGGTCATGAGACATCACCTGGGGCTGGTGAGTGATATGGAATTTGATCAGATATGGAGGGTGGGGATTCTGTGTAAACCAGCTTGACCAGATTCTTGCTACAGCTGGGCGATGCAGGCCCACTGAGGACACCAAGACAGACCTTGGATGTGCAGGCCTAGAGGAGCCTGACTATGGTTTAGTCAAGCAGAGCATCTGTGTTGGTTTTCATGTCTGTGTCTTCTTTCGGCCATGCCCACCTCTTGTCTCCTGTACCATTTCCCCAGCCCGTTCTATGTTCTGCACCATCTAGCCCCTGAACTAAACAGAACAGGAAAGAGTCTAGGTTTTTCTCTTTGAAGCTACAACCTGTTCAACTCATGGCTTGGGAAACTGTCCCCCCTCCTTCAGGCTCATAGATGGCCATTCCACCCATTGGAACAAATCCCCCCCCCCCCGCCCTGGCACAATAATACTCTTTGAGTGACACAAATTGTGCTGAGACATTACCAAACATATGATAATGCCCTCGACAGCAGATAGAAAAATGCTGTACAGACACATTTATTGCCAGTGAGGTGGTTTAGAGCAGAAACCCATGAGGGTTTTGTGCTTTTCAATTTGGGAAATGTAAATTGCATATGATGCAGAGCAAAGATAATTATCTGTACTATTTAAAAGATTCACCTGAACACAATAAATTTTTAAAAAACCAGGAACAAGAGAAATAAAAAATTATTTGAGTTATTAGACACCTGCTTTCCCTCCCCTCTCCTCCCCTCCCTGCCTCTGAACTGGTTCCCAGGGGAGTCCCAACCCTTTTCTCCAAAGGAAGGCACCAGTGACCATAAGTGATAGTGTTAAAGCTCTCAGGAGAAGTGTTGATTTGCATTTTCACACAACCTCAAGTCAAATGAATGAACTTCCAAGGAGGAAGTTTTGAGAATCAGCTAGGAGGTGGGGAGGGCTTCAGGGCTGGGGGGGGGGGCGTGGCGCTTTGAGTCCTTCCCAAGGGCATATTGAGGCCTCCTCTTCCACTCACTTATGTTGCTCCACATTTTATCACCTTTTCAGTTTGAGCTTTTTATCCCAGTTCTTTTAAACTCTCACTCTTTGTCCTTACTTACTGAAAAAGATACATATATTCTACCTTTGGGCACCATTTTTATTACACCAACAACATCACCTTGGCAGTTAGATATGGCAGGAAGATCCAAGCTCAGATATCTCTAATGCTTGGGTTTTTATTCTATCCATTAAAATACTCTCTGGCTTTAAGAACTTCTGACTCCCATTCTCAGTTTCCTTCATCTGTAAAGGTGGCTGTTGGATTATATTATCTCTCGAGGTCTCTTGCAGATTTGGAAAATCCTTGATGCCAGTAATGCTTCAAACACTGGTTTGGGGGAGCTTATTATGCAAACTCTTCAAATCCATGTCCTAGAGCCATATTTCCAGTTAAGGATACATTTCTTAGTGTTTCTGCTTCTTTCAATTCTCTTAGGGTATCTGATGGGTATTTGACAGTATTTGTACTCTGAGAAGCAGTCACCATGAGATTACAGCTTCCGAAGGGTCAGCATTTTACTAGGTCACATTTTCTGCTTAAATTGCTTGACAGTTTCCCTTAATAGCAGAGAGTACACTTTACTTCGGAAACCTGTGCTCAACAATTTAGAGAATGTCATCAGAGCATGTATGTAAATGATGCACACATCTGAATAACCATTATGGCATGACAGAGAGGATGCCTACTCAAGGGGTAAAAGCTGAGAACGCTGGAACTTTCTGACAAAAAACCTTTTCTGTTAATTAGCACCTTTGTTAAAAAAAATACTTTTTCTGTTTCTTGTACTGTCTTCATGTGTAATAGAGCTTTTATATATTAGCAATCCTAGTAAAGGCAGTCACTCCAACCCTGCTTTTCACATGACCCTTCCTTTGTGACAATATAGCCTATTACCGCAAATATGCATTTCGTGATGTTTCAAGGGAAGTGAAATTTTTCAGTCAACCAACCTTTATTCAATTCAGTCACTGTGCCAGGCATCAGAGAATCCAGAGACACAAGAAACTGGTAATATGGTGGGTCACACATGGACACCAAACTCGAAACCAGAAAGACCACATGGTGGAAAGCATTGGAGAGAAGAAAGTAGAAGCAAGCAAAGGCAAAGAGGAAGTGTGGAGGAAGGAAGTAATTGATCTTACCTGTGGGTGGGGAGGATGGGGAGGACTAGGGGGACAACAAGGGAGACTTCACAGGAAAGGTAAGCTCTGAGGTATTCCTTAAAGGAGAACGGGGATTTCACTAGGTAGATGGGAGGAGGATAGAATTGTTCAGGAAGGGGTTATGGACAAGAGGAGCAGCTCATGTATTAGGGTTCTCCAGGGAAACAGAACCAATAAGATGTGTGTGTGTGTGTGTGTGTGTGTGTGTGTGTGTGTACTATACATATACTATACATATATGTATGTGTGTGTGTGTGTGTGTGTGTGTGTGTGTGTGTGTGTATGCCCCAGTATATATAATAAATACATATATGGCAATAGAGGAGAGAGGGAGAGAGATTAGGAATTGGCTCATTTGGAGGCTGACAAATCCCAAGATCTGCAGCAGGCTGGAGATATAGGAGAGTCAATGATATCGTTCCAGCCCAAGTGTGAAGGTCTGAGAACCAGGAAAACCAGTGCTGTAAGCTCTAGTCCAAAGGCTGGCAAGCTTGAGACCTCATGAATAGCCAGTGCTTCAGTTGTAGTCCAAAGGCAGGGAGAAGGCTGATGTTCCAATCTGAAGGAAGTCAACCAGGGAGAATTCCCTCTCACTCCAGGGCAGATCAGCCCTTTGTTCTATTCAGGCCTTCAACTGATTGATGAAGCCCACCCACATTAGAGAGAGCAATCTGCCCTACTGAGTCTACCAATTTTAATGTTAATCTTATCCAAAAATACACTCACAGACACATTCAAATAATGTTTGACCAAATATCTGGCATCCCATGACCAGGTGAAGTTGACATATAAAATTAACCATCACAGACTGGGCAAAGGCAGAACAGTGAGTAAATGCTCAGCATGTTTCAGGATGAATCCCCTGAGGGAGAACACTGGATGATGGTTAATTTTATGGGAAGAAATGGGAGATAAGGTTGTATAGGTAGCACAGGGTCCTATGGTGAAGGGGCTCGGATGCCCAGCGCTCTGGGCCTCTTTTTCACATGACCCTTCCTTTGTGACAATATAGCCTGAATATCACCAATATAAAATGGTGATAAAAATCCTTGCCTCACAGCTGATGTGAGATTTAAATGCAGTCCCTGAAGTGGCTCATGCAACACTTGGCACTTACCGGGTGCTCACTAAATATCCAGAAGACACTAAATATCAGAAGATACTAAATATTGTGTCTTCTAAGGGGCATTGTTCAAGGCTCCTTCTCCACCCATTCCTGGTAGAGGAATATATCAGATCACCACTGCCTCTTAAGCTCAGAAAACATGTCCAGACTCCATCTCTTTGAAATATTCCTCCTCCCTGGAGTGTGTGTTCTTGCCAGTGCCTGCACTCTGTGCTGAAGTCCCTTCGGACAGATTCTTCTTTGGGACATTCTGCCACAGGCTCTCCCATTGCCCTTTGTGGCTGAGGCTCTGCTGTCCGGGGGCACGTGCAGGCCAGTCACCTGTCATCTTGCCTGATCCAGGCCCCAGGGAAACCACCCCTCAGCCAGACCTCTGTACCGCCGGGCCTCTGCCCTATCTGACAGGGATAGTGACAAACTGCCTACTTCCCTGAGGAGCTCAGGCCTTATTCTGTGGAAAATGGGACAACTGAAGGATGTTGAGTAGAACAACGACATAATTATTATTTATATATTTATATATAATGAGGGTGATGACGTGATGGCCATTCCTTCTCATTCCTATAAATGTTTGAAGGAATATATATCAACACACAGGGGAAAGATAAACCCACAGTGAGGTAAAGTCTAAGGAGAAAACTCTGGGGCCACAAACATTTTAGGAGAACACGCCTGGGTGACTCAGTTGGTTAAGCGTCTCCCTTTGGCTCAGGTCATGATCTTGGGGGTCCTGAGATAGAGCCCCACATTGGGCTCCCTGCTCAGCAGGAAATCTGCTTCTCCCTCTGCCCCTCTCCCACTCTGCTCTTGCTGTCTCTCTCTCAAATAAATAAATAAAATCTGAAAAGAAAAGAAAAGAGAAACTCAGAATGAATGATCAGAGAGGAGAATAATCAGGGCTAGTGCCAAGGAAGAGAAGGGAAGAAAGATTTTTAAGGAGAAGGGGTCGATGCCTGGCTTCAGAGGTCAAGTGTAGAGGAGATGTAAAATTTAATCTCTCAGATCTTCATAAATAATAATGCGAAGTTGGGGCGCCTGGGTAGCGCAGTCGTTAAGCGTCTGCCTTCGGCTCAGGGCGTGATCCCGGCGTTGCGGGATCGAGTCCCATCGGGCTCCTCCGCTGGGAGCCTGTTTCTTCCTTCTCCCACTCCCCTGCTGTGTTCCCTCTCTCGCTGGCTGTCTATCTCTGTCACATAAATAAATAAAATCTTTAAAAAAAATAATGGGAAGTTAATGCCCACCTCAAAAGGTCATAGTGGGTATTAAATAACATGTCCTAAGTGCTCGGAACACTCATTGACATATGGTAGATTCTGAAATCCTTGTTCAAAATTTCTTTATGCTAATCTGGATCTTTGGATTTAGGTATTCTTCAAAATACAGAGGCATACAATTTATTATGAATAATAAGGAAAAAGAGCAATATGTTTGTTAAAACCTATCTTTCAGTCGTAGGGGCTCTTTATTTTTTCAACAGTATGTGAACATATACAAGGAGAGAAGAAAGAGAATTACAACTTTTGCAAAAAAGTCATAGAAATGTATTTGAAGTGTTTCCAGAAGGGCTGAACCAACTCTGATGGCCAAGAAGACAAGACTGACAATATGTCTTATAAGAAACATGTTTTTGATAGAATTTATTAACTTTCTTGATCAGTAGAGCTAAGAATATTGCTTAGTCCATGACTTCAGTGACCTTTAATATGTGCCATTTAAGAAATAGAATGATAGTTGACTCAAACATACATGCTGTGGAACAAGTTATACTCTTCAGATGCTGCATATTTCACGACCATTGTATCTCTGACGCCCTACTCTTGTTACAGCTTCACTTTGCCAATTTCCAAACAACCATTGGCTTTTTTAGACATACATATTTCTTCCTATTTCTGCTATTTGTGTATAATAATGTACAGGGTGAATAAGACATAGGTATTTGCCGCTCAGAATGCTGTTCATAACATTGGAGCCAGATCCCAGAGGCCCTAGCCATCTGGATCACAGGGAGGTCCAGAGGTCCTAGAGAAGGGGCAGAGTGGCTGGACAGTCCAGGCTATGGGGACAAGGACACTATGGCAGTCCAGGCTATGGGGCTCAAGGTCATGGCTTGGGAGGCATGTCAGTATTTTAACGACCAGTGTAGCCATAGTGGTTGTACTAGCTGAATATCATGGATGCTCATAGGTAGGTTGAAATTATTAGGTCTCCAATTTTCTGCTGGTTCATTGTCTCCGCAGCACTGGGAAGTTAGGAAAGCAAGTTAAATTTATTTTTTTTTGCTACTATTGTCATCAAACATTTACTGCGTTACTAGAAATAGATCATTATGTTAGGAAAAAGATGAGCCCCTTAAAAAGCTCTAGAGATTCTTTTCCACTAGACCGAGTTGTGTTCAGCCGCTTTGTCCTACCCACCATATTGGAAAATCCTGGAGACCAAAGGCACATACATCTTGGTCACCTTGGTGTTTTCAACACCTAACACTGAGCTAGGCACGGAGAAAGTGATCAATAAAATTTTGCAAATGAATGAACATGCTTGTTCTTGATTCCTTCAGAATTCAGAGCTAGTTGAAAACTTGATGACTCACTTTCCATTCCCTTCAAGTAAATATGTTTGACACCATTTAGTTCCTTGGCTTACCTGCTGGAGAGCTGAGATGGTCTTTGTACATAACAACTTGCTTCTTACTGTGAAGAGCTTGCCCATCCTGGCTTACTGCAGAGTGCAGAGCAGCTTTCTTCAAAGTATGCTGGTGCGCCCAGCCCCAAAGTGCTTCCCAGAGAAAAAGCACTTGGGACTTAAATAATTCCATCTTATAAAAGAAGGAAAAGAGACAGGTATGAAAATGTGTTCAGACAGAATTAAAATTAAATTAGAGAATGGAAAGAGGGCAGCAGAACACCCTTGCATATTCAGAGGTAGAAAAAATACATAAGCAATTGATAGCTAATGAGAAGAGAGATGATCAAGGGTAGGCAAGGAAGCTGGGGGCAAGGAGGGTCAGAGAACAGGGAACCACATCTCAGAGGTGTTTATATTCAGTGAAAGCAGGTTTTCCTGGGCTATGCAGCATGAATTTTTATAATGCCTCTCTACTCATCTCTACTCAACTTCAATCACTTCACTCATATTAGGCAAACAACTTCTTGATGTCAAAAATCAGTGTGTGCTGCTGGCTCTCCAGTCGCGAGGCAAAATTCAAAGGGTGGGAGTTTCACTGGGAGAGGAAGAACAAGAGAAAGGCATCAAACCAACTCAAAGCTTCCATTCAGTCAAATCCAACACCTTTTTGTCACTTTTCATCATTTCAAAACCCCACATTCCAGACAGAATTAAAGCCCAGCTCAAACAGCTCAATGTTCCTGCATGTAGACTGCAAATCTTATTTCAGAGTCTGAATGCATCTTTCCACTGGGGAGGGGGAGTTATTTCCTCAGAGGAAGATGATTGATTTTTAGTGACTTAAGGTCCAAATTATACTTGTTCCATTCCAGTGGAAGGGAAACAAAGCTGAGGTAGCAAGATCCTCCCTATTAGAGGAGCCACCTTACGAAAATTCGTCCATGTGTGCTGGCTTTTGTGAGATCAGAATAGCAAGACCCTCTGTGGCTTCACCTAATGACACAACTCTTGTTGAGCTGCAATAGTGGGCAAGTGCAGATAGTTGAGGGGGAAGAGGGGTGACACTAAACATGACCTTTTACCTGGCAAGGAGGTGGGCAAGACAAGTGCACCCCCAGGACTTGCTCTGAGATTCACTATTGCTTCACTTGGCAGTGCCTGATTTTCTCTCGCTCTCAAGCTCCTGCAAAATGCATGGTGCTAATTATGAATACTAGAAACCCACCATTTCCTAGGGATTAATTAACAATGAGGTGATGGGGGGCACCTGGGTGGCATGGCGGTTAAGCGTCTGCCTTCGGCTCAGGGCGTGATCCCGGCGTTATGGGATCGAGCCCCACATCAGTCCTCAGCTATGAGCCTGCTTCTTCCTCTCCCACTCCCCCTGCTTGTGTTCCCTCTCTCGCTGGCTTGTCTCTCTCTCTGTCAAATAAATAAATAAAATCTTAAAAAAAAAAAAAACAACAAAAAAAAAACAATGAGGCGATAGGAAGGCCTTGAGTAGCCTAGCTAGAAAGGGCAGTGAGAGGGTCAGGGCCGACCTTGATGACTAGGGAATCAGGGTTGGGGGATGGAGTGGGGGGGTGCTCAGGGTATATTCACAATGACCTGAGCATTTAGAATTCATCTCTTGACGTTGTACCTCTGAGAACTTGAAAAAGTGAATCTGAAAGTCAAATTTTCAGTTTAATATTGTTGATAGAGTGCTTGTTTTCTTATTTTGTAAAAACAAATATCCATGGAAATAGAGTGGCAGATGACCTTGTACAGCCTCTAGTCCTAAAAAAAAAAAATAGCTCCTCAAAATCTTTTTGATATTCCTTTTAGGTAATTGCCCAGGGTATTCATGTTCTGGGCCCTGCCACCATCGGGTTTGTGACCATGTGTCTCTCACATGAGTTGAGTCCTCAACCTCAGTTGACCTCCTAATTTTTCTTTATCTCCCTTGTCATCGGACAGACAGGGGTAGTGTGCACTCTTCTCCTCACTGCCCAAGTCTCCAGCATTATTTCCACTTCATTTAGCCTTCTGTCCACATGCTTGTCCATCCATCCATCCAGTCATTACTTCTAAGTCTCATTCCCAAAAGATTTCAAGATATCTTACAAAACACATGCCTTACAAGAGAAAAGGAACAAAGAAAGAAAGGTAAAGGGAAAATGGTAAAAGGAAGCCCAGGATACAGTGTCCCAGCCATGGCCATCAGACTCTCTGTATGGCCCATGGTCCTATTTCTTGTTGAGATGGCCAAGAATCTAGAGACTGCCCTGCCTGGGTGTGAGAGACCCATGGATGCTTTGAAAACATATGGCCAAATGCCCACCTCATTTTTATATTCTCAAACATTGCTTTGTCAATCAAACTGCTCCACTATTTACTTAATTTGCATAGGCTGGCTTTATACCTAAAGCCTGCAGACTTTCAGAAACTGGTATTGGATTGGCCCCAAATAACAACATACCAAGGACCCCCTAGTAAGACATCATCTTTTCCTGCCAATTCAATATCAGTTGACTGTACCATATACTGAATCGAAATCACTTTTGTCAGCAATGTCGTTCCTTCCATAGCCAAAATCTTGAACCCAATCTTCTGAAATTTGGTAAGAATTAACTTACTCAAATTTTGGTGATTTTGTCCCCCTACATATTCTGATCTCACTGATCAGGGCATGAGGATAAAATAGGACTAGCTCTTCATAAATTATAGAACCAGGATGGCTGCCCTACCCTTAGAGTTCTAATGGTACAAGGAAATACTTGTGCCATTGCTGAATCTACTTGGAACTATGATAGGAGCTCAACTCCTGTTCAGTAGGTCACAGTGGAGCCACACTGTGCCTGAAGCAGAGTAAAACCAGTTTCCCTCCACCCATAGAGTGACTCATAGAGAGCAGGACTGGGCTGGGGTTTCACCTCACTCGTGGTTTCCCAAAAGTGGGCCCTCTCACGGTCGGGCCTGAGATGAGCCCCAGGATGGCCTGCTCCTTGGCTCACCTGGCAGCCACTGCCAGCCCACCTGCCATGTGCAAGTAAAACTCCCGTATCAAATGGAAGGTTTTAGAAGAAAGGAATGGGAGATAGTAGGAAAGACTCAAGATCTAGCTGTCTTAGCTCAGGCTGCCACCAAAATATGATCATAGACAGGGAAGTTTAAACAACAAACATTTATTTCTCACAGTTCTTGAGGCTGGGAGGTCCACGATCAAGGTGTGGGCAGAATCAGTGTCTGGTGAGAGTCCTCTTCATGGTTTGCAGGCAGCTGCCTTCTCATTCTGTTCTTGCATGACCTTTCCTTAGTGTCTGCATGCAAAGAAGGAAGGAGGCAGGGGGGCCAAAGGGAGATGGAGGCAGAATTTTGTGTCTCTTTCTCTTTTTATAAGGACATTATTCCATCATGGGGGTCCTACTCCATGACCTCATCATACACTAACCATCTCCCAAAGGCCACATTGGATACCATCGCATTGGGAATTGGGGCTTCAACCTATGAATTTGAGGGGAATACAAACATTCCGCCCCGAGCACTAGCATTTGTCCTCCAGCTCTGCTTTGTCCTCCCCCCTTTCCGTGATCAGAGCCTCACCAATTGCCCAAGTGCCCGTGGGGAGGCAGACAGGGTCCGGCGTGGCTGGCAACAACCTCAGCATGGTCAGAGACATTAAGAGGTGAACTTGGCCTGCTGTCAGTTCCCAGGAGCCCCTGGCATACCCTACTCTCCACAGCACACTAGCTCCGTTCTCCTTTTCCCTCAATATTTCTCGGTCTGTTTGGTTGACAACTTGAAATGTGTGGCTCTCTGGGAACTCCCACCTGGCTGTGTGTTTGAGTTGTATGCCCCATTGGTCAGGGATAAGAAATTGGAAATTGCCTGTGTGCCTGCAGACCAAAGGGTCACTGCCAGTGGAGCGCAAGGGTCTTCAGATGGGAGAATGGAGACAGGGTGTTTTGATTGGGAGTGAAGAGGTCATTGCAGCAGTGAAAGGGACAGGACAGAGGTCTGTGGTTTCAGCCGCCCCACTTCCAGCCCTGACCACATTTTGCAGACCTTGCAGAGGAAGAAGAATGAGCCTTCCTGGGTCAGTAAAGTGCAGAAAAGGATCCCATCCATCTCATGGTGCAGCGTGTTGTTTGCCTCTATCTCCTGAGCCAAGATTTTACAGTGTATTCTCATCTGTGCCCAAATTTCTTGTAATGGACTGACAATGGATCAAAGAGTTCAGATGAAAGCCTTAGACATTTGTTACAGGAGCCGGGGCAGCCACACAGCTGAGCCACAGACGCTTCACTAAGTTATGCTGTCTGTTTTGTTTATGCTTTGGATCTGGGTCCTTTCAACCGGTCATGCTTAACTGAACTGCAAACCCAAGGCTGAGTATTGAGCCAGCATGACCCAGGAAAGATGCCATAGAGGAGGCAGCCGGGTGTCTGGGGGACAGGACCGTGGACATCATACCTGGCTCAACAGCCAGAGGTTGGCTCTCCGTCTCCACCTTCCAACTTCCAGCCGCCCTGGAGCTCCCCCACTGCGGCTGCATCACCTGAGCCTTCCTTCTCTCTGGTGGTTTTGCCAGTCCTGGTATTCTGGGTGTGGCCTAATTGGAGAAATTTGTCAACTCTGCAATTCATTGTTTCCTTTGTTCTAGCAAAAGTGTAATTTGGGGATTATGCATGGGTAACTTCCATATTACAGATGCTGCATTGAGATGCTTATGGTGTAACAGGGCCAATTACAGGAGAACTGTGGACTTGGCACATGAGAATGTCACACTGTCTGGTGCAGCTAACCTCGTCTCTGAAGGAGTGGCAGCCCTGCACTCTCGACAGAGGCCAGGCGGACAGACCAAAGATGTCAGATCCTACCTGGGCACATCACACTTGGACAGGAGCTCGAGCTCCAAACTGGCAACAGGCCCAATATCCCATTGGAGAATTTAGAAATTATGGAGGCTTGATCCCAGCCCAAACAGACTTCAGGGACTGCTGGGAGCCGGAAGGTAGGAGTTTTGAGATAAAGGTATAAAGCCTAATTTCCCATGTCAAAGAAATACACATGTGTTTACGAATGTGTGCATGCAAATAGGTAGCCATGCCTTTGCTTGAGCTGTACAGCTGATATATGGTATTTAGACATGCGATAATCACACCACTTTTCTAATGTGAATGAGAATCTACAGTACGAGTCATGTATTGGACTACACCTGATGGTATTACCTGCAACTGTGCACAGACCAAACAGTGTAGCAAACTCTAAGGAGGAAACATAAAACTAGGATTATGGCAGGTGTCACAGAGAGAGGGCTCTGGTTTAGTGGAGCCCAGAAGGTCTCTGAATATAGTAAAGACAAAAATGGGAGGCATTTGGGGGGTGGGGTCGAAAGGCAAGTTAGTGACTGCAGAAGGACATGTGCATCTGTGGTTGTCGTCAAGGGCTCAGGGAAGATGAAACCTTGGGCTGGAGAGCAAACAAGGCAGGTCCATGAGCCCTGAAGCAACCTGGGTGCAGTGGTTGGAGCACAGCCCAGGGAGGCTGGTAGTGAGGACAGCCCCCCACCTCCCTGGGAGCCATAAGAACCCAGAGGGTGTGGGGCAACACAGAAGGAACTAGACAGAACGTCTCTCCAAAGCTTCAGCCATAGAAAGCCAGCTACTGGGTGCCCGCAAGATGGAAAATTTGGCAGCATGTGGGCAAAGAGGTTTGCCAACTTCAAATATCAACCACTGAGTTCCTGTTGTTTAATGTTAATGAAAGCTGTTAATATCACCCAAGGGTAAGACTTCCTGTCTTATATTTGAAATATTTCCCGGGAGTGCTGAAAGATGAGTTAACAGGACTAGGTCAATTCAGCAGTAGTACACAGGATTGACTAGCTAGGGAGATCCACACACGGCTTCACTGGCAGATGTGTTAGAAGTGACCCTTCTTCCCAGGCTGGTAGTGTGCAGATGCCCCTGTTTCTAGGGACTGGACTCCTGCCCAACAGATGGGCCCCCTAGGGACCTCCTTCCTAGCAGGGCACCATCTAAAGTCAGCCTTCTGTCGCGAGTGCTAATTCCACTCTGGTATTGACCCTCTCTGTGCCCTCGAGCTAGTTTTTAAATTTCTGAGTCTAAATTGTGTTCTACAGTTCGTATACATCTAAGAATAATAATGGCATTGTTATAAACCAGTGGTGATTTTTAATCAGTGAGCAACCCTGCGGTCCTCAGAGGAACTGTTTTTATTTGCTTTCTTTTTTTCCCAATTTAAATCAAATGATCAAAGAAAAAAATGTCTTTATACTTTGGTTCCTTGAATTATTAACTAGATATACTATAATAAGATGCTTCACTACCATTCGCAGTGGTGGAAATAGAGAGAGAGGGATTGAAGGCTCCTGAGATGGAGCTGCTATCAGTAGAAAATCCATCCCTATCAGGCAAGGCAGAGGTTTGCAGAGGACAGGCCAGGGGAGGAGGAAACTTGGTATTTGGGGGTAGCACCTGCACTGTCGATATGCAGACTTACAGATGAAGCTTATTTTCTCAGCTAGAAAAGGTGCCGTGTAGCTTCCATCCACACACGTTTTCACATTGGATCTTATCTGATGCTCACAATCCAGTGATGAGGCATGTAGGGCAGGTGAGATGAGGCCGAAGGGGCACTGGGACCCCCTGGGGATGGTGTCAGGCCAGTGTGGGGACAGTGGCAGTCACGGAGGCAGTGTTGACAGTGGTGGTAGCAATTAATATGCATGTAATGCTTTGCCATCTACAGAGCCACCACTGCACTTTCTCATCATGAACTAGAGAACTCATCTGCAGTAATGTTGGCAACACCAAGTTGGGAGGCAGGAAACCATAGATCCTGGATTTGCTCAGCTGCAACATGCAAAGCCATGTACGAACCAGCAAATTTACTTTATTTTCATGGGGAAAACATACCAACATTTGCATCAGATTTGAGTGCCTATGATTTGGGGGTATACAATGACTATGCAAATGACACTTGCCCTCAGTAACATCACATCAAAGTAGAGGGAAGAATCACACATGCCTATAACCATGTAAGAAAGCGAGAGATGAGAAGTGATGGGGAAAATGGCCCGGTGTATAAAAGTGAGCCTAGAGGAAGTAGAGATGGCTAGGGGTAATAGAGAAAGGCTTTTGGAAGTGGAATTTGAATCCATTTTTGGAGGATGGGTTGAATTGCAATAGGAGGTGATAATAATTATATTGGGAAGAAAAGATATCTTGAGCAAAGGCAGGGAAGAGAAAAACATGAGCAAGTTGAAAGAACCATGAGTGATCCAACTGGAAGATCATAGGAAAGTGGGTTCTGAGTAAAGGCTGAAAAGGTAGACAGTTGGTCCAATTGTGAAGGGTCTTGGAAACAGAGGCAGATACTATCATTATCCCATTTTACAGATGAGAAAACTGAAGCGCAGAGAGGACAGTCACAAAGCCAGGAAATGAATCTGGGTAGTCTGGCTGTGGAAGCCATCCTCAAGCTCACATGCTAGGGCCTCTTATCTGGGTGCTCAAAAACCTTTCTCTGTCTTTAGCTTCCCTGAAGTATGGTGAGGCCTGCTGTCTACCTCACAGAATGGTGGGCTCAACGTCTTTTATTTTGCTTTTGGTTGCAAGAAACCCCAACTCAAATGAGCTTAAACAAAAAGGAAATGCATAACCTCATGAAACAAGAAGTCCAGAAGTTAGACAAGAACCATCACTGGTAAATGCAGCTGCTCAATAGTAATTTCAAGAACCTAGGGTTTTCCTTTTCTCCACTCATGGGCCACCCTCCTGGGTCAGCTTCCATCCCCTGCCTCATTACCTTCCCAGCCTCAGCTCAAGTGCTCCCTTTTCAGCGCAGCCTTTCTGACTGTCTCCTGGCATCAACTCTTCTTCCAGAGGCTCCTGTAGTGCACGTGGGTCTCCTCCTTGTAGCATGGCTGCCCTTTCCCTTCTTATGCGATCCTGTCATTAATGTCGGCCCTCCCTGGTCGACTCCAGGCTCTGTGAGGGAAGGAACTCCGTGGATTTTTGTTCACTGTTGTGTCCCTAGTGCCTGCCACTTAAATACTTGCCAAATGAATGAATGATAGCTTTGTGTAGTGCCTAGGAACTCCAGAACTGCAATAAATATATAATATGGCAAATTACTAATTATGATTTATTTTCCTAAGGTACCATTTCCTGGAGGCAAATTGCTATTGTTTTTTTTCCCAAGAAAGCTTTTGCTTCTTTCCCTTCCTCTAAAACCCACATTTTGTTCAGACATCTACAGAATCCCCTATTCTAGAAACAGATTCTGATTATTCTACCACCTTGTGGTCTTTCTCTGGCAATGGCTATTGACCCAGGAGTGGCCCACGGCCTAAGCTGCCCAAGCAGACTGAAGGAGAGCACATACTCTTATAGGTGAACAGTAGCTGGATGCCGCAGCTGCTGGTGATTGTCTTATAGCCAATGTAGCACTAGCAGGGTTGGGGGGAAAATGGGGAGAAATTTAGCGGATAAAAATGAATAGGACTTGATGATGTTTAGGGACATGAGTTGAAGAAGAAGATAGTAGTCTTAGGGAAGAATCCTCATTTTCTGGCTTGGACCTCTGGCTGGATGGTTGGAGGTTCCAGTCACTGGGATGGAAAACGCTGGATAAAAGGAGAGTTTTTCAGACCAGACTTTCATGCAGTGTTCCATAATTGGTTCCATAAATTAAAGTGAGTCAGAATTCATCTCCACTTCCTGTTTGCTTCCATTGTACTCTCTTGGTCCCTCTGTTGTCCTATTTATCATAATCCTCCTTGTATGAGACTTACTAATGTTCACATTTCCACCTTGGACCAACCCGAGAGCTCTGACATGGCAGGAGATATGTGTGCATGTGCATTCATGGCGTGCACACGCGTGCGAGAGAGAGAGAGAGAGAGAGAGAGAGAGAGAGAGAGAGAGAGAGAGACTGCATTCCCAGTAGCAAATTCTTGTTTTGTCCCCAGTAACTGGTAGACAAACATTTGATGGATTTAGCTGGCCTGAAGCATTATAAAGATTAGATAAAGATCAGATAGCCTCCCACCCTGGTGGGAAAGTTGCCTTCTAACCTTGGAGCCGACAAAACCCACCTTGTCAGCAACCCTCATTCCTGATCATACCTCCAGTGGTTGCATGTTTACAGAGTTCATCCACCAAGCTTCTTCAAAATGCAGTTGGACCTTTGCAGGCCTCGGGCTGTTTGGCAGGGTGATGGCATCTTCGAATGTCCTAGAAGGAGGGGGCTTGTTACCCTTTTGTCTTTGAAAGGTAGGGGTATATGCTGCCCCCATCCTTGTTATTAGGCTTCCAATTATTTGGGCAGATCTAAAATAATATTTCAGAGGCAGCGAAGAAGCGGCTGGGGGGCATTACTTGTAATTGCTTAATATTGTTATCACATTTGCTTACAAGAAAAGAGAGGCAACTGGCCATCAATCAAGGGAGGGAATATTCATAGATGGTGATCATGGTGCATGCTTCGGAATGTCATGGCAACCGTCCCACAGTCCCGGGCTTGATTACTTCCTGCTGCATTCCCCATCGTAGCTGCGTTGCTTCATTAACTTTACTTTCTTCAACCTCATTTGTAAAAGGGAAGCTGGAAACAGCCCTACATAGGGCTTCATGGTCCTGTGCGCTGAAAAACTGATGTTACAAAGCAAGCAGCACCTCTTCTTTTTCTCTCCTTCTCTTCATATGGTCTAGTGTTGTATTCAGAGGCTCATGCATCCTACTTTGACCACCAGGGAAGGATCCACCCAGAGGGGGCAGAGAGTTCACACCCTCTCCACACCTGCCTTTTTAAGGGTAGGGAAAATGGAGCCAGGAAAAGAACGTACTGGTATTGGATAGAGTCCTGTTGGTGATCAGCTACCCATGGCTTCAAATCCTGGCCCCATTGCTTACTACTTGTTAAGCAATTTCACTCCTTCTGACCCTCAGTCTTCTACTCTGTGAAATGGAGATATTAACACCCACCTTGCAGGGCCATTGTGGGAACCACAGATCAAGCAACAACGATGGAACCTTGCTCAGAGCAGGTGTTCAACACTAGATATCATAATTATTATCATATCTAAAGGCACAAAAGGAATTTGCAGAGAGGTTGGAACTTAAATTTGTGTCTCTAGAGTCTGATCTGACTAGACCACACCGCTCAGCTTGAGTAAAGAGGTTCTGCAGTCTCCTGGGTAAGGGCATTTGTAATATTGGCTCAAGAAACAGTTTCACGGATTGAAACTCCAGAGACTAGCACTGTCCAGGCTGCAGGGGGATACGAGTGTGGGTTGGTAGTCTTTTGGTCAAACATTTGCCCTAACCCCCGCACCCACCCCCGTCTGTAGCATTTTACAGAACCCTGGGCTCACAGTGGTGCCCAGCAGGCTGGTGGACACTTATAGCTACTCTGCAGATCAGAGATGTTATAGCAGAGGAGCCCCAGCCGACTGTCTGCCAGGCAGGGCAGGACAAGAGCACGCTTAAATCTGCCCCATGTCAGGTGTGGCGTTACTCACTGGAGTCCTGTAATGCTTTCTGTGCATTTTCTCATTTAATGCCCGCAGCATCCCTGTGAAGCAAGTGCAAGAATTTCCACTCAGCAAATGGAGACCAGGAGGCTTAGAGAGGTTATCTGGCCAGGGACAGAGCTGATAGGTAGATGAGTGCAAATTAGAACCCAAGGCTCTCTCCCTCTGAAGCCCATACTTGCACACTCTAATCATGTAACAGCGGCAGCTACCTCTGACACGGAACACACTTGCCATGCGTTAAGGTCGTGGTTAAGACCACCTTGTAAGGGAGATACTATTACCAGCATCATCTCCATTTAACTCAGAAGGACAGCAAATGAGTGGCAGAGCCAGGTTTCAAAGCCAGTGTGAATGGCTCCCAAGTGCATGCTTTTAGCTATGAAACTAGTGGCTCTCAGCATGTGGTCCCTGGGACTGCAGTGTGAATATCACTTTAGAACTTGTTGGAAATGCAGTCTCATCTTCGCCCCAGAATACCCGGAATGAAGGCACCAAGAAGTCTGGTCATGCCCTGTCACACCTGTAGGTGATATTCTCTTTAGGGAACACGTGATAGTAGGTGAACCCTGTTTCTTAAATTCTGGTCTGTGAATCAACAAATTGGCCCTACCTTCGGGCTTGTTAGAGCCACAGAGTCTTGGGCTCCACCCGGATCTGCTGAATCAGAACCTGTGTTTTGATTAGATCCCCACGTGATTTACATGCACTTTCAAGGCGGAGAAGCACTGGCCTAGGCTATAGCAGAGTGAGATCACACCGACGAAACTGCTCTCCAATCCCACCACATCCAAGACAGGGAAGAGAGGGAGGTGACTTTCCCCAGCGTCACAGGAAGGGATGTCAGCCAGGAGACACAGTCCCTGGATAAGAGGCTGGTGTGTCCGTGAAGGTAGCAATAGCTGCTGTGACAGATAAACTCAGCCTCCATGACATAATGTCATGGATATTTGCTGCTCAGTCATGTAAAATCCAATCAGTGGGGAGGGCTGTGCTCCCCCAGCAAGCTAGAAGTGACGTCCCTTCCCTCCCCCTCTCCCTCCATGGCCACCTCTGACTGCAAGGGAAGGTGGAAAAGGTGGCCTAGCTGTGTGCTCTGGAAAACCATTTAGGCAACAGCCAGCAGTCTCCACCACAGTTCACTAGAAAGTTTTAGCTCTCAACTGTTCATTTATTAATTTGGTATAATACTGAATAATGAATTAGATTATTGTATTCACCCGTTCATTCTTTTCTTTATTCAATGAGCATTTGTTAATGCCTGATATGTGAGGGAACTTGGGGTAACAAGGTGAGTCAAACCATTCCTCATCACAAAAAGCCCAACATCCAGAAGGGAAGATGAGCAGCCCGGTGACTGGAGACTGTGGGTGTGAATAAGCTCCTCTGAGAGCACAGGAGAGGGTGTGGGCATCAGGCAGGGGTGTCGGGGAAGGCTTCCTGGAAGAACTAACACTGATCTGAGTTTAGACATATGAAAGGAGTAAACAAGGCAGAGAGTGAAGTTTGAAGATTCAAGACTGCAGAGCGAGCAGCATGTGTGAAATGGCAGATGAACTCCGTTTGGGAGATGGAGATGTTCAGCTGATCGGTGGTTATCAGAGAATGATGAGGGCTAGGAAGGAATACAGTTCAAAATAGCTTAGCTCTCTGTGTCCTGGGAGATGGGGGAAAGTGGACCCATGGTCTGGCCCATGCTGGAAGGAAAATATGCAGGTAGCTCTGTCCACACACTTCCATGGCACCCTCGTGCCTAGTCGCCCAGAAGACGACACACACCCTACAATGAGCTTCCTCACTAAGATGCCTGTTATAACTCTGCAAGAATGGAGGTGCAAGCTGCCTTAAATTACCCCACTTTTCATATTCCTGGAACAGCCGTCACCTGCCTTGCCCTGGGGAACTCATTACTTAAAGAGGAATATGCAGATTTCACACCTCCTCCCAGCCTTGGGTGGTGCTGGGCTTTCAGAAAAGCAGGAAGCCATATCTGCACCAAACTGTCAGCCCCAAATATGTGCTTTAGAAGGTCTGTGGGACAGGAGACAAAATTCTGTCCTTCATAATGAAGGAGTGATTAATAACTTAATCAGAACAGAGAGCAGCCCACATGATGTCACCTCGTCTCATTTGTTGAGTTACAGACCCCCATTAATCACAAGACATTCCGAATGTAGAAGAGGCAGGTTGATTTGAAGCTTAGCATTGGGGTAACTTCGCCACTGCTCCCTGATCTGCTTCAAAAATGCTGCCAATATATCACAGCAATCATCACTGGCACTGGCTCAGTGTCTGTTCCTGACGAACATCTTGGGCAAGGGAATGTAAACTCTGCATGTCAGGGAGGCGTGCTCCATCCCAGCCCCTCCCCCTGCAGGTCCTGAAAACTGCCCCACAGCAAATGCACCCATCAGGGAGTTCCCCGGGGTGTAATCCCTCCCAAGGGACACAGCGCTCTGCCCTCACTGCCAGCTGTCTGCTGCAGACCGCAGGGGCTTGTACTGTAGGACCAAGTCTTATTGGAGAGGATCATTCTTTCTTTTCCAACTGTCCCTTCCTGTCTGAAAGATGGTCCTGCAGAAGCCTGTAGTCCTGGTGTCTGCAGGAGTCAAGATGAGTCATCCCCTGCAGCGTCTGTCCCAGCACTCACCTGGCTTGCCCTGGCTCCTGGCAGGCCCTTCCTGCACCCCTCAGCACCCTCACAGCCACCTCCCTGAGCTGCATGCCCAACTGGAAACCGAAGCCTCCTGCCACAAAAGACGACTTCGGTCGGCTGGGGTGCTTAGTTCTTACTGCAGAAGCACATCTGGCTGATTATGCGAGAAGGAAATCTGTTAAAAATGAGGCCACTCAAGAGGTTACAGAATTTCCAGAGAACCCAGCCAGAGAAATGTTGGTTTTTAAGGGTCATGTGGCCAGGAAAGAAGCTCCACATCCCACCACCAAATGGGTCCCCTGAGGGTCCCACTGCTTCCTCACCAAGCCCGATGCTGCAGCTTGCACCCCAGAGAAGCCAACCCTGGATACCAGATGTCCTCACTAGGGTGCCGTGGGGCCACATCCTCTCCCACTGGGATTGCTTCTCAGTACCCAGGGCTCCGTGACATCAGCCCCTGACTCCAGGTCTAAGGTCAGTGAATGTACCCAGGTCCAGTGCCCACATCCTAGAACAGGGAGGCTGGCAAGGCCAGTGAGTGCCATCTGTTTTCAGCTTTTATGGTGGGAAATTACCTCTGGCCCACCGAGACTCATCCAATGGGCATGCCCCAAACAGGAAGGAGGTTAGTTGTTGGGCTATTTCTCTTTCATCCCTCTGTGGGATGAAATGAGGCTTAAATCTATCAACACTGGGGCAGTCTATAACATTATTCATAACAGGCAGTTAACACTGTCAGACTCTGACAATGGGTCCATTGTCCAACCTTCCTGCCACTTCCCCAAAGTCTTTGCTTGTAAACATCTGCTGTCCTTCTTCCTACCTCCCTGCTAATAGGGGCTGGTGGCCTCTGACACTCTGGGCATTCAGAGGAAGCAGGGCCTAGGAGTTTTGATTCTATTCAACTCACAATGGAAGTTCTTTCAGTTAAATTTCTGTCTGGAATCTCCTTCTTTATGGTTTGCCACCAAATATGGGCCTTAACTCTTTCAAGATCACCAATTGTAGTGTCTTTAGCAGTGGTCATGTAGACTACATTTAGGGCCAGTAATTTTTTGGGTGCGTGTTCAGAGTCAGATTCCTGGGCCCTAGATCCAGAGATGGTGGTGTAGTAGGTGTTCAGTGTTGAAATGCTTAGGCAATTTCACCATCCTTCCTTATGGCCTCATCTCTCAGACTCTGCATTTACCCCTAACTGCTTGAATATTTAGGGCATTTGTGTCTCACCCCAGGTTCTAGGCAGGTCAGACATCCACAGTCAAGGAAACACACCGCAGCTGCCCTAGACTTCCAGGTTACCGTAATATGCCCCTGGGGGTCACAAGGATGCTTTATGGGGGTGAGTCAAGGTCTCCACTACATCAATAGATGCTCACACAATTCACATTGAGATAGGAGCCACCTCCTCAAACTCTCCTTCCAGTCTCTCCTTCCATCCTCCCTTCCCCAGGGTAACCAACCTGTCTCACTTGGAGTTAACTTCAGCCTTTCACTTGGCAATATTGGCCTCTTGATGAGGCCTCTTTTCTCTGGCCCCACTGGGTAGAAAGGAAGGGCTCATTGCCTGATGCTTAAGAACACGGAGTTCAAAAAAGTAGGCTGCTTAAATTCTAAGTTAGAGTCTCAAGAGACCCAGAATCACGCAGACCCTGTGGCTTTCGAAGAAGTCCCCATCAACCTTCAGAAAATGGCACTTCTGCTTCCTTAGGTGTGGAGGCAGTGGCCCCAACGATAAGGAAGTCAGCAGACTGTCACTTGCACAATGTCATAAAAAGATTCATCTTCTAAGCTAGGGCTACCTCCTTAGAGTGTAAGGGTCTCTCATTCACTCATTCGTTTAGTCAATATGACTTAAGTGCCTTCTGTGTATGAGGTCCTGTTCAGGCCCTGCCTTAGAATGGACTCATGACTTTTCTTGGGTCACCAGAAAGGAGCCTGTGTGAGTCTAGGTCTTGCAAGAAGCAGGCACCAAGACCAGGTTACACACCAAGGATTTTATTAGGGGAATTGCCCACATGAGAGGAGACAGAGAAAAGCTAGCTGCAAGAGGTTGGGAGAGCCCTTCTCCAAAAACAATGTAAGTCTGACCTTGAGTGAAGGAGAGGGCACCCTATGGTCTGAATGTTTGTGTCCCCTTCCCCATCTCCAAAATTCATATGCTCAAATTCTAACCCCAAAGGTGAGGATAGTAGGAGGTGGAACCTTTGGGAAGTAACTGAGTCATGAGGGTGGAGCCCTCATATATGGGATTAGTGCCTTATATATGAGGCTCCTGAGTGACCTACCAGCCCCTTCCACCGTGTGGGACTACAAGAATTCTGTGACCCATAAGAGGCTCCTTGCCCGGCCTTGCTGGCACCCTGATCTCAGACTTTCAGCCCCCAAAACTGTGAGACATAAATTTCTGTTGTCAATCTGTTATAGCCGCCCAAACAGACTAAGCTAGGAAGAGAAGTTTGGGTGGAAGCATCCTAAGCTGCGTGCAGACATGCAGAGTGCTTAAGCCCTTGGGAGTGCTGGAGCCTAAACTGGCATTAAGAGAGTTCAGCATCATCCAGCAGTGGGTCTATGTTAGTACCTGTGCTGGACTTGGTTACTGGCAGGAAGCAACCTGTCAGGCATGGTGAGGCCTCAGCGTCAGCACAGCAATGGGCTTCGACACACAGCAGACAGCCCCGCATCCTGTGTGCTCTTGGCCATAGGGAGTCTGTCAGGTGCATTCTCCTGGTGGCAGCAGAGCCATGCTTTTAACTAAAACCAGAATGAGAAAGGGAGCCCAAGTAAACCTTGGTGTGAAGACAGGTCTAATGTAAGAGCAAGTTACATCCATCTTCCTGAGATGCCTTGGGTCTTCTTGGCCAAGAGCCATTACCTATCTTCTAAAGACCAGGGGTAACTGATGGCAGGTGGCTATAAATGGTGCCAGGTGCTGGTCTGAGTTCACTCTACTAGTTATGGAGGGAGGGTGAGCTGGGCACATGTTTTTATGAGATGGCTTTTGTTTATTTCTTGTTCACAAAGCTGCAGTAAATGCGGCCTTTGCACGGTGAGGAAGCTGAGTTCAGGGACCCCAAGGCTTCTTTCTGCCTTCGAGTCCCGCCATCTGAGCTTCTCTCATTTTTTTTTTTTTAAAGATTTTATTTATTTATTCAAAAGAGAGAGAGAGACAGCCAGCGAGAGAGGGAACACAAGCAGGGAGAGTGGGAGAGGAAGAAACAGGCTCCTGGTGGAGAAGCCTGACGTGGGGCTCGATTCCATAACGCCGGGATCACGCCCTGAGATGAAGGCAGAAGCTTAACCGCTGTGCCACCCAGGCGCCCCTGAGCTTCTCTTTCTGCCACCATGACTTCTTTTGTTGCTGCATCAGATCTTGGGAGATCCCATTATTGGGGTAATTCTCAACCTCCGCTTTCAGCTGAGATAGCAAACACAAGAGGCGTAACATCTGATTAAGTCTGTTTAGCCCATCAGGTCCAGTGGGTCCAATTTGATCTTAATAGAGGAACAAACATGCAAAAACCACCCACGGTGGGCATGCTTCCCTTGAATCCGAGGTGAAAAACAAGCTGTCGTGGCAGTGTTTGGGTCTTCCTAACAGATGCTGCACATGCTTCCAGGGTGGAACCTGTCCCTGCTTTTCTGTGTTGGCTCTGGTTCCTCATAGGACAGAGCAATGAGGCAGGGCGTGAAATTGTCCTAACCAACCCCTCCACTTACTTGCACAAAAGTGGTGCTAGCCTGGGGAGAAAAACAGCTAAAGCTCTGAGATCTAAAGTGTTTCTGAATATTGGTGCCGTTTTCCTGGTGCTTTGAAATTGGTAAGTGTGGATAACATTCACAAAACATTTCTTCAGTCTTTCATTCAAAGATATTTATTGTCTATTACAGGCAAGGTGTTTCCTTTTTTTTTTTTTTTTTTTTTTAAAAAANAATACAGTACAGCCAGAGATGCGGATAGACAATGGGCTGGAGTTCAGGGGAGCTAACTGGAATTTTATATTGATTTCTGTAAATGAGGTAGAGGAGAGAACAGTCAGATAAGCAATACCTTAATCTGTGGTAGAAAGATTGAAAGACTCAGTATATGTAATTAGGTAAAATAGTAATTATTTATGATTTTTCTTATATAGTTTGTGATTTTATGAGGGCTGCAAAATAAGCTCCCAATAGCCCCACCACAGATGGATTGGGACCTTTGCACATGCGGTGATTGAGAAGTAGCCAGTTGTGCCTGGACTACGTGCACGGCGTTGTGAGGTAGCCACTTGCACACTTGGCTGCCGTACACTTCCAAGTGCTTCATCTTCACTAAGGTGCTTTCAGTATGAACTACACACTGCATGGCCAGACAGAGCTGCTCTAGACTATAAGCTTCCCGGAGACAGGTTCTCCTACTGTGTCCCTGGAATACAACACAATTCCTGGAGTGTGCAAGGTGGTCTAAGATGTTTGCTGGGTGGGTGAGTGCATGAGTTAAGTACACATCCAGACTGTCACAGATAGGTAGGTGTTTATTTATTATCTCACTCTGCACCTATTCATTCTTCTTCAGTAGTATCTTTGTACCTTCTGACAAGTCCACTCAGAGCTTGCCCGAAAGCCTCCAGTGTGCAGGTGGCCATCATAGATCCTGTGCTAGTCTTGGCAGCTTCAAGGGGTGTTGGTAAGCCGGGACACCTGCCAGTGGCTCCATGGGATTCAGAACCCTGAAGGGGGTTTCATTCTGTGTACTCAGATTTCCCTCCCTGCTCTCTTAACTCCTATATGTCTCAAAAATTTTAGTTGACCCAAAGAAGTGTGTGGTCATCTTTCTTTTATCTGATAGTAATATGACCATCATTCCTGCTTGGAAACATTCTTCCAGCTGCTCCCACATTATCAGTGATCATTCTGCTCTTCATGGGTCTCTTTTTCTTAAAGGACAGGTTATAAGTGGATAAGAACTAAGGAAACAAAAAAATGAGCTTTTTACACATAAGAATAAACTGGTTCCAAGTGAGAGCTTGAGGAGGAAACAAAAAATGGGCTTTTTTTTTTTTTGATGTAAAGTTCGATGATTCATTAGTTGCATATAACATCCAGTGCACCATGCAATACGTGCCCTCCTTACTACTCATCACCAGCCCATCCCATTCCCCCACCCCCTCCCCCCTGAAGCCCTCAGTTTGTTTCTGAGAGTCCATAGTCTCTCATGCTTCATTCCCCCTTCTGATCCTTAAACATAAGAATAAACTGGTTCCAAGTGAGAGCTTGAGGAGTGCCCCCTATAGACATAGGCTTTGGAGCACGGAGTTAGGCTACTTCTGTTTGTTCTTCCTAGGGCTCCTGCTTAATGCTAGTCCCTGGCTTACATTTCAGGCAAGTGTGTGAGCAGGGAAGTGAGCTCTGAAAAATGAGGTTAAGGTGTATCTAGGATAATGCAGTATTTGGAAAGTTAGAAGCAACTGGGTAAGGTCAAGCTAAGTATTTGGCCAAGGCACTCAGATCTATCCAACCACATCTCCAAACAAGTGTCTCTGGGAAAACATAAGCACAGAGAACCAAGGACAAAGAAGGAATATCTCACTGCCAGCTGGGCTGGGCTTTCCTGTTCTACATTAGAGTTCTAATAAGCTGAGTTAAATGCCTCAGAGGACTCTCATACTGAAGCCAGGCTTCTGTAAGGGGTGTCAGACTGAAGCAGGCCCGGATGATGCTGTCCAAGTCTGACCTCCATCCTAGAGAGTGGGACCCGGCTTGTGGCAGACCAGTGCTCACCTGCAGAGAGAAGAGCTGAAGAAAAGAATGAGGGAGAACAGGGAACAAATCTGCCTAGGCTGAGGGGAACTTGCCTGAGCCATTCTCCCTGAATCTTTGTTGGGGCGCACAGTAGGCAAAGGGCAGCGGTTAACTTTCAGAGAAGCTGTGAGGACCAGACAGCATTTCCCAAGGAAGCCATACCCAAGCATGCCGTGCCTTTGAAAGCACCACCCACTGACACTATAGCCCAATCCATGCTCTGGAGTCCCGCCAACCCACAATAGCCCTCAGCATCCTTGGAGATAGGTGGAGTTGTGGGTGGTGTGTGGTGTGTAAGAATAGACCTTCTTCACCCCGGAAGTCAAGGAGGTCTGATTACCAGACTATTCCAGTAAGAAAAAAGAGTAATCTCTTCAGTAATAGATACCTGCAGAAAAACGAAGAAGAACTAGTATATACATACATATATACATATATATCTGCATTTCTAATTAGGGCTTTACTAATTAGTGTTTGATTTGGATAATTTGAAGAAATAGGCAGCACATGATTCTGAAAATGGGTTTATTATGTATAGTTGTATTTTTTTAAAGGAACATATTTTTAAAGGAACATTTTATTCAATAACGATGATGACCAAAGAAATGGAAATCAGTGCACCTCACAGCACGCTTTGAGCCGGTTTCCTCTGAAAGTATGCAGAACATAAGTGTCATTAAAAGGGATTTTAAGTACAAATCTGTACCGATGCACAAGCTCCTCTCCCCCACCACCTCCCCTCCCCCCAATAGGTCATCGCGGCCACCCTCTTGGTGTGTATTCCACAATTAGCACACACTCAATAATGCCCTTGTATGTCTCCTCAGTTATAATAATGACCCCCATTGTGTGAAGGTGGAGATGGAAGCACAAAATGAGATGTTCTTTTGAATTTGGAAAGAAATAAAGTTTAATCATTCCCTCCAATAAGCCTAACCCAAAGTGTAAACATGGTGAGGTCCCAGTAGAGCCAGTGTTATCTCTTCAAGACATCTCATTATTTTGAAATGGACTGAGTGGAAATGCAGACATGGCCACACCTAGATCACCACAAAGAGTTCTTAACTGCTCTGTTTTCCACTCCCTTCTCTGCACTAATCCATCTCGCATACCTGGCAGATTAATTCTCCTAAAATGCCACATTAATCATGTTACTCCTGTTCATCCATCTTCATAGCTCCTAATTACTTAGATAATTAAATTCAAAAACAAATTCGGCTGCTCCAAGCCCTCCCCCACAGGGCCTGCATTCTCATATCTGACCTTCGTTGTCAGGCACCTCCATGGCCATCTCCCCTTCCTTCAGACAAACCAGTCTGCTTCCTGTTTCTCAAATCATTTGTGAACTTTCCCACACCAAGCGTTTGCTCACACCATTCCTCAGGCCACAAATTTCTGACATCATTCTCTTTGACTTTTTAAATCCTCACCTTCCTTCCTGCCTTCAGTAATCCTTGAACATCTGCACTGTGTTGGGGCCGTGTGTGAGCCCGGCTCTCAACTCTGCCTGCCTGCAGGACGTCCTCCTTCCCTAGAGCACGTAGCGCTTTGTTGTTAGTCATCAGTTTGTCAATTAGCCATAGAATCCTTGACAGTGTCTTATGCTCTTACTGTAAACTGTCTTTGTCCATTCAGGCTGCTATAAAAGAATACAATCAACTAGGTGGCTTATCAACAGAAAGTTATTCCTCACAGTTCTAGAGGCTCGGAGTCCAAGATCAAGGTGCCAGCAGATTTGGTGTCTGGTGAGGACCTGCTTTCTGGTTCGTACATAGCCATCTTTTCACTGTGTCTCCAAATAGCTGTAGGGGCAGGGGCTCTCTCTCTGGGATCTCTCACAAGGTCACTAATCCCATTCATGAGGGTTCCACCTTCATGACTTAATCACCTCCAGAAGCCCACCTCCAAATACCATCACCATAAGAATAGGATTTAGTGTATGAATTGGGGGGGGGCAGCAAATATTCAGTATACAGAATATACTTTATTTTTTTTATTGTGTTTACCTATCTCTCGATAAGATTTCCAATTTCCAACAGCAAGAATCATGCCTTATTCTCTTTGGTTCCTGACATAATGGTTTGCCTGTGCTAGGTATGTTTAGCAAATAATTTCTTCTAATGGATTGATTTTATTAAAATTCAGGCTTAATGATTTCTGTATTCTCATATTTCCCATAGTAAACCCAACCATAGCATTTCAAGCTTAAGAATCCATCCATGGAGGATGCAGCAATGCTTTATAAGCAACTCTTGTCTTGGAAGAAAGCCTATGTAAGGCTCAGGTAATCCCTAAGCTGGACACATGTGCATTTTATAACTACCCTGTGGCAACAGCAAAATCATGAGCAGGACAACAGTGTGGTATATTCTCTCATTATTCTCAATGGATCCATGCCTCAGGGAAACCAATGGCATAAAGGCCTGTGATTTTATAAAGCAGAAATAAATAAGAGTTAAAATGTTGCCTCTGCACCTGGAGGACATTATGCTAAGTGAAATAAGGCAGCCACAAAAAGACAAATACTATATGATTCCACTTATATGAGGTTCCTAGAGTAGTGAAACTCACGGAGACAGAAAGTAGAATGGTGGCTTCCAGGAAGGTTGTAGGAGGGAGAAATGAGGAGGTGGTGTTGAATGTGTACAGAGTTTCAGTTTTGCAAGATAGAAATAGTTCTGGAGATTGGTTGCACAACAATGTGAATGTACTTAATACTACTGAACTATATGTTTAAAAATAGTTAAGATGGCAAATTTTATGGTATGTGTATTTTACCACAGTTTTTAAAAAATTTAAATAACCATCAAGGGGCGCCTGGGTGGCACAGCGGTTAAGCGTCTGCCTTTGGCTCAGGGCGTGATCCCGGCGTTATGGGATCGAGCCCCACATCAGGCTCCTCTGCTATGAGCCTGCTTCTTCCTCTCCCACTCCCCCTGCTTGTGTTCCCTCTCTCGCTGGCTGTCTCTATCTCTGTCAAATAAATAAATAAAATCTTTAAAAAATAAATAAATAAATAAATAAATAACTATCAAAAAGAAAAAAGTAACTGCTCACGAGAATTCTAAGACTTGTGTCTGGCAGATTAAAATCACTTCAACAATAGCAAAAAAAAAATTCCTATGTATTTATTTTGAGCATAACAAAGAAAGTCACAGGTATTTTTCAAAATAAGTGATAAATCTTCTTGAATATAGTTCAGGTAACTAATGGGCTCTTCCTTGGAAGTTTTTCCAGTCTTGCCTTTTAAAAAAATAGATGCATATTTCAGTTGTCCAGAATGTGTATTTCTGTTTTCTCTTCTTGAATAATAAAAAAGGGGAAAACCTTATGACCACTTTACAGTTTATAAAATCTCTCACATTTGCTGTTTTCAAAGACAAGAATGCCCCTGACATCTTCAGAACCTCATTTCCATGTTTGATCATGGGCAAGAGACACTTTTTCGTTCTTTCAAATCAATTCTTTCTATTCTTTTTATAAACCAATTTCTCCTTACTTGGTCTTTTAAACTAGACTAAAAGATCTTAACAGCCTTCTCATAATGTCTTTGTACTTATATATTTAAAAGCAGTATTTGTGTGTGCATACTTGTTTTTGTTTTTGTTTTTGTTTTGTTTTGTCTTTTCCTCATCTACTTTTGATGAGACTTTCAGTGGCTCATAGGTTAAACATTTAGAAATAGAGAAGAAACAATTTGTAAGAATTAAAAATGGTGAAGACCTTTATGCACCTACCTTGATCAGTTTATGCCAATTGTCAAAGAATTTTGCTACAGATTTTCCTGGCAGCCTAGACATAAGGGGAAACAGGTCTGATTATGTGTTCTGTTTTTCAGCAATAGAGTATGTTCAAATTTAAGGGAACTTGAAAACAGTAATGGGATACCTCCTACTTTTACTTTCTTTAGAAGAGATAAGTACAATTCTGTTTGCCTTTCCTTATAATACTAATTTTCCATCCTTTAGTTAAGTTCTTATTCTCCTTTACAGGTCTTTCACTTTCTTTGTAACTTTTGTAACAGTGAACCAAACTGGACATTATGCTCTGCTAGAGGTTACTGTATAAGAGAATCAATGAAAGAGTCCTCAGCCTGTGTAGGGTATAATATCTCACCCATGGTTACTGTCTCCAAGGCTCTTTATGAGATGCTTTTACTGAACCAGCATTTTCTCATCCCATATTTGCCATTCAATTCAGAAAGCACATGAATGCCTACTAATCTGGAAGCTGTGGAGCTTGAAGTATCTTACACTTGGTGGGAATGTAAACTAGTGCCTCCACTATACAAAACAGTATGGAATCTCATCAAAAAATTAAAAATAGAACTACCTATCATTTGACCCAGAAATTCCACTTCTTGGTACATATCTGAAGAAGATGACGTCACTATCTCAAATAGTTATCTGCACCCCCATGTTCATTGCAGCATTAATCATAATAGCCAAGACATGGAAACAACCTAAGTGTCCACTGATAAATGAATGGATAAAGAAGTTGTGGTATATATATACGCAATGGAATATTATTCAGCAGTGAGAAGAAGGAGATCCTTTCATTTGTGACAACGTGAACAGAACTTTAGGGAATTATGCTAAGTGAAATAAGTCAGAGAAAGACAAATACTGTATGATTTCCCTTATATGTAGAATCTAAAAACATCAAATTCATAAGAACAGAGTACAATGGTGGTTCTCAGAGTCTTGGGGCAGGGTAAGGAGCTGTCCTAGGGTACAGACTTTCAGTTATAAGGTGAATAAGTTCTGGAGATCTCATGTACTGCATGGTGACTACAGTTAACAATATGTATTATGTACTTAACAGTTGCAATAAGAGTAGAGCTTCTGTGTTCTCACCATACCTACAAAACAGGAATTATGTGATGTAAAGGATATAATAATTAGCCTTATTGTGGTAAACATTTTGTAATACATACGTGTATGAAATCATCCCATTGTACATCTTAAACTTACACAATGTTATATGTCAATTATATCTCAATAAAACTGGAAAAAAATGTTTTGAAAGAAGGCCCAAAGAAAAGAGGTAACTGTAAAAACTCTCATGAGAGCACTCTTTGCTCTTAATATGACCCGTTTCTTATGGGTCAGGCTTTGTGGGGGTAAGTGGGACATTCAAGCTAAGACTGTAAAGATAAGAGGGGGTCAACCATGTGAAAATCTGGAGCAATGGGGACAGCCCACAGGGAGTGCACGTGTGCCCACAAGTTATGTGGAAGGGCTTGGTGTCATTGAGGTCAGGTCCATTAAATCCTGAGAGCCCTTGATCGTCCCCCCTCAAGATGCCATCTAAGGACACTTTTCTCAGCCCTGCTTCTACAGCACATGAAACTCAGAATCTTTTAAAGATTGCTGTTCTGATAGGATTGTGTGAGGTGATTTTGTTTTAACCCTTATAGGAGAGAAAGCAGACAGTACAGAGTTCAGAGTACTGAACCACATGGAATTGCCAGCTTCATGGGTCAACAGTGGTTGGCTCTTGGGAGTTTCACACGCTCCAACCTCATCATTCTGAGTATTGGGACTGGCTTGTGGACACAAGAGTGGTCAGGAAAAGTCTCTTGGCTTTATGTCTTCCCTCACTTTTCTGCACAGGCCAGCTGGGGTTCCTGCGCAGACTTGGGGCCTGGGCAGGGAGAGGAAGGAAAGGAGGAAGGAAAGAAGGAAGGAAAGTAGGGAGGGAGGAAGGAAGGGACGAAGGAAAGGAAGAAGGGAAGGGTAGGGAAGGGAGGAAGGAAGGAAGAAAATAAACATCTGGTTACCTTCTAACCATGCCAGTAAAAATTCTGGCCAATAGAGTGGGCAGACATGGTAAGGCAACCCCCCACCCAGAGGTGCTGCCTTAATTTAGCTATTGTGTACTAATTGGAACCTGATATTTGAAAGACACTAATTGTACCAATTAGGTTGGCATTCTGCTGCATATAATAGAAAACCTAAGGCTCACCAGGGTTACTAATAGTTGGCCTAAAAAGGATAGATCTTTATTTCTGTCTCATGGAAAAACCATCTGCAGGTAGGCAATCCAGGACTGGCATGGAGGCTCCATGGTCATCAGGGACCGGGCCTCTTGTAATTGGAGGTTCCATTACCCTCACCATCCATATCACCTCATGGCCCCACATGGCTCCTTGAGATGGGAGCTTCACCTCTGTATTCCAAACTGCAGTAAGGGAGAAGAGGGAAAAGCCTATTTGAGAAGACTTTCATTAGCATCCCACTAGGCAAAGTGTAGTCACAGAACGTACCTGTGCGAGAGCACATTTGTGTACCCATTTAGATGGGCTCATTGCTAATCTGATTAAGGTGCGTGTTTGCTACATGGGGAAGAGGATGAAGTGTGTTGGGACAGACACTGCTTTTTCCAACACTTCTGCAGTGGAGCCTGCTGTTGTCCAAGTCTTGTGTGTAAGGGAAAAGCGAATATTATGAAAGTAGATATAAAAGACACCCAAATAGAACAAAAAACAAATCAGTATCATGCCCCACACCTCAACTTTTTAAAAATCCTCTTGACTTTCTATGGGCTGGGTTTAGAATTTTAGAAAATAAAGCTTCAGGAAGTAGCTGTGACAAGTTGCCCTGCATGAAACCTCCCGTGCATATAATCACTGTAGCGGATATAATTGGGAGCTAATTTCATATTTCCTGCATATCATATTGGAAAATTGAGCTGTCAGATTTATTTAAGGGCTACATGCCAAATGGGAACACCCAAGCCCTGCTCTCTTCAAGAATACATTTCTGCAAGACTTTTCTCTCTCTCTCTCTCTCTCTTTAAGACTTAACAATAATATTGTACCGGAAGCCAAATCCAACGGAATAAGCCTTTGAAGTTCAGGTATTTGCTGTGTATAAAATTTAGAAAACTTAGAAAAGTCAATGTAGCTGAGGGAAATCTCTGAGATTTCCTGTCCTGTATAAAGTCTCTTTATTTCCAAGGCTTTTAAAACTGTGCGTTGTAATACGGTAGGCCAATGTCTTAAGCATTATGTGAGGTTCAACTGGGTCTTGATAATCCGTGGTCAGGGTGCTCTGACATACCTAGTAATCAAAAGTTTGGTTAGTAAGAAATGAGCAGGGCATGATTCAGTCTTTCTCTTGAGAGAGATTAAGCTACATACTGTGAATGTTTATTACTGAAGACTTACTGCTAGTGCGGGACCTTCAGTGTGTCACTCATCAAAGAATCTTCCACTCAGTGGACTGCCCTACCTGTGTTCTTTTCGCATCATTTTTTCTGAGCTCTTTAGCATCTTGCATTTTTTCCCAAATATGCTTAACTGGGAAGAAATCAGCATCTTCTATTCCTTAAAAGCATGGCAGTACGGGGATTGGAGTTAAATCCAGTAAAAGCATCTTGATTTTCTCATTCTGAATCTAGAAAGAGTTGAGAGATGATGGTCATCAAATAGCCGGTGGGAGATACGCTTTAAATTAGATAAGATAACCTTGATGAAGAAGGGAAGAAGAAGAGAATCTACTTCTGTGCTTTGCTCTGTGAATAGTTTATGAGCATTCTTTCCCAGGGAGAGTGTGTTGTGTTAGTCTTAGAAGTCAGGCTTAAGTCTTGTAGATAGAAGTTCTCAAGCCAAGGGGATGGCGGCCATAGCAACCAGGTCCAGATATGAATAGGATGTGAAGGAGGTAAAATGCATCACTGGTGCCCCCTCATCCCCTTTCTTCACCATTTTGCCCTTCACCTGATGTCCTTTCCCCTTCAATTCCCTGTCACTTTTTCCTCCCTTCTCCCTTCTCAAAAAGATCTGCTTAAACCAATTCACACCTAAGTTGTAATAAAGTGTAAATGGGTTTCATTCAAGTTTCAGCCAATGGTGAGTATCTGAGGAAGAATCTTTCGAGTAGCAGATTGTGTAAGCCTTTTTTTTTTTTTTTTTTTNTTTTTTTTTTTTTTTTTTTTTTTTTTTTTTTACCTTCTCATAAGACTAACTGTGCAGCAAGGAACTTTTAAGAAAAAACCTGGGAAGTATTTTCGCAAAATTAATGATTGCAGTTCAGTTCTACTGGTTTCATTGCCCACCTCCCCCCCCCCCACGCCCCCAAGAAGGATAAGGGTAGGAAGTTCTGGGCAATCCTATAGCCTGCATGAGATCTAGTATGGATAAAAGGATTATAAAATCACAAGTGAGAAGCTATCTAACTTCACCAAGCTGTCACCGAGCCCAGAGGTTTTCAGATGTTTTTGGTTATAAGTGGAATATTTTTTAACAGGCACAGTATGGGGATTCTCACCATGTAAAACAGAGCAGATGTAGCAGAGCTGTTTTGGTAGGAACCTGGTTGGGTATCAGGGGGTTGGGGGAGGGAGAAGGAAAGCCAGAGGCTCTTGAAGGAACCTCTGGGTTTTGGGGTCAAGAGTCTAAAGCCCACTGCCCCATCCAGCCCACACGCCATGAAGATCCAGGAGCTTGGGCTCTGAGATGCTTAAAGACTTGCCCAAAGTTGCATGACCCAGAGAGGCAGATCCAAAACTATCCCACATACCACACTTCTAGTTCAGAGTTCAATAATGGTAAATAAATTACTGATTTCCCCTTAGACATTTATCTTTTTTTTTATTATTATTGGAAAACCTGGAAAGTGTAGGACATGTGGGGAGGGGGAATTAAATCCACCTAAAATCCCATCAATCCAAAAAAATTATATGCTGTATTCCAGCAAAAAATAATCTTCAATAATTCTAGCTTCAAGATCTTAAAGAGATTTAGATTTTCTCATGTTAATTCAAATGTGTGGTGAATCATGAGACCACTAAGCATATAAAATCAAATGTCCCAGATCTTAGAAGGTAATTGCATATAGAAAGGTTGAGTTATTTCATTTATTCTGATTTTTAAAGAGGAAAAATATATCGTAGGACAGTCTTAAAATATCTCATCCTAAAACCTCCCTAACTAGGTTTCCCAGAACCCAGACCCAACCTGTCCTTGCAGATAATGACAGAACAATCGGAAAATGTGTTCAACGGGGAATTTTCCTCAGCCTTTCTCCCAAGTGTCCAGGTACACAAGCTACACCTGAACGTTTCTAATGAATTCTTTGAAGCTCCAAGCATCAGCATGGCTGTTACTTCATATAAAAGAAAGTGATAGAAAATGAAATGCTTCCCTTACCGCATGCATTCAGTGGTTTTAAATTCATGAGTTCAGGTGAATTGAGATGAGATTGGGAATGAAGATGACCTAAGTGATAGGGCAGCCCATGCAGCTGGCTTTGCTGAGCTGACTATAAAACAAGGACTGAATGAGTCACCCAGGACTGGCACATTTGGGGGTGACAACCAGAGGTCCTTGCTCTACCCGAGAGTTGTGGGGGATGACAGGGACAGGGAATTGAAGGGACAGCCAGACAGTGGATGGAGGGAGAAGGTGCTTGCCCTAAAACCAGGCCGCCTTAGTTCAAATCAGGCTGTCACTTAAAAGTGACTTAATTTCTCTGACCGTTAACATCCCCTGTCTACAAAAGAAGGACAATAAAAATCATACCCATCTTTTGATGACTTATTGCGTGTATACACCAACCTCACCTAACGCAGGGCCTGGCACATAGTGTTCAATAAATATTAGCTGGTTTGATCATAATTATTATGTAACTTCCTGATTTTTACTGTCTTCTAACTCTCTCCTGACTCTACCCTGTGAATTTAGACTATAAAAACTATTTTACTGGGCGCATCAAGGGAAAGCTGAACCATAGATGTGGGTTTGGGGCTTAAGCCAAAAGTCAGGCCTGAGTCTGACATGAATGGAGTTTGAAGCTCAGATAAGATAGAGCAAGGCCTGCATGGCTAGGTACCCCCTGACACACGGATCTAAGAAAGGCCAGAGAACCTCCCAAGGAAAAGCAAAATAACTTCCATTTACTGAATACTGTGTGCAAGGCACTGTACTAAGTATAACATGTCTGTTATTCCATTTGATGCTCTCAACAATGCATGTTTTCAGATGAAGGGAACAAGATTTAGAGAAGTTACATAACTCGTCCAAGATCACACAGCTGGTAGGTGCTTGAGCTGGGATTCCAAACAAAGTCAGTCAACTCCAGAGCTCATGTTCATGCCCACGCTGCTGCACTGCACCCCCTGCCGAAGGCAAACCAGACTGGGGCCACAGCATGAGCCAAAGTCCCGGACTTTCTGAACATTGGACAGAGGTGTTCAAATTGATACGAGAGATGCAACAGGACATGAGGCTGGGTCATGGGGTCCTTGAGCACTATACTCAGAAGTATTTACTTTATGTCAAGGGAAGGGAACCGTGGAGAGCTTTTGAATATTGGAGAGAATGATATGACTTGCATTTTAAGAACATAACTCTAATAGCAGCTTATGGGAATGGATTTAGTGAAGCAAAGATAGGAGTTAGGAGTCAAAGGTGACCAGTTTAAAGACTATCCCCATAGTCCATTGAAGGTTTCCTAGGCTAGGACAACGCGAATAGAAAAGAAATTTTATAATGTAACTAAATATCTACTGTATCCATATCTGATCCCAAAGTCAGTGGGGATCAGATAGTTCAAGGTTTGAATCTCCGTTCTGTCATATAGTCATTGCTTAACCTTGGACATTAAATTCCTTCTTTTGTAAATCAGAGATAATGATTGTCCTAGCTAGTTTGAGCTGCTATAACAGAATATCACAGACTGAGTGCCATATAAACAACAAACATTTCTCACAGTTCTGGAGGCTGGAGGTCTAAGATCAGAGGGTCAGCACTGCTGGGTTTTTCAAGGTACAGACTGCCAACTTCTTGTCATATCCCTTCATGGCAGAAAGAGGGCATGAGAGCTCTTTGGGATCCCTTTTATAAGGTCACTAATCCCATTCATAAGGATTCCACCCTCAAGACCTGATTACTTCCCAAAAGTCCCACCTCCTAATACCATCACACTGGGAGTTAGGGTTTCAAATATATGAATGTTGGAGGGACACAAACATTCAACCCATTGCAGTGATATTATCTTAAAGGGTGTTATGAGAATGAGGTTTAAAAAGATGAATGGCAAAAGGAATTATAATCCAGTGGCCTAGCATGTAGTTAGTGCTCAATAAATAGTCGTTACTTCATTGTCATTATAATAAGTATCAATATTCCTCAATGCCTTAGTCCTTCCTCTCAACCTGAGAACAAAAGTCTGCAGAGAATCAGAATGGAGTTTTTGAAATTTCATTATGACCTCATTTCAACAATTAAAAATTTTCAGAAGTTGCATTTCTAACATTTCTTATGGACCAGTTAGGGTAAAGAACCTGTGGTGGGTACCATGGTATCTTCCACAGACACATTTTTGTCCTTTAGTTGAAAAAGTAAAATGCAACACAGCTAAACAAGCTGTGCTGCTAATGACCTCCACTGGCTGGGTAGTAAATCGTGTGTTGCTGTTATGTTTCAATTTCACTGCCTATTTGGCTCACACCTGTGTGTCCCACCTGGGTCCCCAACTCCTGGACAGCAGAGTCCAGGTCTGCCTCTTTTCATGGTCAGAGTGAGTCCCCACAAAATTAGTTGTTTAAAACTTATTCTCTTGTGAATTATCTTTCATTACTTTGCAGGGACATATCTAATATTTAAAAACTTATTTATTTGCAAAGTTGGGTTAAAAAGTAATTTTTCCCAGAGTTGCCCAGAAAATTTCCGTTAAGTCAACTCCCTACATCTAGTGGGATTTGGAGATCACAGAATCCCTCTACGTAATTGGTGCTAGGGAAATAACTAATTAAAGCTTGGCACTATTTTTCCCCAAGAACAGGATGGTGAGGGTTATTTTTGCAGCCTCTCTCAATTGGGCACAGATGATCCAAATTCACGGCAGTGCTATAGTGTTCTAGTTTGTCGTTTTTACTCTCCAAATCTTCCTGTTCTCTTGGTTTTATTGCTCCGTGGAGAGCTAGTGCTCTGGCCATTTCGCATTGGTGCACATTGAGCTTGCCCTGTGGTGGGACCACCAACCTCTGGAAGGGGCCCAGTGTCATTAAGTTCTGGGAAAGTTGGTTATTGTTTGGAAAGCATGTTAGCTAGGCTTAACTATACGCCATGCCATATACGGGCTAACACCTACACATGTGGTCTTTGTTTCATTACTCCTATTGAATAAGGATTTGATCCACCATGTGGGATAGGAGCGATGATTTGGAGAAATGGATCCAATCACAGTGGCCCATAGACTGCGAAGTGCTAACATTGAAATTATGTTTAGAAGTGCATACATAAAATAATTCAACCTGAGTGATCTCCTGCGATATGCTTAGGCTCTTTAGACATTGCTCTATTAATAGCTCATGTCCCCACGGATAGTGCAAGCATTCCAATTCAACTGACAACTGTAAATTACAATACAAATAGCATCAAATCAGTGAATGGCCCCAGTGCCAGATGATATCACCATTTTATCAGTGGGGCAAATCTCTTCTGAGTGTGAAAGTGAGGGGTCTCTGGAAACACTCAGTTATAGGCAGAATCTCTGAAACATGAACTAGTTCCTAGGGAGAAAAAATCTTCTCTGGAGGATGCCTGGGAAAGAGATGTCATGAGGTGAATGGTCAGTGATCTCTTGAGTGAGCAAAGAAATCTGATTTTCATTTTGGTCTCATTTGATTATTAAAATTCTTGGGCTTTTTTTCTTAGTTTCTGAGCCAAACAACCTTACCGTCTTCTCAACTATCATGGGCATTAAAACTCACTCTTCAGAGGCAGTGTACAATAAGACAAGAAAAGACTTGATGTCATCAGCCCCTTAGTATTCATACACATACACGCATGCACATAAGCATACATGCACAACCATGCACACGCATGCACATTCTCACACACACACACACACACACACACACACACACACACACTCCGATGGCAGTAGCCACTGCAGATCTTCAGTGTTTCTTTCCAGGGACCAGCACAGGTATTACTCCCTGAACCTGAGCAACCCACTTCTCCAGCTTGTGCACCAACACTGGGCAGGGCTGAAGGCCGTCAAATAGAGAACAACAAGGTAGATTCAGGAACAGCCAGCTTATTTCCAGGATGGCCAGGTTGGGCCATGCGGTGGTGCTCCCTGAATCGGCCCCACGCCCACCTGTCTCTTGCAGTTTTGTATATGGAGCAATGGAGGAAGTGGCGGGTGACTCTGGGTATGGGGAGTAGAAGCTCACCCTGACCTGCTCTCATTTACAAGATTACAGCCTTTGTGCTCATAGTGAGGGAAGGCTGGCCAAAGACAGAGTGAGGATGTAGGAAAGCCAACCCGTTATTACATTTCCATTCTAATGACATTTCCTTCACTTCTGTGATCATCCCCCCAGGGGGCCTCGTTAACATAGTTTTAATGCCTCCCATGCACACTGGAGCTGCTGCACAGACAGCCAAACACTCTTTTCTATACCAAGCCCCTAACATCTGCACGGGGTTGGCCAGCACGACAGGTTGCCCTGCATTCGGGTTCAACCAAGAGGCAATCAAAGGAACAGACTGATTCTGTCTAGCCATACTGTCGTGATCAGAAGCCCTGTGTTGTCACGGTTTGCCAGCTTCAATCTGCACTTCCCAGAAGCCCCCACTGGACAGTTTGTGTGTGTGTTCTGCTCCAGTGGGCTGACTTCATTATCTCAGCCACGGCTGTTTGGCGAGAGCCTCCACCTCCATACTCCAGTACGCATTCAAATCTGCAACGGAAGTCACCCCTTCAAGCCCTTGCCTTTTAAAAAAACATTTCCTTTCCAGCTATAGTTTCTTTCCCAAGTAAATTCACTAGGTGGCAGTGAACAGGAGGGAAAGAGAGCTGTTCTCGAAAGGCACTGAGAGGCAAATGCAGTTGAACATTCCAGGCTATCGAATGGCGAATTTAAAAAATCCTTCCTGAGCTGTGGGCTCCGACACACATTCCTAATAGAAGACCAACTGCAGCTTAAGGGGAACACCTAGTTTTCACTAAATGATGAAATGCAAGGTTTATTGTCAAACCTCCTCTGAACATTCTGCTGATCATTTCTGTCCTGGTTATATTTGTAATATTGTCAAAACCCAAGATATTTTATTATTGCCTCTAAGCATATTTCCTTTGCAGAGGTTACAATTAGGTCCTACTCATTCAGAAACAATTTTGTGTGTATGTGTGAGTCAGTGTGAGTGTGTAAGTGCTTGTGGGTACATGTGCAAATATGTGTGCCTCGTGATGACTTCAAGGATTTAAGTGTCATTGTTCTTTGATTAATTTCTCCATATAACTGTCATCTCCCTTTCTCAATCAAGAAGGACAGTCCTTCCACCCTATTAAACTCAGGGTCGGTTTTCTAAGCAGGTAAAGCCTGGAATCTACACTGCCTCAGCTTTGGGAAGACTCTAAAACTTCAAATTTATGAAAGGACACTAAAATCTGAGTACATACACTGTCAATTAGTTTATTTATATGCTGCCTGGTTTTTAACCTAAATGCACTTTGTTCAGAGGGGAAGAAAACAGTTGTAAATCAACCAAAAAGGCTGTTTCTGTAAATTGCTGAGTCTTGGCCGCAGCTGAGAGTTGAC
This sequence comes from Ailuropoda melanoleuca, assembly GCF_002007445.2. Taxonomy (NCBI): domain Eukaryota; kingdom Metazoa; phylum Chordata; class Mammalia; order Carnivora; family Ursidae; genus Ailuropoda; species Ailuropoda melanoleuca. The sequence goes on along the minus strand of NC_048232.1, from coordinate 12,773,518 downwards.
CTTACAGGGATCAGGAGTGCAGGGGCTGTCACATCATCACATTGGCCCCCTACCCCACTAGCTTCCCATCCGTGGAACTACTCCAGCCCTGGCCCCAGGACCTTAACAGAAGTGGTGTTGGGAGCTCTATTTCTAGCGTACATTCTTGGACACGGTGGCATTGTTGGGTCAGTTACGTTGCTGTTCTCATACTCTAGCTCTCATGGCTGGGCTTCTCCAGCTTCTGGCTTCTTCTCCACACTGGGGTCTCTGGCATTCTCTAGCCCAAGCCCCAGTCCTGGTAACCAGTTGACCCCCTCTAGTCCCACGTTGCTCTTGCCAGATACCCTCCAAGGTAAAGTGCTACCTTGGTAGCCCAGCCTGGTCTCAGGACCCCATTGTCTGACGACAGATTCTCTCCCCCATGCCAACCTCATGCCTCTGATCGCTGAATGTTGTTAGCTTCCCAGTCCCCAAGAGTGTCCTCCACTGAGCTGTTTGGGAGCCATGCAATTCCATGCTGAATCCCTTCAAAGAGGATCATCATTAAAAACTGCAGCTTTGCTATGTTTGCACTCAGTGACTCATACTGTGAGTGAGGCTCCGAGCTGTACAAGAAACATAGTGGACATAAGGCATGGTCCCTGTCACCAGAGAGCTACTGCCTACCTGCAGATTTTATGTTCTGCCTCAGCACCTTCGACCAAGGCCGACAGCAGAGTTGTTCCCACCCTGTCCACCTTTGCAAGAAGATGCTTTCCTGGGCCACAGTCCCTCCCAGGCTGGCTGTGCCTGAGGTCATCAAAGTGCCCTGTCTTGGTTTCAGGTAGAACTCTTTCCATAGCTGTCCATGGACAGGTTGGAGCCACCTTTACTCAATGTGAGAGAAAAAATCACAGTTCCAAATACTCTGCTAGTCACTGTCTTCCTGAGTCCACACGGTCTGCTGCCCCAACAGCAAATACAACACAGAGCAGATCTGAGTGACCTGCCTGGCTTGGGGTGTGAAACCCTGGACTTCTGTCTGATTCACTTGCTATAGGAGAGATGAATGTGTCAGTGTGTAAAATCACCCTGCCTTAGCTTTAATTGTATAGGTGATCAAGAGATCTCAAGGTGGCAAGCAGAAGACAAGCCAGGAAATGAAATCATCTGAGGCTAAGTTTCCATGTGTAGTGGACAGTTAAACCTTCCAGAAAAGCTGTGCTATTGGTACTGTGTTAATTATCTTGTAAGTGAGTAGTGTGGGGTGTTAATAACAGTGGCGATTACAGTTGGGAACTTAAAGATACACTTTGTAAGTCTTAGTGATACAGTAGCTAGAAAGCAAATAAGTTAATGCCAATTTCCTCTTTGTTTCTCCCATTGGAAGGAAGCAGACATAGATAAATTCCCTAATAGGAAAACTAAGATTGGAAAAAACAGCTTAGAAAAAAAATCAGCTCTTTAGGGGAAAAAAAAATCTTTACATGCACAGTGCAATATTTCATGTAGCTGTTGTCTCTAAAATTGAGTTATGGTTTTTTTTTTTGAAAACTTTATGCAAGATACCTTTCCTCCTGTGTGTATACACACACACACACACACACACACACACACACACACAGACCAGCTGATTGCTTTTAATGCATTTTTAAAAGATAAAATTACTTAAGAAATTAAGTATATGAGGAAATCCTTTGAAGAAGACTTTTTTAGGAGTCTGTACTTCTTCCCTCATTTTCTGGAAGTCTTGTGCGTGCCTCAACTGATATGGTTGGTGTTGTTTCATGTTTTGCTAGTCTCTGCTATCAGAACCCAAGGGTGATGATTTCCTTGCTAATTGGTATTTAATTTGGGTACTTCTCTTTAGTAAAACCTGAAGCTCGAGAATTTAAAACGATGACAAAAAGATTTATTGCAAAGGTACCAAACCATGCTACAAGAGCACTTGATGCAGTTCATGAAGTTAGAAATACAGAGATAAAGAGTACCCAGGCCTAATCAGAGTATGATTCCAGCATTAAATAATCACCTGCTTTCTGGGCAGTGGGTGAAGACTTTAGCGCAGAGGTGCTGGGGTGGTGCATCCCGATTTGGACCCTGACCCCCACCCCCTTGACCCAGTTCTACTTCCTGCCTAAGCTCAGGTCCCTGCAAAGTAGCACCTTCCTGATGCCCATTATTGTGCTGATTGTGGCGTCCTCAGGCTCTCTTTCTGCAAGTCTGCACAAAATTCCCTAATGATGCTCCTGAAAATCTTACCACTTCCTTCCTGCTTGCAATCCCTGACCTATCTGTGAAGCACAGAGTCCCTGAGGTATGAATTTTGTGCACACTGTGAACAGAGCAAATATTCCCTCCTGAGTGGTGGTGGACTCACAGCCCTCCAGGACTTCAGACAGGAGCAGGAATGTCTTCCAAGTGGCATGCTACCTGGAAGAGCTGTCTTTTATTTCTCAGGAGGCTTTCCCTTTACAGTGATTTCTAGGCCCCTGCTGTAAATACCCTCCCAGTGGCCATCTGCACCTGTGGCCGGGTTTTACTATTTATGCTTGCTGTTTGGGGTGACATAACCACAGTTCTGCCATCCATTCTGGAGCCATTTCAACGGATCCCCCCCTCCACTAGAGAGTGTCAACCCCTCTCTGTCAGGACAGAGCAAGATTTATTGTAGTTTCATGAAAAATCTGTGCAATTTATGCTACACGGTCAGGAGCTTGTTGGCTCATGAAGTTTAATCCTGGACTCTGATGAAGAGGATGGAGGAAACAAAACAAGGTCTGGAAATTACCTAGACATCTGCACCATCCGTGAGCTCCTGCTCTGTGGAGCGGGGTCAGTCTCCTCCCATAAATCCAAACTGCTGGTGATGGCATCTCTCAAGAGGCCAAGTAGATATTTTCCCACAAGTGAAAAATTTCCAGTAAAACTATAGCCTGTTTCTTTTTTTCCTTTTTAAAGCTTGAGAGGGTAAACTTTTTTTCAATCCACCATAAATAAGGTGTTTTGAGGCCAAGACCCTAATGAGATAATCACCACAAAAGCTGCCGCTGAAATGAGCATGTTTGGAAACTTATTGAAAACATAAAATGGGGCTGGCCCTGTTCCCAGCATACTGGGTGGAAGGTTGGGGGAGAGGGTCTTTGTTTTCCCTGGAAGAGGTGACAGTTCAGAGTGGGAGTGCCCATGCTCTCTGGGAACCTGGCTGATCGTGCACGTGTGGGGCCGGTGGGCCAATCCGACTGGGGGCTGAAGAATGAATAACGGGTGGGAAGTCGGCCAGAGGCAGTCACCCTGTTCCCTGTTCTCTCCCCGTGGACACAGAACCTCCAGAGAGCCCCTGCCAGAGGCCTGTGGGAAAAGAGGTAGAATTGGGAACCTTTGTGACAGTAAAACCAGCTGGGGAAGTAAATGGATTTCAAGTGCTGGGGGCTTTCCAAGAAAGAGGCTTTGAAGTGGTGGGGACCAAAGTTGCTGGATGAGCCCCACTGACTCCCTGAAAAATGAGACTCAGCTTACAGGCCTTTCCCAACACCTCCCAGCCCACCCCTGCCTGCGCTTTTGCCCTTTCCAGACAAGCTAGAAGGCAGCTCCTCATCAGAGCCCCACCGCCAGCTCTGTTCCGGGCCCAGGTCCCCGCTTTCCCGCATCCCAGCTGTGTAAGCTTGTGCTGTGACTCAGCCTTCATGTACCTCCATTTTCTCAGGTGCAAAACTGAGGGTCTAGTTGGTCCTCCCAGAAGCAGACCCTGAACCAAGGATCCCAGTGAAAGTGATTAATTCAGGAAGTGTTCCCAGGAAAACCAGGGAAGGAGGAGGGTAAGCAGGATAGGTGGACAAAGAAGCCAACTGAGGGTTGGACTTCAGGGGAAGTCCCAGCTTCAGCCTGATCCTCTGGGGAACTCTTGAGTACAAATTGCATCTCTGAGTTCGCCCTCGCTTGAGGAAAGGGGTCCAGGCCTCTGTACCCTCTCAGCAGTCAGGTCATTGCAAGGGTGGTGGGGTAGACTTCAATTTCCGTGCACCTCTGGCACTCTCTCTGTGGCAAAACAGCTCCAGCAGTCTGAGGGCAAGCATCCGAAGCAGGCAGCAGGTCCCAGCTGTTAGCTGCAAAGCCCACAGAGGCGGGACATGGACCCCAGCAGAGGCGTCTGCTACACGGACGAGAATTGTGCCTATTTCACAGGGTTGATGTGAGGACTGAGTGCCTCCCTGGAACTATGCACAGAGCAAACACTCCGTAAGTCTTTCTTTTTTGCCCAATGAGCATCATGCTTATTATGACCCAGCCTCCTGCCCAGCACGCTGGGAATGGAGCCACTCCACTCTATGCATTTACACATGCTGGTTTCTGAGGCAGCGTTCGTGGTGATCAGCTCACTCACGGGACCACTCCTCAGTCAGGTGATACCATTGGGTAGATGACTCAAGGCCGGGAGGACGGGGAATCTATGGGTGACAGAAGGAGCATCCAAGGGGCCCACAGTAGCTGGCGCAATGGAGGAGCATGAGAGAGAAAAGCTAAGCACCCTGAGCGTGCAGAAAGTTGGGAAAAAGGCACAGAGGACTCAGCCAACAATACTCTCCCCTTGAGTCAATGCATAGCTGAAACTACCAAAAACATAATACAGACTTCAGTTCCACCTCTAGAACTGTCATTTTTTTAACTCTACAAGCAGCTGTTCTGTCCGAGTCTAAGCTCACTCACTCAGCCGTCTCTGGAGTCATGAGCGGTTCCTGCCGCTGCCCTCCAGGGGAAGCAGGGACAATTGGGAATGTGGGCACTGGGATGCCTGGGTGGCTCAGTCAGTTAAGCATCTGCCTTCGGCTCAGGTCATGATCCTGGGGTCCTGGGATTGATTCCTGCATCAGACTCCTTGCTTAGCCGGGAGCCTGCTTCTCCCTCTGCCTGCAGCTCCTCCTGCTTGTGCTCTCTCTCTCTCTCTCTCTCTCTCGCTATCTCTCTCTGTGTGTCAAATAAATAAATAAAATCTTGAAAAAAAAAAAAAAGATCAGAGGGCATTGAAGGCACCAGAGGTGGTCAGCCAGATAATAAAGGCCTAGGCAGGCAAATGACTTCAAATATTCAAAGAACTGTCATATGAAAGAAGATGTGAAGCTAAAAAGGGAAGGCCTGATGAGAGGAAATTGTGTGGAATTTCTTTGTGAGCTTTCCTTCCATCAGTTTTCCAAAGACCACTTAAACTCCTGGAGGCTTGTCAGGACAGACCTGTCCTCATGACACAGAACACTTGTGCATGTGCCGACAATCAGTGGAGGGGACTCCAATGTGCAAGGGAGACCCCTTCATTCCCCCAACTTCCAAGAACCATCATGTTTATCAAGAGTCAACAAGGAATAGATATATAGATGATAGGTAGTCAGATTGATAGGTAGGTGGATTGATAAACATATAGATAGGCAGATAGACAGGTGATGGTGATTATTATTATGATAGATACATCAAGAGACAAATGGATAGATGGACAGGCAGAAAGATAGATAGTTGTATGGATGTAGGACATGGGGTCCAACAGAAATAAATACAAAAAGATTTATTGTAGTTAGCCTTGCTTTGGGGAGACAGGTGAGTGGGGACTTAGCTATAGCTTGCGTAAGGTTTAGGGCTAATCATGGCAGAATAGATGGATTTGAGCTCTGGGCTTACAAAGATGTGTGAGCAGGTGGAAGGCAATATCCTGAACGTCCAGGCTGTGTTTACATGTGTTTGTTTTGGGTTCTACTTTACAATTATCCTTCCAGATACCAAGGCGACTTTATGAAAGGAAAGAAATCCAATTCTCCCTCTTGTGAATGACAGACAACCGCCAACTAGCATTTACTATTCACTCTCCAGCAGAAACCACTGTAACATGAGCCTTCAGAGGGAATTTGCTTAGACTCCTTTCTGTTTCCTCTTCTGTTTAACAATGTGGCGCACAGAGCCCTGTTGTTTAGATTAATTATTTATTATAAATTACTTTGAAATCTATGCTGTGTATAGGCTGTTTAAATCACAGCCATCTTCTAAGTTAGGACTATGGCACCCACCTGAAATAGACTTTCATATTTAATTCCTTTTTCCCAGAGAGGTAAGAGGAGACAGGTGGACCAGGGTTGGTGCTTGTTCCAACCCTTCAATTCAGAAGGTTTGCTGTTCTCTCTGGATTCCACCAGGACCCACAGCACTGATGAAGCCATTATGCCTTCTTGAGACAAAGTGCTTCTGCCCCACACACAGAATTGCCGTGAATATGAGAAACAAATTGTGGAAACGCTTGAGAAAGACAGTGATAAGAACAGTATGTGCCAGGTCATATGCTAGTACTTTACTGATAGAATCTCCTTCTCTCTCACCTCAGCACCCAAGTCAAAGGCCATTAGTAACACATCATATAAAAGAGTGCCCGTGTGCTCACACTCCTCACTAAGTGGCCAACTTGTCCCAGTTGGAACAAGGACTTTCCCAGTGGTCCCACTAGAAGTTCTAAGTCCTGGGAACACTTCTCAGTTCTGGAGAAACCAGGATGGTTGATCATCACACACATGTGCACACGCACACACATTTACACACCACTAGTGTAATGCATCATGTAATTCCAGCATTCTGGAGTTGGGAGACCTTAAGATGCACCCAAGAAATCAGGAAGCTGAGGTGGAGGGCAGTGAAATCATTTATCCAGCTCCTGCTGGATAGTGGCGGGCACAAGGCTAGGGATCCTCTGGAGTCAGACAGAAGACCAAAAATCAGTCCACTTGGGGATGTTTTTTATGCCATGGTGACAACTCATAATTCTAATACACATATAAATAAACACATAGGGGACTTACACATAAAGATTGTCAAGATAGGCTTTGTCTGCAACTGTATGCTGGTCAAGGAGTGCCACAAACTTCCCCCAAAATAGAGCCCTGGAATGGTAAATCCATTAAGTCAACAATGTTGGAAAGAGCCATATGGCCCTTCAGTGAAGGGGGACAATTTATGATAAAATACTTTTTTTTTTGAAGATTTTGTTTATTTGACAGAGAGACAGCCAGTGAGAGAGGGAACACAAGCAGGGGGAGTGGGAGAGGGAGAAGCAGGCTTCCCACTGAGCAGGGAGCTGGACGCGGGGCTCGATCCCAGAACCCTGGGATCACGCCCTGAGGCGAAGGCAGCTGCTTAAGGACTGAGCTACCCAGGTGCCCCGATAAAATACTTTTTAACAGAAACTGATTGTCCCAAAATTTATTAGTGGGAAATAGCCATTTTTCCACTTCTAGAAGGTCTGATACAAATCATTAAAAAGTAAACAATGAAGAATTATTAAAAAATAAGTTTTTCTAGCCTTTGTTTAGAATACATAAAAAATGATTCAAATTTTTTGTATTGGCAAACTTGATGTTCATTTTTGTGAATCTGAAGCTCCATCAAAAGCTGAATTATCAAAGATTAATCAAATGTTCAGTCCACTAAGGCAGAAAAGCAGCCTGATACATTTGAAAGATTTTTGTTGTTGTTGTTAAAGTGATAGAAACCAAAATGAGCTTTCTGTCTAGCCTTTAGTTAAATAGATAATTAAATTAATCAGTATACCCCAATCCCCAAGCTACCTAATTAGTTTTACATCTAAGGAGTTAAATAGAAAAATATACCACTTTCATTTATTTTATGCTTGTACCAAAGTTACACATTTACTAGAGAAATATATATCTAGAGTGGAAATACATGCCTTTAAATATGATGGAGGGCTCTTGAAAGACCTAGATATAAAAGGATTACTGCCAATCACATTAAAGTTGAAAGAAGATTTTGCAAAAGAAGACAAAAATTGGTTTCAATGCTAATCAAAACGCCAGAGTCCATGCACGCCTGCTGCAGTCGGAACGAAAAAGGCGCAGATTCTCGAAGCTGTGAATTGAATTGATAATTCCTCTTGCTGGAATGAACAGTTAATGCAAATCCACCCGAGTTCATGAATCACATTTGGGACCAGGCAGATGGTCCATCCCCAAAATCATGACTGCACCAATTTCACCGAGAGGAGTTTTTCACAGGACAGTGAGCGCAAATGAATAGATGGGAAGATAGCTCCCCACAAGTTCCCACCCTGTTCTGCAGGCTGAGCGCTCGCTGGCGTGTTGCGGCGCCCAGTGTGTGAGATGGTCTTTTTTCCCAGTGTACCCAGGGGCATTGGGTTGAAAGGCAAGCTCTCAGAATATGAGCTTCTGAGACTCGTGCAATCTCTCTACTGCAGAAAGAATTTATGATAAGAGAACGTGCTTCCTGCAAAGCGTCAGAGCCTCACCCAGAGGTGATCAAGCAATTGTACCAGGACTGTTGATTGGAGAAAATTAAGAACTGCTAAAAGCTACCCTTCATAGAATCCTGGGTTCTCCATGTACACCATCTCAGGTAACCCCCCACCCCCCACTAGGAGGTGATGCTTGCATCGGCATTTACAGATGAGAGAACAGAGAGGTAATAACTTGCCCCAAGTCACACAGCTAGTAAATAGGAGTTCAAATTCAACCACATTTCTGTCTCCAGCATCCATACGCTTAACCACGAGCCTATCATGGCATGAGGTCACCTACCTTGTGAGAATGTTTTCAGAGCATGTGACAACTTCTTGTACAAACAGATGGGCGGCTGGTGATTCCCTCAGTAAAAAGAAGGAGGATTTATTCTGTCTTCTAGTAAGGATGTGTTTCAAAATATACCTGGCATTTTGTTTTCATTGAGCTTCAGTGATATCTGTGTCATTGAAAAGAGAGTTTGTGACTTACAGTTCCCAAGAGGAGGGGCCGTGGTGTGCCATGCAGGGCCACCCAGGGAAGCACCAAGGTGGGCCAGGAGGCGGAAGGAGCAAGAAGAAAGAATGGGCCAAAGCCTTTATTGTGGTTTTTTCACAGGAAAGAACAGAGAGGCCAGGTTAAGTAGCTGAGCAGGTTTAGGATTGGACACTTTGAGTCATTTGGGCAGAGTCTGGGCATGGAAGAGGTCCCCAGTTGTCCTTAACCTGACCCTGGGCTGATTAAAGGAGGTGGGTGGGGGTACGGACTCAGAATTGGTGAATTTGCACACCAAGGTGTGTTTGCAGGCAAATTGTGCTATCTCTAGGAATGAGCTCACCCTGAGAGATAGTCTGTCCTCGTGTCCACAGGGTGCCAAGATGTCAAAACAGCATAAAATATAGAAAATTAAAAAATATGATTAGTACAACAAAACACCTAAAAAACCTTCTGTCCTTATGCCTTTTTTTTTACTTTCCCCCATGACAACATAAGCAGCAGTCCTGGTTACAGATATTTTATGGGACAGTTTTGACGTCGTTGGAACACACCGTGTATGCACTGTTTGCTAGTCCATGAGGACTGAAACATGCCCCTGTACTCCTTTTCTCTGGGTGTAACTTCTCATAAATGAGTCTTTATTAGCTCCAGTGCTTGGATCATGGAAATATTTTTTTAGAAATATGATCGTCTGCTTCTTTAATGGCCAAAGTTTTCATTACCTGGAGTTTCAGCTGGGCAAAGGTGTGGACGAGGCACTTAACCAAGTTATTGATGTCATAGTATGAGCTCATACTTAGTTTTTATTTCTGCCTTTTGCAATTATCTGCCTGCTTTGCGCCCATAAACAAAGAAATTATAGCTAAGAGAGGAATCTATTTGAAACGTCTCCTTATCCATTGGTGGGCATGAAACAGTAGCAGTGATTTGGGCAATTACAGACACTGTCCCACTCCTCTGTCATTTCCCTGCTTAGCTCTGCCCTCTGGTATGTCCCTAGACTGAACCCATGTCTGGAGGGGCTACCTTTGTCATGTGGAGGCGCCTGGGGATCCAGTTCCTTTTAGGCTAAGACAGAACTGAATGGAGATAGTCACAGCCCATCACACCCCACTGTCCCTCCTTACTGGCCTTTTGCAGAGCCTGATGGCTGAAAACAAGCTCTCTGTAGCAGGACAGTTGGCTCCATGCCTTACCTACTCAGTGACCACTGCTGGTCCCCTAATCTCTCTGTGCTTCAGGGTTCTTTGTTCCTGATCTCTAGAATGTAGTGACATTATAGAGCCTATTTCATAAGGTTGGTAAGAGGAATGAGTTAAATAACCATTCCAGGGACAGAGTAAGGGCTCAAAAACGTTAGCCGCTAGTAACGATCTTTGAAACAGCATTGTATGTATGGGCCAGGGTCTACCTGCAGCAAAATCACCTAAGATGCTATGACAGGGTCCTACAGAATCAGTTCCCAGGGAAGGTTCCAGGATTCTGCACCCCAGCTGGTTCTTACATATACTCAGCCCACTAATGTGTGAGACCCCACTTTAGAGTGTAGGATTGCACAGTGGGTGGGATAGGGGCTTTGCAGTGGATACATCTAACTCCAAAATTTCACCTTACCTCTTCAATAGATCTGTGTGATACAGAACAAGTTACTGGATTTAGCTTCTGAGAGCCACCATTTCAATAAATTGAGATATTAAAACCTCAATAAGATTTTATTGAGAGAAATCTCAATAAATATTGAGATTTCTCTCAATAAATATTGTTCAATAAATATTTATCAGTGATACTACGTATAAGATACTCCACTAGGTGCTAGGGATAAAATCATGACCATTCTTGAAAACTCTGTTTTTTCCATCTTTGTCAGATCTTTGCAGGTCACTCTAGTAAAGTCCCAGTCAAACCCACCCAAATTAGTGACTACCTATCATGATCAGTGTTAGGTCTGAAAATGTGCTGGGAGAGATGACTTGAAGAGTTAGCTTATGGGCTGCAAACTACTCTGTTCACATTTTCACAGTGCCCATAAAGACCAGTTACCTTGTCAACCTCACTTGAGTTTCAGATGCCTCACCCTCACCTGGCCTCTGACCCACCTCTCAGCAGCTTGGGCGCAGTGAAATACCAGAGCAGTGGGTCACTGGCCGTGCCACTCAGCCCAAGAGATAGCATGGCATGGAGGAAGGAGCACCAGGGGTTAAGTAACTAACCCAGTTCCATCACCAACTAGTTGGTTATAGTGGATACAGCATTGCAAACTCCGTGAGCTACAGAAACTTGTTCTGTACAATAAGAATGTTGGATTCAGAGGACTCTATTATCTCTTCCAATACAATGGCTCATGGGAAATCTGTTCCAAATGCCATTAGGAAATCTAGGCCCTCCTTGAATAAGCGATTACCAGGATCCCCACCATCTACCCTTCATCTCCCGCCCTCCAAGTCTGTAAGGCTTCTAGACACTCTTGGGAAAGAAAGGTTAACTTCTGTAGAAAGCCTCTTGCATTGGCTGTCAGTAGAGATGCCACATCTTTTGCAGAATCTGTGCCTGGAACATTAATAAAAATATGCCAGGCTGTATCTGTGTTTTTAACAATTAGTAGAAGATCTTTCAAATATATGGTTCTAAATAAGAAGGATTTGCCTTAAGAAAAATTGCATGTTGAGTGGTCTAGGGCAGTGTGACACCATGGCTGGAGCCAGATGACCAGCCCTGGAAGTCTGAATCTGCCACACGAAGCTAGCTGCATCACTTCAAACAAGTTACCCACATGCTCTGAGCCCGAGGGGAATGATGTTGCCTCCTAAGACACTGTGGGAATCAAGAACAATAATGACCATACAGAGCCTGGCACACTGCCTTGCGTGGTAGAAGATACTCAGTATGTAATAGTTATTTGCCATTATTATTATTATCATCATATTATTGCACTTTTACAGTCTCCATGACATAGAACTTGCTACTGAACTTTCTCTTGTTTTATCCCCAGTCACCCTGTACTAAAGTCTGCAGAGCTGGTATTATTTTTATTATTTTTTAATTTTTAAGAAAGATTTTATTTGTTTATTTGACAGGGATAGAGCAAGCGAGCACAAGCAGGGGGAACAGCGGGCAGAGGGAGAGGGAGAAGCAGGCTCCCCACTGAGCCCTACATGGGGCTCAATCCCAGGACCCTGGAATCATGACCTGAGCCGAAGGCAGATGCTTAACCCATTGAGCCACCCACGTGCCCTGGTATTATTTTTAAATGAGAAATCACTTGCTGGTGAGCCATGCTTCCTATCCACTTCTGTTTCAGAGGACCTCACACAGAGGTGGCTTCCCTGTCTGCTCTTCCGCCTGAGCTCTCCAGCTAGGCAAGTGCCCAGGCCCAGGAGGGAGGCACACCAGCCTGATTCCAGTTGCCTGATGTAGTAGGCTGACGACTGTCTCATGGCCTCATTTCTCTTCTGTTATGGGCCCTTTCAACTTCAGTGCACACACATGTGCTGAAGGAAGTCGATATCAGAAATGTCACTTCAGCACAGACCAGAAATTGACTACTGTGGTTTTACAAGTCATGGAGAGTTTATTAAAAATTAAATTGACAGCTAAAAAAGAACTCTGACTAGGAGAAGCCCATAAACTTAATGGCATTTATTAATTTATGGGCTATTATATAAAATGAGTGATCATTCTATAAAAGTGGCGAAGAGCTGTGATTTCATTAGGATGACGCTTGCTGTCTCCCCTTGCACAGATAACGACTAACCCCACCCACGTCTGAGCCGGCTTAGGCGCCCAGCAGCAAGCTCCCCACTTCAAGTGAAGTGCCTCCTTCTCCAAGCCTCTCTGTCACTTGACGCGTCTATCTCCTTGAGATCAGTCCCTAATTCTGACGACTAAGCCTGGCAAAAATGATCAGGAAGACAGCAGAAGAGGCATAAAGGGATCCCAACTGGGCCGGGTTCTTTTCCCAATTCAGCCTTTTGCTGGCAGGACCTGCCCCCTTTTGGCTTCTATTCCTTCACCTGTAAAATGAGGACTTGCATAACTGGCTTCCAATGTCCTTTAAGGATCTGAAGCCTTGCCCAGGATCCAAAAGGTTACCTGGTCCAGCAGAACGTTTGGCAGATAACCCCCATTGCAGGAAGGACTCATAGTCTTGGCCCTGGTACCAACATGGCATGAGGAAAGAGCAAGTCACCAACAAAGGGCACTCCCTGCTTATCAAATCGCTATTGCCCATGAGTACAGTTGGATGAAAGTGGGTATGAGGTGCTGGGGGGCTTAGGACATCGTGTGTGGGGGGGTGCCTTTCTAGACTAATCCATGCATAGGAGCCAGTTCCAGTGTCCACAGGCCAGAAAAATAGGGAGGAAAAGAGAAGGGGATGTAGAACACCAAAAAAACCTTCAGTTGGTAGCTAAGGAACAAATTAAAAAGCGCAAAAGTAGCAGAGAGAGCAGATGCTTTGGAAATAAATGCCTCTGTCTAGGATGCTGCAGGTGTGCCCTAGAGGGGAAGGAGGGAGCACTCGAGCTGCCCAACACCAAGACCGCAGTCTTGCCAAGTGTCAGAGGTGTTCGAGGTGTCGAAGGATGTACAGAAGCAAGTTTACACAGCTCGTTAGTCTCCGGCCAGTAAATGTGTTGCCTAAAAACACAGTGACTTCACCCATTTCATTAAGTACCATTACTGTCGAGGCTTGGTTACCTGAAAATTAGTACTGGATGTTAAAAAAAAAAAAAAAGTGGAATCAAGAACCATAATTTTCATCCATGGAAATACTAGAAAACACTTTCATTTTTATCTCATTTACTTTCCTTATATTTTGGAGGTATAAATAAGCCTAACATTTATTAAATCCTTATTTGATACTGGACCCTGTTTTAAGTGCTTTCTGTGGCGTTCTATGCTTAATCTTCATGTTGACCTCATAAGGTGTTTGCTGTCACTACCACCAATATGGAGACGGGGCAAGTGCTGCACAGCAAGTGTACATACATGGGTGACGAGGGGCGGAGTTGGGATCTACCTGTGAAGATCTTCTCTTAACCTCTCTGCCACATGAGGGGCAGAGCCTGGGCCCCTCCTGCGCTGCGGTGCTTCACGGCTGGGGTCAATGAGAAGGAAGATGAGGCATCTTGGTGCCCTGCCTTGGCGGTCCAAAATGACCAAGCCCTGGACTGTTGCAGCCTCTAAAGGAAATTCTTCAAGAACTAGAGCTAGTCCTGTTTCCCTGTTCCTGTGAGAAGTTCTTAGGACTCATCCAAAATGTGGAGGCTTAATACAAGCAGCCAGCCGGGCAAGGCTGAGTGTGGACGTGTCCATCTCCACAGAGAGGGCTGACAGCCAGGGTAGCAAGAGGTTGATGTGGTGGGACAGGAGACATGGGTTTGGAGCCAGAAGACCTGAGTTTGACTTTTACTGTCTTTGGACTTTGGGTAACTCACATAACTTCTTTGAGCATCAGTTTCTTCATCCAAAAGATAGGGGTCACACCCTCCACCACATGAGAAAACAGATGTCAAACACTATAAAATGCAACGCGTCTCAAAGAGCGCCTTGCACATAATAGGAGCTCAATAAATGTTGAGTGAAGCAGTCTCCACTCTGGCCTCAGGTCACCCAGGGCCTGCCTGTGTATCCTCTGGAGGGGGAGAAAAGGCTGCTTTCTAAAGTGTGCCACTGAAAATGAGTCGCATTGCCTCCGGCCCTGTCTCAGTGTAAGCCACACGTAAGATTGGACACACAGTCGCAAGACTTCCTCAGAGCCAGGCTTTTAAAGCCTTGAACTTGTTCTCATAGCCGTATCAAGGTTGTTCCCACCCCATTTGGTTTGGTTTGGGGGCAGTCTTGCTGAGACAAGGGACAAAGCAGAATGATTCTCCAGGTCCTTTCCACCCTTGGGATTCCCAAAAAATCCCAAGAATGCTACAGGCAGGGCTGTTGTCCCGTCTGGGTCTGGTGAAGCAGACAGAAGATGAACTTCTGGCTGCTGCTTATTAGAATTACCCATTCAAAGAAATGGTCTCTGGCAATGAGATTCTGTCTGCCTCTGAAATCTAATGACAAGGCTCATTAATCCTCGAAGTCAGTGATCGTCAGGTGGATTGGGGCTTTCACCATCATGTTCTGTTTTGCACAACTGGGTTCATTTTAAATGACCTCTTCCCCTTCCATCTTTTCCTTTCCCTGGCCTATGCCCTAGTCACATGTGGGTGAATGCACAGGTACAGGCCCACCCCACACCATGTGACACACATATCACCTAGCAACAAGCAACAGGAATATGTGAGGTATCGAGCTCCTCTGAAAATGGGACTATTTCTGAGTATTTCAGAAGATGAAATCTATTACTTAATTTTAAATCCTCTGAACGTTAGACATGAAACCTCAGTGCAAACAGGTCTGCTTCGCCTCGTGTTTGTTTCTAAAAATTAAAGCATTCATCAAACCTCAAGAGGAGGTTGCTCCAAAGGCAGCCCACAAGGTGCAACATCAAACTCCCATGTTGCAAAGGACCTCTGTGCACTGACATGCATGACCTCCTAATGGCAGGGCGAGGGAAAGGATTTCCATTCAGATGGAAGGGGATGCAGAAATTGACATTTTGCCAATATGAATCATCGTCACAGCAAATACTTAGGGCATAATTTAGAGTTTACGAAGCTACACTACGTGCATTATCCCTTCTGAGCCTCATAACAAATCGGAGAGGTTGGTGGACTAGACATTAGTATTACTACGATTACTGTTCTTACCCTCATGTGACAAATGAGAATGTCAAAGCTCAGAGGTTGCATAGTCATGCTGCTGCAGAGGAAAGACCTGCCCTCCAGCTGACCAGGTTCAAATCTTACATCCCAGTAAGTGAGAAGAATTTTGAATAGGAACAACAGTTTGGGGCCCAGAGGATGACTCATCCAGCATGTATTTCTTGTCTCATGGATGGTCCTCAGTCCTAGTAGCATTTTCAGTCTGTTACAGTACCTACCTCGGTACCATGCATGGCAGAACCTGGGATCCCTGGTGTCTCTTCAATTCTCAGTGACCCTGAGCTGACCCTCACGGAAACTGCAAGGTTCTCCTAGACCCATGCTCTGTGGTAGGAGGGTCCAAGTGCGGAACTCCAAGAGCTGCCTTCCCTTCTGCCCACCTCCTCACCTAGCCCCTGCATCTCCCCATCACTCTGCATCCTCCCTCTCCTCCTTACTTGAGTGCTCAGGGAGGACAAGGCTCACACCCCATTCAGCTTTGCATTCATGGGCAGGTTGTCACTTTCAGGGGATATGTGTGGAATGGACGCATGGAGAAATTAATTAAATAATTATTAGGGGAAAATACAGACAAGTGTAGGGAAAGGCAAGTTCGTGGATTTTACCCATGTTGATACTTTGTCCCTGCAAAACAGGGACCTTTTACCTTCTTAAAAAGATGGCTTTGACTCAGCCCTGCAAATAACAAAGCAAACCCAAGAGCATTTCATTCCTTGGCTATGCTCAAAAAGTCCCAGGTCCTTACTAAGCATGTAGGTTAACCTGGTGGAGACTGGTAGGGATTCATATACAGATCTTCATGAGGCAGCTGTTGGGTTCAACCCACGCTGGGTGATGAGTAGGTAAAGGGGCACGTGGTGGGCTGGCCTCATAGTCATCGGGCTCAGGAGTGGCAGATGGACTCAAGACCAGGTAAGCATCTGGTTAAGGTCAGATTCTTCTAATAAATATGAGTACCCTCCTGTGATTAAAAATAGGGGGTGTATAACAAGGAAAACAAGTCTTGGGCCAAATTTTGCCCAACGTACATTTATCAACAAACAGGCACAGATACAGACACACAGTCTTTTCCTATAATTCGGGGAAGTCCCACTCTCTGTCTTTATAACAATACGAGAACATCGTTAATGCAGGCTTGTTATTTAATGGAACATATATTTATATAATTGATTTAATGGAATATATATCATATACAAATATACGTATGTATTATAGATTCCATTAATATTTAATGGAATGCGAATACACATACTACATACACACACATGCACACACATAAATATAATAGCCAATATTGAAGAATTTTGCATCACACATACCCAGTGAAACTTCACTCATTCATAGATAAAATATTTCAGCCCAAAGTGGGCTCTAAAAATACTTTCCCACTGTTAGTTTAGAGAAGCAACACGGGAGGAGGAATGGCATTGGAATCAGATAGACATGGATTCCAGGACTGTCTCTGTTCTTAGGGGCCAGGAAAACTATACAAACTCTCTAGGCCTCAGTTTCTCGATTTGGAAAATAGAATTAATAATAAGTAATGCATAGTGTTGTTCAATCTGGTAATGGAAGTAATGTATTTAATACGTGCCCAGATTGATTAGGTACAAAGGAAATAATGTTTCTTCCCCTTCTTGCCTCTCCTCTTCCCGGTATAGTAAAATAATCACATGATCAAGATTTTGTGAGGACATGAAGTACTTACTGGAGAGGAGAAACCATTGTCTGAAAGATGCGGAGTATTTATTGTTTGCATGCAAATGCAAGTGTAATTTCAAATAAACTATATCTAGTCACTGCTGATGACCTTGCAGGAACTTTTCCTGACAATGCTATAGTAGCTAAAAGTTGGTTCCAGTTACCAATTATTAAGGGCATCTTTCTCTGACTATATTCTATGGAATACGTAGACTGTCACCTAATTCTGGGTAATCTCCTCTACCTATCTGCAGGATTTGTTATATTATAAGCTTCTACAGGATTGAGATTAAACCATCTAAGTTCCTTAAAGTCAAGACCCGCAGGCTTTTCTCTTACACAGCCTTCCATCACCCCATCCCCGTAGTTAGCCAGGGCTTACCAGTGTTTTCTTCATAAAATCCCCTCCTACCCTGTGTGGGTCTCCTCCTCTCCCCCAGTGGAATCACCTCCATACCAGCTGTGTGTAACCGTATGCAAGCAGTTGGACTAATTCTTGGACACTTCCCAGAATCTATAGGGACTCAATAAATTTTTAAGGGGAAGGAACTAGTTTTACAACCAAACCTGGGTGCAGAACAATCCAACACCCTGCTGGCTGAGCATTTTCTCTTTTATGTGTTCATTAGGCATGGACTCTGAAAGCATTACTTTCCAGGGGCACAGAAATGCTGTTGTTCTGCATAGCACTTTATAGCTTTCACAATGGCTGTGATGTCTTCTCAAATATTGGTTTTGGTTGCTCTTGTTTTTTCTCATCTGTGTTTATCTAACATTTCAGCCATGAGACAGCTAATAATTCATTTTGTTGAAGATCAGGTCTTAAACATTTGTACTGCCTAAATCTGATCCTCAGTTTCTGGATGAATAGAAGATTGAAGCACAGAACCTAGATCTAGGGGCAGCTGGTACACCCTTGAGGCATATGCCTGCCCTACCCCCTTTCACAGCTCCCTGTTTTGCTCTGTCCACTGAGACCCTATTCTATAACCTGCACCCTCACAACTCATCTTGACTACATTCTGCTAACCATCTGAGTACTTTGTTCTTGCCATGGTACTAACTACACAAAATGTAAAAGGAACTTTTGATGACCCAACTTATACAGGGCATCTTTCAGTCTTCCAACACTTGAGTTTTCAGGGACTTCAACTTGACCATTTTAGTGGTCCTAACAGCATCATGAAAAACCCATGAAGATAGCTTACTCTTTTCCCTGAACTGCCCCTCACTCCATCCCCTCCCTCTATAACAGCCCTTGTTCAAGCTAAAACACCACCACATTAGCCTTCATGCAAGATCTTTCCCATCATGGATACCAGCCATGTAATATCTGACCTTGGGTCCCAGTTATATACTCGTTTTGGAGGGTACATTCAAAGTCTTTTGTGTCTAGTTGCAATCGTGTAACCACAAAACCAGCCATGCAAAGACGATGGGCAAGTCAAGCGAATCGCCTGGGAACTTGAAGAATGTTACATTTCTTGCAGAGAATCAAGTGGATCTAGTTCTTCACACTTAGAACACCTCCTTTTATACCAAGATACTTTCAAACTTTATCTCATCAATCTCCTTGCAGCCAACATTCATGTCTTTCCCATTCCCAGCCTACTACAGGAATCATAAGAAGTATACCAATCAGCAAGATCCCCCAGAAAAAGCATATGAATAGAAGATAATGCCTACAGCAACATCTGAGCTAAGAGATGGGAGCACCCTGAGTTTCAGTCTGGAAAGCTGGTATGGGTGCAGGTAACAGAATATCCTCGAGAGCAAGCCTTGTCCTTGTTTCTCTTCTCTTTTTCTAATACTATGCTATTTTTCTTTAATCATTTTTGCTTTGGCTCTTTCTCTCTTTCCCTTCATATAAATTATAAACATATGTATATATTTTCCTAGTAATCAGAATCCCTAGCTATACTTGACCAAGACTGCATTGAAGAAACAAGTCTCATAACTGGGAGGTGCAGGGTTAGGGAAGGGTACAAAAGCTATTTTCCAGAAGCATGTTTTACTACTTATGTGACTCAAATATCTCTATCTCACCTCATTTTCCTTTAAGGGTAGATATGTAGCAAACTGAGACCCACTGATATGGGATCTCAGTGAGAAATGAGTGCAGACAAAAAGCTTATTAGCATAGTTTCCTCTCTTCTAAAAAAAATAAAACCCTCCCCTTTCCCAAAATAACTGATAAATGATCCTTTGTGGTGATGGTTGTGGTGCTGCTTCTATTGCTATCAAACGCCTACTTCACATTTTGCTGAAAATAGAGCTTCGCAGATCTGGACAGCAAATGTAGATGATTGCAGGATGGGGTCGGGCCACTAAGGCTCAGAATATTAGACTTTACAAGACCAGTTGACTTCAACTCACCGAGTTTAGATCTTAAAAATATTTTAGAGTTTTTATTTTCCAAAGAATACTTAACAACTTAGAGGAGTTAGGGTTGCATGAATACTATATTATGCCAAAAATTGCATAGCCACAGTTATTATATTTGGCTCATTCTTCCTGGTATCTCCTTCACTGGACATTATCCTGGAGAAATAAAAACTTCTGACTTCCCAAGGCCCCCCTTGTGCCCAAACTCAGCCCAGTATCTCCCTGACCCCAAATTGCCTTGCCTCTTCTTATCTACTCGACCATCAAACTCTTGTGTTCAGCTGATCTCCACTAGATATCCCGAAGAAAGCAGTCTTATTAAACATTCATCATAGAGAATGAATGGTCAATTGACTCAAACATTTCCAAGAGAATTTTTATTTTATGGAGGAAGTTGTTAGTATATATCAGTGTCTAATGGGTGGAATTTGAGGTGTAAACATCCACATTTATAAGCTTATTAGCTGTTGGTCACAGTCCTTCATGCTTTGTGTCAAAGCCACAAAACTAAGAGAAGCAGCCTTGTAACACAGGGAAAGAAGTCCTTTCCAACACTTTTTCCCCCCTCTTCCTCTCACCCCAGCCACCAGCTCCCACTCATCCAGTGTCCACCCCAGTGTCCACCATCTCCCAGTGCTCTCGCTCAGTCTTAGCCTCCTTCATTCAATGCTTCCTTTGGAGAAGTGCTGATCTTCCCACGTATGTGTTTGGTCATCCCCTCTGCCCCATTATCACCCATATTCTAAGGCACCAAGAGCACCCAAGTTCCAGTTGACTCACCTCCTGACAACAGAGTTAGGGACAATAATAATTTGGATGTTATATTTTGTTTCCATCTGATGATAGAAAACCATTGGATCATTTACAAAGAAAATTTTTCCATTTAAAAATCTAATGTAATTCATCCTAAAGCCAAAATTTTCTCCTATGTTTTGTTAACATGGGCATGAGGTATGAAGGCTGTACTTACCTTTCAGCTAAAAAACCAGGATTTACACAGTGGCCAGCGTTAATATGAACTTTGTTTAAAGGTCATGTGCCTTAAATAGACTTCTTCTCCAGCCAACTCAGATGCCAGCTTGATTTAATTTTGGTCTCTGTGAATGTGGCATGGAGGGCATCTGTTTCAGGGGGCACTAAGTCAGCCCTGAATTCATATTTGCTCTTGACTGGCTTCTGAGAAACTGAGGTCTCAATGCTCTCACAGGTGAAATGGCCACATGGAGCAGCAGAAAAGCAAATCAAGAAAATGAGGAAGACATAAATATTCAGGGATCTGGGCTCTTTTCTTAGAAAGGAGTATATGCTCTGGTCCATCAGTGACATCAGTTTATACCTTTTGCTAGAGAATAATTACTAAAGGCTCATTGGTATGGATCTTCTCTTGCAACCCTTCAATTCCTTTTGATTGGATGCATCAATCTTGGTCTGAAATCCTTGTATTTCCATTTAAGAAGCTAAAGAAACTTCCTTAGGCAATGCATCTGTCAACTCATTGATCTGAAACATACCCTTCTCCCTAATCCTGCTGATTCAGTGTCAGTCTGAGCTGCCCACGTTTGCAGAAACCATGTCTGCATTTGTTCCTTGTGGCATGCCGAGTGCCTAGCACAGTGTCTAGTGCACAGCATGCTTTTGATAGACAGTTGTTGAATAAATGAATGAATCCAGATATAGCACTACAGCATGGATAACAGGCTCAAGGCACTTCTAAGACCCAGTCCAGTACTTCTGAAGCCCCAGACCAACAGCACTCTGTTGTCAGATCCATTCTTGCTCAGACTGAAGACGAGCTCTTCACTTCTCTGCCTCTCTTCATGGCTTACCCTCCTTGACCAGATGTTTTACTTTCATACAATTCTTCTCCAATGAGCTGCCCTTCTATACTACTGATAAAATGTTGGTAGAAGGAGTTTAGGGGGAGAAAAACAAATGAAAGATTATGGATGAAGAATGTAGTTTATAGTTGTCATTTTCTTTTTGAAAAAAAGATTTTGTTTTTCATTGAAGAGTCAGAGCACAAGCAGGGGGAGAGGCAGAGGGAAAGAGAGAAGCAGATCCCTGCTGAGCTGGGAGCCCAACATGGAGCTCCATCCCAGGACCTCAAGATCATAACCTGAGCCAAAGGCAGATGCTTAACCATCTGAGCACCCAGGTGCCCCTAGTTGTCATTTTTTCTTTTTCTTTCTTTCTCTTCTCTTCTCGTTTCTTTTCTTTCTTCCTTTCTCTTTTTTTTAGTAAAGTGATAGAAGTTTATTAAGTGAAGATACAGAAAAAGCTCTCAAGAGTGAGAGAAGTCTCAACAGGGTTGCCAATGAGGGCCTTTGGGGTTGGTCTTTTATAGAAAGCTAACCAGGGAACTTAAATCCTTTTAACATCTCTATTGATAACACCTTCAATGGCTTACTTCCTTTTTAGGGCCTGGTTATTCTTTGTTGGTCACAGGTGATTATCATAAAGACACCCTCCCCACATGACCCACCCCACATGCCTAGTTGTCATTTTCAAGTCTGAGTTCTTTGAACTGTAACTTCTGTCACAAGATGGAGGATTTTATCTTCCAAAATTCTAGGAAGCTGTTTGGGAAAGGAGGTGGTGGAAAAGAGGTAGATTAGCTACTGGATCACACCCTGTGGGGATCTGGCCAAGTTTGAGGGTCCCCAGGGAGGAACAAGGGCTCGGACGTGGCACCATCCTCAGAAGGGGTAGGGAAGGCAGGGGGAAGTTGGCAGTGCAAGGCCTGTGGGAAAGAAGCTGAGCAGTTCTGCTCAACATGAGAACTGAGGAGAAGAAAAGTCTAAATGCACTGTGATGGGTGTGTGAGCCATCCCTTCAGTAACACCTAAGGTGAAGACCTGTTTGTTCTTTAAGGCTGATGACTATTGATTGGTATTGAATAGGCTGGTTCTAGAGGCAAACCAATGATACTTGATTAATATTATTCTCAAAATAGCCAAAGACAGACAGCAAAAGTTAGAAGGAAAAATAAAGAGCCAGTAGAATCCTCTAGAAAAGCTGTAATTCCCAAATACTCAGTTTCATGAGCCATGAAAATATTTAAAAGTTTTTTGAAGCTAACTTAATTTTGCCAAGGAAAGGCAGTGGGGCAGGGGGATGGGGGTCTACCCTACAGTAAGTTAAACACCAACAAATTGGAAAATATATACTTTTAAAATGAAACACAGTTTTTAAAGCTGAATACATTTAGCTATGTGGAAACTCCTTTACAACTGTCCTTTTTTTTTTTTTCCACATTTCATCATGGACCGATGAAAATTCTTAATGGGTCCCCAGACCAGTGTTTATGAACAGCTGCCCCAGAGGCTCCAGGGCACACAGGCTTTTCTTAACCTTGAGGAAATTTAAGAACCCTCTCCCAAGAAAACACATATATGCACACAAGCTTTTGCAGAGAACTTCAGGGAATCATCTCTAAACTAAGTACTTGTGCCCCAGAGAACCCATTGCACTAATAGAGATCAGTCATTTGAATTAAATTCACCATCACGGATAGTTTTTGCAATCTTATCTTAATTTTATAGCTGTGCATACTAAAGCACGGCAGTTCAGTAACTTACAGTCTATTACCATGTGAGTTAGTGGCAGACCAAGAAATAAAATTCACATGACTGAAGTTCAACATTGACTTAGCCAAACTACCTAACACTGAAAATATAACATAATGAGCAAATGACATTTCCCCAACAATGCAGAAAAGTAAATCAGCAAATCTACTTTCTTACTACCCTGGAGCAGGAATAAGGATTGGGAGTGGGGGATGGGGGGGAAGAAGGTAATTGGAAACAGTGACAATAGACAGAGAACAAAAGCCTAGCACTTTGACATGAGAGAATAATATACCCACAAATCATTCAGGATATTTTTAAGAGAGAACTGAGTAAATAAGATAGCTTCCTTCAATTCGCTTTGCTTGGGGGGTGGAGGGGGGGATCCAGGAAACAATTCCAATTAACCCTAACAAAATTAACATCCTAATATGTGAAAATCCTGAGTTCAGCTGCTACCCAGCAGGCTATGATAATGCATGTGTGAGATTTTGAGCTCACACATGTGGAAATGATATCAAATGTAAGGTATTATTATTTCTGTACCATGCAGTCATTTTCAGTGGTAAGGAAAAGACAATTCCCCTCCCACCCTCCCTAACCTTTTATATTTTTTTATTTTTTTAAATTTATTTATTTTTTATTATGTTCAGTTAACCAACATACAGTACATCATTAGTTTTTCATGTAGCGTTCAACAATTCATTAGTTGCGTGTAACAGCCAGTGCTCATCACAACACGTGCCCTCCTTAACACCCTAACCTTTTTTAGATCCCAAGATTGAGAACTCCAAGTACAGCTACTTAGCACAGCCCAAAGTCGGATTTAAATATAAATATAATGAACAAGATACAGTAAATATACCAGATTATATATAAATGTGCATACATATATATAAATGTATCAGAATCAATTAAAGCTTTATTGAACTAAATTTTTCTGTACCATACTTGGATGATAAAATCACAGGAAAACAAATAAATATTGGAGATCTGTTATATATATATATATATATATTTTTTTTTTTTTATCATAACTGGTTCACTCTCCCTAGCATTCCCCTCAGATATTTGGTATAATCACAACCTAGAGAAGCCATCAGTGAAATGACACACCGTTCCTTCCGTTGACACCAGCAGAACCTTCATTCCTCCCTGGGGCCCGAACCTGGAAAAGGTGCACTTTATAATATCTGGAATTCCTGCTGAGGTGTTAATGACTTCATTCAGCATTCCTCTCAGGCATCTTTAGCCTCCAAAAGATGAGCCTAGAAAGTACACTGCTCAATGTATTACAGTGAATTTCTAATGGTAGAATCTCAGACGAAGTAACATCTGGTTGGAGAACATACTTGTAGTGGAACGAAACTTTCCCAGCACAAGTTAAATCTTGCTATATTAGATATTTTTTGATATCTAGAATTGGCCTTCACCCTGCTACGCTGTTACTAGTAATAAGATGTCTCTGTTTATGTATGTATGTATGGGTGTGTGTTCATGCCGGTGTTGGTAATAGGCAGCAAACCGGGGACTGATATATTTGTGTTATTTCCTATTTGTTATCATAAATAAGGCTGATTTTCCCAAGTTTAACTTTTTTCTTCCAGTTTTGTTTTATAGAGTTTTAATTTTCTTTTTCTACCCTATACTGATTTTTATTGTTAAAAATGTATTAACTTCCATGAGAGATTTACTGAGATTTTCTATGTGATTTACTATATCACAAGTTTTCATATGGGATCCTGAGAAGGAGGTTTATTCTCTGAAGGACAGAAAGTTAGTTGTACCTCTGTTGGTATAGCTCTGTGATAGTTAACATTCTTCCATAGTATTATTTGATTTTGTGTTTCGATCAGTCATAAGCTGAAAGATGTGCATTCAAAACAATAAAAGTCCTGTTTCTCCCAATTTCTCTTTATATTTTTTAATAGTTTCACCTTACATATTTTTATTTAGGTAATTTATTACACTGTTTCACAACTTTTGTTGTCATTGTGGATTCTGTGTCCTTCACCAATGTACTTTGACCTTAGTTTTTTGTGAGCCTTTTTGCCATGAATTCAGTGTATAGCACGGAAGATATAATTTCTGCCTCTGAACCCCTCAAATGGTGGTTACTTCCTATTGTACTTCTGTGTGGTTTTGTATAGTTCTCTCTCCATTTCTAACACACATATATGTAAATTTTATCCTCTTTACTCAGCCTCTTTATCCAGACTCAGCATTGCCCTGTTTCTTTAAAAACATATCAAGTGCCTACCCGAGCTACAATCAGCCAGGTTCCTCATCTTAAGGCACTGAGGAAATAGACATGCACCTCCCCATGCCCTGAGCACACAGGTGGGCTCCCCAGTCACCTTCACCAGAGGAGGCTTTGGTTCAGCTGTCCTTGTGGGGAGGACAGTCCCCCATTCAGATTTTCAATAAGAGCAGCAGTTTGAAGTACCAGACGTCCCATCCAATTCCTAGCATGGCTCTCCTATACCAAGGTGTGTCTTCTCCTCAATTGGCCAGGTTTCTGCAACTCTGAATCAGTGTAGTATTTCTGAACATTCTCTCCCCATCATGTATCTCTGCCAGCCTCCACCCACTACACTTCACATCCAAAGGCTACACCTCCCAGAAGAAACTAAGTTACCACCAGTCTCTATCCCAACCCAACCTCCCCCAACACATACACACATGTCCTACATTCCTCCCACTTCACATTTCTTCCTTTGTTGTTTCCTAGAAGTCACAGAATGCTTATGCCAATATAATTATGTTAGGGTCAGTTAAGGGCTAGGACTCTGGTCACCTCTAAATGATTTCATGTAGCAGAGAGTACTATAGGGGCACCTGGGTGGTTCAGTCAGTTAAGCAGCCAACTCTTGATTTCAGCTCAGGTCATGATCTTGGGGTCGTGAGATTGAGCCCTACATCGGGCTCCACGTTCAGCACAAAGTCTACTCGAGACTCTCTCTCTCCCTCTGCCTCTCCCCCTACTCATGCGCACACACACTCTAAATAAATAAATAAATCAGATCTTTAGAAAAAAGAGAGAGAGAGAATACTATAACCCTTTTCATGCTTTATTCAGGCCCCGAGTCTGAGCCAGGGGGACATGCAAAGAAGAGCGAATGACATGTCCCTATCTTTTTTCATGGGGGAATAGGGCTTCTTTGTTTCATAAAATTAAGCATGGCTAGGTTACTGGTTATTTTATTTTAATTCCAACAGCCTTTCTACTAGTGTCTCTTGAGGTTTCGGTTTGAAGCACTTGAGTGGGTTCTTATTCTCTGTGACTTAGGTGTTTCCGTGGGAAGTTGGAGAGGCTGCACAGAGGCCTCCGCTCCGATGCTACTTAAAACGTGAACTAGAAAAACGAAGTTCAACTGTTATGAGGCAAGGCCACTATTCTCCATCTGCCTCCTTCTGTTGCTGGTAGAATAAAACAGCAGTGATGAGTGTGAACAAGGATCCTATGAGCCAATGACATGGGTTTACAACATGGCCAGCATACTCTCCCACTGAAATTAGATAGTGGTAGGAAAATGCTTAAATACGGTATGGCATCCAGTAAATATGTGGTGGCTTTATTATAATATGTTATTATCACTGCAGTTTTTGCCTTCTAAAATTGCTGCTATGTCAAAGAACGATCCATTTCCTCAATGTTAAAAATAAGCGTGATATTCCGATTCCTGAAGCTCATCAGAGCACAACAGTCATGGGCACCAGCAAAGTGCCTTTAAAAGTTCAGGGGCAGAAGAAATCATAATTTCCTGAGAATAAGCATTTCTTGTTTTTCAAAGGCTAAAGAGAAGTCTTCCCCTCTGGTGGCCATGGCAATTTCTGGCCCAGGAATTGGATACTCAGATGGCAGCCTTCACAGTGCCCTGTTTTACAATAAGAAGTATTTCTGGGAGGACTGGAAGTAGCCGTAAAGGCATGTAATTTGAAAGCACTATGAAAGGGAAAGTGGAACTGTGAACACACGCAGTCTTTCAGCGAGGCTGTAGTTAGGGAAAACACCAATATAAAAATAAGCTATTTTTAGGACCTCAATATCTCAGCTCCATGAATGCTTCTGAGTCATGTTTTGTGAGGACGACACACTTGGTACTGTTGGGCCACAGCTCCCATCCAGCTGGGGGATTAAGTGGCATTCCATTGTTGAGCGCTTCCCAGCAAAACCGCTAGTGAGCCTCTGATTGCAAAATCTTTACCCTTGGTATTGACTTAAGTAACAGGAAGAACATGACTTGATTTTTCAAATCCCTGGTTGATAGGCTACTGTTCTTTTTTTTTTTTTTTTAAGATTTTATTTATTTATGTGACAGCCAGCGAGAGAGGGAACACAGCAGGGGAGTGGGAGAGGAAGAAGCAGGCTCCCAGCGGAGGAGCCCAATGTGGGACTCGATTCCGGAACGCCAGGATCACGCCCTGAGCCGAAGGCAGACGCCTAAAGACTGCGCTACCCAGGTGCCCCGATAGGCTGCTGTTCTTAAGCTTTTAAACCATTCATTCCCACTCCCCCCCACCCCGCAAAGTCTTGGGGAAGCTGTAAAATTTCTATTTCTGATTCTTAATTTTTTAGTGAGCTAAAAACCTGTGGGGCAATTTTTCAAATGGCACATATATAGCAAGTTGACTTAATTCTCATGTTTTGACTACAGTGTCTTCTATACAGAGGCAGATAGGAAATTCTAAGTAGCTCGGAATGCACCATCAGGAGAATGCATACCAGCTGGGAGGCAGCTAAATTCACACACACGACTGTGTGGTTTAAAGCAGTGATCCCCAGTCTATCCTAATTTGATTGGATAACGGCCAGATAGTTATTAAGATATAACTACATGCTCAGCATTTGGTTAAAAGCTGGTGAGTTTCAAAAGAACAATAAGGAGTGGATCACTAAATTAAGGATATGCAATTAAAGCATATAATGTAAGACTTTTTTTTTTTTTTAAACAAGAAAAGGGAGCGTGGTAGAAAGAACTTTGGCTTTTATCTTTAATTTCGGATATGTTATTTGAACTCTCTGAGCCTGTTTCCATATCTGTAAAATCTCCCAAGATAATAAAATAAATTTAATAGTGTTGTTGAGAGAATGATAACTTAATAAGTATAAATAGCATAGCGAATGTCTGGCTCACTTTGATGAGGCAAATCAGGACTAAAGCTAGAAAAAGCATCTGGATCTTGCCTCTGCTTTGAAGAGTCAGAGATTGACTCTTGTCAATTTCCAGAGTAATTCAGGCTGGAGAGATAGACACATGGTAATCACAGCACCCAGGGAAGACTGAGGTGGGCCCCAGGGTGATATGAATTTTAATGCATTTTTATAATTTTAGATTGATTAATTGGAATGAAAAATAAGTTCAAAAATAAGTACATCTGCAAAATAAGTATGTTCTCTCCTTCCTGTGTACAAGGCTCTCAAAATAGTGTCTGGCACATGGTAAATGCTTCATTAAATAATAGCTAAGATGTAAGTTATCATAGGAAGTGCTTTCAAACAGGAAACATGTGATGTCTGAAAGATCAGTACATTATGTCCCTGTAGACAAAAACACTGGAGATTAAAACAAAGAAGTTGGAGTAATAACATAAGGATACTGTAGTGAGTTAGTGGACACTGTAGAGTGCCCAGCCACAACCCATGTACCTCCCCCACTTTTTTCTTAACATTTTGGTCAGGTACCCACCACTCAGGGAAAGCCAGCCCAACCTCAGTTCTTTTGGAAAACCTAGTTGAGCGAGGATGCTATTATCCTTATTCCAAGCAGTTAGTTCAAGTGCAGCAGTAGGAATATGACTAATGGTCTTTGATGAATCAATCACACCACAAGTCCACTCTAACTCGGGACTTGAGTTAGGCGAGATAATCATTTCCTCACTGGTAAAGTTGAGAGTTCTGTCACTTGCCGCTGAAGGCATCCGGACAGAAACAGAGGACGCCAGCTCTGATGGATGCACCATCTCACAAGAGGAAGTCTTGTCAATAAGATCAGAAATGTGAAGTTTCTTGGCTTCAATGCCGCCTTCTTTTTTTTTTTCTTTTTTTAAGATTTTATTTATTTGACAGAGCAAGAGAAAGCACAAGAAGGAGGAGCAGCGAGGGAGAGAGAGAAGCAGGCTCCCCACTGAGCTGGGAGCCTGATGCGGGACTTGATCCCAGGACCCCGGGATCATGACCTGAGCCAAGGGCAGATGCCTAACCAACTGAGCCACCCAGGCGCCCCTACAATGACATATTCTTATCCCCTTCTTAGAGATAGCTTTGCCATTGGTAAAAAAGACTTGAAATCCAATGACCAACACTCACTTTCCCAGGAGCAAGGGCCTATCAGACTCTGCCTGTGTTTGTCTCTGGAAGGGTCCTTCTCTATGCATCTATGGCTTAACATCCCTACCCTTACCCTCAATTTGGTGACTATCCTTCAACACATCTCTTTAATTAGATACACATAATCTTACACAAATGACATCTTACTGATGTATGCTCTTTTGTAACCTGATTTTTCCCCTGAATAATATGTCTCAAATAACATATTTTGTCTATAAATATAAATCTGCATCATCATTTTTTTGTCTGCATAAATACATTAATTGTGTATTTAACTCTCTTCTCTTTGAAGGGCATTTAAATGGTTTCTGAGTTTTTCACTGCGTATAGTATGTTGTATATACTGTCTTTGTACTTGTCTAGTTATCTCCTTGAGATGAAGTTCTAGAAATTACATTTGGATTCAAAGCATATACACGTTTGATTCATTTTGTCAGGATTCCTTCAGTTACAAAGAATAGGAGTTCCAATTAAAGAAATAAAAACATAAGAAATTGAGTATTATACCTAACAAGAAGCTTGGAAGTTGGGATATTCTAGGGTTAAGTCAGCAACTCAGTAATGCCACCAAATACAAGATTTTTTCCATCCTGTTCATCTGGTATCTTCAGTGTACTGGCCCAGTTCTCAAGCTTATCCCTCATGATTACAAAATGGTGTCAGGGGCGCCTGGGTGGCACAGCGGTTAAGCGTCTGCCTTCGGCTCAGGGCGTGATCCCAGCGTTCTGGGATCGAGCCCCACATCAGGCTCCTCGGCTATGAGCCTGCTTCTTCCTCTCCCACTCCCCCTGCTTGTGTTCCCTCTCTCGCTGGCTGTCTCTATCTCTGTCAAATAAATAAAATCTTTAAAAAAAAAAAATGGTGTCAGAATTCCAGGCATCACATGACAACACCTGTATGAAGAGGAGGTTCCTTTTCTCCCATGCATCTCTTTTTTTATCCAAGGACAATGTTTCCCAGAAGCTCCTAGCATATTCCCTCTTGTATCCCTTAGCCAGAATTGGCTGGACACCTAATGTGTTGACTAAGAAAAGTGTAGGGATGAGGAGAATACCTGACAAGATATTCTCTAGAAAGATTGTGTCCACTATATTTTAACCATCAGTACCTGTTTTTCCACCTTTTGTCGATCCGGTAATACAGAAAAAAGATACCTTTTTTTTTTTTTTAAATTTATCTACTTATTGAATGTCTTTTCAAATATTTATTGGCTATTTTCGGCTCTTTTATAAAACTGCCTGATTATATCCTTTGCCCTTTGTTCAAAATTTTTTTTCTTATTGGTTTGTAAGTGCTCTGGGTATATTAGGAAAAGTAAGTCCTGTGTATTAGGATCCTAGATGCTGTTAATTTTTCCGCTAATTGGCTATCCACCTATTAACATTCTTTACGGTGAATTTTGCTTTACAGAATTTTTAATTTTTATGTAGTCCAATTTATCACACTTCCTTTTATGGTTTCTGGCTTCGTTATTAAGTTTAGAAGTCCATGCCAACTCAAAGATCAAAACACATTCACCTGTGGTTTTTAAAAAATATTTCTTCTTTTAAGTGGCTAGCCATCTGTCCCAGCAAACATTAATTAAATAATTCATCTTCTCCCCAGTAATTGGAGAATGCCATCTTTATAAGATACTAATTCCCTTATATGTAGATTATTTGTGTACACCAGTTTTTAAAATGAGGGATTCAACAGATATTTACTGGTTTGTTTCAATATTGAAAGCACCTTGCTTATGGATGAAAGTAGAAACAGAGATAAATTAGACCCAGTCATTAATCATACACATGGCTGTTATTAAAAAGTACAGGTACTGGACCAAGAGTGATTGGTTTGATTCCCAAATTGTCCACTTACAAAAAGTCGTGAATTAATATGACCTTGAGCACAATACTTTGCCCCACTGTGCTTCAGTTTTCTCTTATACAAAGCAGGGTAATAATAATAGTACCTATCTCATAGAATTGATGTAATAATTAAATGAGAGAATTTCATGTAAAATGCTGAGTCTGGCACAGAGGCAGGTCATAACAAATGCTAGCTATTCCTTAAACTTGGAGGTAGGGCATCATAACGTTAAAGGCACACAGTCTGGACCCACAGCGCGTGGGTTAGAATCCTTCTCCCAACACTTAACCAGTTGGGTTAGTTACTTAACCTCATCATGCCTCAGTTATCTCATCTGTAAAATGGGGATAGTAATGATAGAGCCTAGTTCATAGGGTTACTGCAATTATTAAATAAACTGTTACATGTAAAGTGCTTAGAGTAACAACAGACATATAGTAAGCACAAAATACATAAAGCTATTTTTTATTATCCAGTGGATATCTTCACTTGATTCCAGACAATTTCAGATCCTGAAAATAGGACTGAAGGAGGATGGAAAATGATTTTAGGGTGTTCATGGGGACCTTCCATTTTTGAACCACCCAACTGAATAAGCAGAGATACAGTTCCCAAGAAACTCCACCTCTAGCTTCTACCTTTTTCTTTGTTTTGAAGTAAGATCATTGGAACTCTAGCGGAAACAATAGCTAATGCTAGCCACATGGTTTCATCTACACACAAACATTAGACTTCACAATTACTTTCACAAAACATAATCAGATTTAGACCAGGTTTGCTCTCTCTTTCAATCCTGCTGTAATTTGAAATAAGCTCTTCGTCTTTTCATTGTTTTTTAACCAAAATTATCGGAAAGTAGGCATGCATTGAATTTTGGTTTTTGCTTTCTCCTCAATTATATCCAAATCCATTATTATTGCCTTGACTACAGGAAACATTTTTAGTTTGACCAGGGCATTTTTCTCCTGCTCCCACCCACCTTCTAAACCGAGGGTAGGCATTATACATGATTATGGCAATCTAAAACTCCACATGTGGCCTCTGAGTGCCGCACATTGCATTTGGACCTGTGGTTTAGCCAGTGGGTGTGTGTCAGCGGGCACAGCCAGTCCACTCCCTGGAGACTCTACAATTGCAGGGGGCTCTGTGGCACATTGCTTCACCAAAGGGCCGCATGCTGCCCTTGAAGACCGCCGTGCTGGGGGGTCCACAGCATTGTAGTCAGCCCATCCCCTTCTGGTCATACAAGGCGTGGAGAGAGGACCATGAGAATCCACACCTCACCTGGATTAGGCCCTTGGTCAACAGTGAATGTCTGTATTTACCCTCTTTTGTGAAATGTAATCGATTCTATTTCCTCTAGTTTCAACAATACTATAGAAAATGGCAAGTCCTGGATATGAATAGTATCATAGATGTTAAAAAAAATATTCTTTACATTTTTTTCTTTCTCCGACTCTTCTGTTTTCTGCCAGTGTTTGTATTGATCCAGATTAGACGGTGTACCTAACAGAGAAACAGGGAACAGATTCGTAAGATGAGAAATGAAGATTTTGAAAGTGTGTATTTCAAACTGCACTTAGCTAGCTACAATTTGTCCTTTAAAAAGAAGCAAAAGGTATGTAAGTTTAAACTTCAGACTGACCCTAAACTGATGAATTCGGTATGAATTCGGTGTGAAAATAGCCAAATCCCCTCTTTCTCATCCCTGAGGATTGAGAAGAGAAGAGGAAGCTAGCATTTGGAGATGGAGTGCATTTGGAAAGAGGAACCCATGCTAAGCTCAATTTAAGATTTAGGTGAAGGTGAACAGATTACTTTATCTATAACTAGATATTACTTCTGTGATCAAAATTATTCTTTTATTTCTGGGTGAATTTATTTTTTTAATAATGTCCACCAACACAGTCAAGCAAACTGAGTTTGGTTCTAAGAGACTCTGATACATCAAATGAGAGCAAGAGTATAAATAAACCCAGTGGATGGGGAAAGGGTCCTTTGGTTTCAAACTTGGCTGCAACATACATTGCCTTTTGTTTTGCATGATTCATGCCTCTCTTTCGTTGAAATTTCTCGAATTAAACAATAATACAAAACAGCCACAGAGCCTGGTATTTATTATTTTCTTGTATTTGTCAACATGACATATCCTCATAAATCCAGCTCAAAGGTGAAGATGATGAGTGAAGAAGATACTATATTCAGATGGTGCCGAGTAGGAAAAAAACCCTCTCTTTTATTGCTTTCATTTAATTAAGAACTTCACTGTACTTATTGGAATTTGAAAAGTAAAGCACTAGTGTGTTCCCTGCTTCTGTTGCCTTATCCGAGAAAAAAATAAGAGTCTAGGGTCTTGGGGTATCTGTATGGCTCAGTCGTTTAAATTGTTGGTTAACTGTCCATCTCTTGATTTCGTCTGAGGTCATGGTCTCAGGGTTGGGAGATCGAGCCCAGCATCTGACTGCATGCTGCATGGGGAGTCTGCTTGGGATTCTCTCTCTTCCTCTTCCTCTGCTCCTCCTTGCCCCCGGTGTATGTACTCTCTCTCTCTCTCAAATAAATAAATAAATCTAAAAAAAAAAAAAAAGGAATCCAGGGTCTGTATTGACAATATTACATTGCATAACTTCCACTGACCTAAAAGCAAAAGGCCTTAATTGCAAAGTTCTTTGAGGCCTCTTCCTCTAAGCCTGACTGAAGAAGATCCTTGCGTTTCTATTGTCTGCTGCTTCTTAAATATGACAAGCCCAAAGAGAAATAGATGTGTCAGTCCACTTATGATTTCAAGGTTTTCTGACAAAACATCATCTGCCAGACCTGCTAAGGCTGAATATAACCATAAAAAACTCACTTGCTCCTTGGAGAAATGTTGGGAACCATTGACTATTATTCAAAATATCCCATAAGAAATGCCTTTTTTTCTCTTTTGATTGTTTGAGGGGCAGAAAGCAAGAACTCAAGAAAGCAAGAATACAAGCTCTTTTCTCTCACTAGAAGAGACAAAGAAACAGCAAAGAGCTTAGCTTGCATTTGAAATGCTTAAGTATTTGTGTGTGAATGAACAGGAGCAGATGGTGGGAAAGTCTCCCAGGGAATGTGGGTTTGGATAGGGTGGAGGATGTGTGAGTAGCAGCTTAGAAAGCCAATAGCAAATCAGTGACGCCATGCACACAGCAGGGGGCCAGAGAAATGGTAATTGGGACAGAGACTGGTACTGTAGAAATACTGGAAAGAAATACTTTTAATTTTTTTTTTCAATTTAAGAAAGCTAATGAATTTAGCCTGTAAAAACTGAAAAGAGTGAGTATCTTCAGAATGAAAGCAGGCATGATTTACAGTCTTTTTAATCCTTCGGTTGTTTCAGAAGCTTTGTGACAAAACAAACAATCATTGAGTGCTTGTTGTGTATGTATACAGGATCCATGATTTTATGTCTTGAGTGTGTGTGTGTGTGTGTGTGTGTGTGTGTCTAGAACAGCATAGGGATGGAGGGTGCAGGAAAGTCAGAAGAAAGGGAATATCTTATCCTTACTCTCTATTACCAAGAATCTTATTACCTAGATAGGAACACAGATGTCATACAGACATGAAGATGAACATTGCATCTGGAAAGAATAGGTCTATTAATGCATATTCAGGATGCAACTTGATAACTTAAGCTTCTTGCATCTTCCTTAGAAGAAAATGAAGCATTGATGTATTGATTAATTTATTAACAAAGTGAGTATGCTTGAGTCACTGGGGACAAAAGGACCAGATGATACTTTGTGGCCGGAGGTGAGTTTTTCTCTGGAGTGAATCTGTACTCTCACTATCTACCTGGGAAGAGGCAGAAATTGAAGAAGACCCAGCCAAGTGCGTCTTCAAGTGGAATTGAGAACTAGCATTGGGGTAGCAGTGGCCAGACCAGGAAAAACAATTTCTCCAGGGCCACCAGGAACAGACGAGATGGCAAGGGCATAAGCAGTTGATGGAAGGGCCAAAGCCCAAAGCTGAGGGACCAGAGCTGTTTGCCCCAGAGCAAACTGAAGACAGGGCTTCAGGAAGTGCTCCAAAACAGCAGGGGTCTTTTTGATGGAGGTGGACTGATACCATTATAATCTGGGTATAAAAAGCAAGTGTAACCTTGCTTAGAATTCAAAGGAGGGTGAGTCCTAGGCTGTGAGGGTCAAAAATCAACAACTAAAAGCAAGTACTCAGTGTCATAGACTGAAAGTTGTGTCTCCCCAAATTCATATGCTGAAATTCTACCCCCCAATGTGATGGTATTAGGAGGTATGTTGGGAGGGAATTGGGATTAAATGAGGTCATGAGGGTGTGGCCCTTATGAATGGGATTGGTGCCCTCATGACTCAAAAGAGCACTGGCCTATCTGCTGTCTGCTGTGTGAGGGGATGAGGCTACATCTATACTCTGGAAGAGAGCCCTCACTGGAACTCAGTCATCCTGGCACCCAGATCTCGGACTTCCTCACCTTCAGAACTGTGAGAAATAATTTCCTGTTGTTTTAAGCCACTCAGTCTATGGTATTTTTGTCATAGCAACTGGAAGAGACTAAAACACTCAGAGAAAGTAGAAGAAAGGAGTTGTCTGTGTTGGATGAGGATAGTAAGCTAAGGCTCATGGGAAATGTACATTTGAAGTGGAATTCTAAGGACATAAGGGACGTGGAAAAGAAGAGCATTCCAATTTCCAGCCAGGGGAGATGTGCAGGGCTGGGCTCCGCTGATAACAAAGCCATATGATTTACATGATTTTCAGGCTGCACAGTGTGCTTCCTGCATACTCCGACCCCACGATCCTCACGTTTTACAAGGTGTCACTTACGCAGGTCCAGAATTACTCACAGTGGTCTGGTCCCCCTTCAGTGCGGCTAATCAGCCATACTCTGCCATCATGGATCAGTGGTCACGAGTCACCATGGAGAGGGACGCAGTTCCAAGACCTTGTTTCCCTCATGGCGATTATTAGCTTGAGAGAAAAAACAAATCAAAGATTTTAAAAAACAGTGTTTATGTGGTTCCGGCTCCACAATCTCCGCAGGAATCCTTTGGGAGTGCTCAGGAAGAGGTCTGAGTTGTGCATATTTGTCTCCAAAAGCTGTCATCGCAAATCACCTGCGGCGTGGGTGGCTTTTTTTTTTTTTTTAAAGATTTTATTTATTTATTTGACAGAGATAGAGACAGCCAGCGAGAGAGGGAACAAGCAGGGGGAGTGGGAGAGGAAGAAGCAGGCTCCCAGTGGAGGAGCCTGATGTGGGGCTCGATCCCATAACGCTGGGATCACGCCCTGAGCCGAAGGCAGACGCTTAACCGCTGTGCCACCCAGGTGCCCCTAGGGTGGCTTGAAACAACACAACTGCTTCCCTCACAGTTCTGGGGCTGGAAGTACAAGTCTGAGGTGTCAGCAGGATTGTTTCCTTCTGGAGGCTCCCATGCCTCCCTCTGAACCCGTGGTGGTGGCCAGCAATCCTTGGTGCTCCTTGGCTTGTGCATGCATCTCTCCAATCTCATCTACCATTCATCATCACATGGCCTGTTCCTCTCTGTGTGCCTGTCTCTGAGCTCTTCTTCTCTTTTTACTAGTATCCCAGCCGTGTTCAGGGTTCACCCTAGCATGACCTCGTCTTACATCTGTAACAATCCTATTCCAAATAAGCTCTTGTTCTGAGGTCCCAAGGACATGAATTTGGTGGAGGGACACTAGTCAACCAGCAAGTGAAATGTGTGCAAGTGAAATGTTTCTCTCAGCAACTCCCTGGCAACGATCTCCTTCCAGCCCTTTTCTGGGGCCTCTCCCTGAAGAAATTTTATTGTCAAGGCCACTGAGGCTCCACTAACTGCTGTTGCCCTGTGCAAACCCACACCACCCATGCATCCACTGAAAGCTAAGTTGCTACCCCCTCCCACAGTGCCAACCCATTTTCCCCCCACCAACACACCTTCCCGTGACAAAGCCTATCAGGCTGCTCCCCAGGCTAGTGTCGACCAGAGAGGTTTGAGGGAAACTGCCCTTTGAGTTCTGACTCTGTTTCATTTCCAGCTCCCCTCTCCAGGACCCAAGCAGGAGTCCTTGGGATAGAGGCACTAAGGCAAGCTGAGTAGTACTCAGCCCACACTCCCAACACAGGACATGATATCTTCTTTTGCATGTCATGATGCTCTCCTCCTCTAGAGTTGTTTGCAGGAGGCTACCTGTACCCCCCAGGGACACCCGGCATGGCTGCACCATGGATCCTCCCAAACATGCTCAGATGGGTCTAAGTCCTCACATGAACATGCAAGACATAGTTGAAATAATGCTGCCGCTGAGCAGGCACATGGGACCTGGTCATGGGAATGCAGAGATAAGGATGGGTGCGAGACATTCAGCAAGGAGAATCCTTCCAAACCGGACGAGATGAAGATTCAGTTCAAAAAGAGAAAAAGAGGGGTACCTGGGTGGTTCAGATGGTTAAGCATCTGCCTTCAGCTCTGGTTGTGATATCCAGGTCCTGGGATTGAGCCCCGAGTTGGGCTTCCAGCTCAGTGGGGAGTCTGCTTCTCCCTCTCCCTCTGCCTCTCCTCCTGCTATGTTCTCTTTGTCTCTCTCTCTATCTCAAATGAATAAATAAAATCTGTAAAAAGAGAGAGAGAGAGAGAAAGACAGGATACCTAGAGGCAAGAGATTTGGGTCAGACCAATACTTCTCAATTCTCGATTTTAAAACACCAGTTAGGCATTCAACAGTTCAATTCAATTCCATTCTACCACTATCTACCTGGAGTTAGTGTCAGATCCTGCAAGTTAAAGTCCTCAGTCCCACAGATGGCCCTCGCTTCAGATACCGATCACAGGTCCCAGACCTCCCATACTTCGTCCAACTGGCTGTAAAGCAACGGGTCATATGATGCCCTCCTCAAGTTCAGTAATTCACGAGAACAGCTCACAGAACTCAGGAAAACACTTGGCTATGTTTACTGGATTATTATGGAGGCTATGACTCAAGAACAGCCAAATGGAGGAGCTGCATCGGATGAGGTTTGGGGAGGGCAGAGTGCACAGCTTCGACTCCCTCCCTTGGGTGAGCCACCCTCCCAGCACCTTGCCATGTTCACCAATCCAGAAACTTGATGAACCCTATCGTTTAGTGGTTTAGCAGGGTTTCGTTTTGTAGGCATGGTTGATTAAATCATTGGCCTTGGTGACTGAATTCAATCTCCAGCCTCTCTGACATCCCCAAAGGTCAGGGGTGGGGATTAAAGTTCCATCCCTTTAACTGTGCCTTGATCTTTCTGCAGACCAGTCCCATCCTTTAGCTACGTAGCCCCTACTCTCCAGTGAATCATCTCATTAGCATACAAAAGAATAAATTCCAAAGGTGTTATTTTTTAGTTTTTTTAAAGATTTTATTTATGTATTTGAGAGAGAAAGAGCAAGAGAAAGCACAAGCAGGGAGAGGGAGAAGCAGGCTCTCCACTGAACAGGGAGCCTGACATGGGGCTCAATCCCAGAACCCTGGGATCATGACCTAAGCCAAAGGCAGACACTTAACCAACTGAGCCACCCAGGCACCCCAGTTCCAAAAGTTTTAGAAACTCTATGCCAGGAAGCAAAGACTAAGGCCTAATATTTATTTTTTAATTATACCACAATACTAATTTATATTTTCTTATGTTACTGATTACTCTTTGATGATTTCTGCTAGTCTTTCTAATAACGAGGGCATCCTCTAAGCTTTAGTTTCATCATCCATAAAAGAGAATAATAATAGTACCTACCTCACAGGGTTCTCATGGGAATTAAATAGGTTAATTCATGCAAAGCTCTCAAGACAGCAGCGCCTGGCACCAGGGAATATTTCAGTATCTGACAGCAGTTTCTGCTGAATGTGCCTTGATATATGTTCTGAGGGCTTTGCATGTATTAACTCATTTTTTTTTAACTCATTTAATCTTCACAACTCTGTGGGATGAATATCCTTAGTCCCATTTTACAGTTGAGGAAACGGAGACAGAAATTAAAAAAGTGCCTGACACAAGGCAGTTTGTAGGTGGTGAAGACAAAGCCTATGCTCAAAACCATGACTCTTCTGTCCCCACATAGTAGGTGCTCAGTAAAGCCTTGTTGGCATGAGAGTCTGGGCTACACAGAGGTGTGCTAAGCATGCGGAAGGACATCTATGAAAACACAGCCGACACACAAAAGCAAAATACTTCCTCATGTTTAGCAAAATCATTAGACAAAGTCCAACTTAAAAAAAAAAGATAAATCCAACAACCCCTAAGGAAATTTAAGAGGAAAAAATATTGAGACCACTATGAATTATGAGGAGTGGAAGGACACGGTTTTGCCTCTTCCTAATACGCTAACAACCTAGTTTTAAAAGGCCAGCATCCACCTGTGGTTCTTAAAGTTCTAGAATGCTTGCCAGCATGTCCTTCAACTTCCTGTCCTTATTTTGAAGACTCTATCAAGTTTGAAACCCTACACTTCACCATAAATTGCTTATTTATACGGACAATTATCTCCTCACCCCAAATTCCCCCATTGCACATTTGTAATTCTAATGAGCTTAATTGCTCTACTAGCTTTAAACTTCTTTACTTGAAAAAGGTATGAGAAAGGTCTCAGGTACAAATTAAACCAGCACATCAGCGAATCAGGAATGAAGCACTGGGCGAAACCAACAAATTTTTCCCAGAGGGACTGCTTCTCACCTTCTTTTCACATTATTCTGTGAGTCCCAGATTGTTTTTTGATGCAAACCCTGGCAGCATGACCATCCTGCTTTTTGAACTGCAAGGTGATTCTCCACATTCTGCCTGTTTGTTGTTCAGGTCAGCTCCTATCACATTTCAGAGTGAAATTTAGGAAATGGAGGTACGGTCAGTGAATGGAAATCTCCAGGTGTCACAGAACTAAGGTGAGTTTGCTCCCTAGTGAGTCAAAGATAGAAACTGTATCAGGCGAGTTTTCACAAAGGAAGCTTATTTGCAGCAAATAAGGAGATGATGGGGAATGACTTTCAAAGCCATGACTCCTCGAGCAAGAGTGAATGGATTCCTTCAATTTAGGGTTAGGATGAATATTTAGATAGGGACGATTTGCATGGTATTGTAGACACAGGCCTAAGGTCACATAGGCACCTTAAGGAAACATGCCTATACATACATTGTATGTTATGTGATTGAGGCTTGTGCTCCTCCTTGGGTAGAGATTTTAGTGTTTTAATGAGGTAAAAGTAATTGTTGGTTATTCCAGAGGTCACTCCATGGTCCATCTATGGAGGTGCAATTTGGGGCTTTAACTCAAGCTGGTCTGGGTGGTCTACACCGCCAGAGGCAGGCAGTCATTATTGCTTGTGGGGTAGTTTCAGTTCCCATCATAGGATATTGTGCCTATATTGTCTTTTGCCTGAGTTAAGAGATAAGCTAGAAAGAAGAGCTTAAGGAAAAATGCAGGACAAATGTCTGTGGGTCCAAGTGGTTGGGCACTAAAGGTAAGGTCTTGGGGTCTAGCTGGTGACACAGGGCCAGAAGGAAAGAAGCAGCTTTGTTTTAGTAACAACTGGGGAGAGTCTCATTCTGTTAACAAAAATTACTTCTGTTTTTATTACTGTAAAACTCTGCCGTATGTAATAAGTGGGGAGTTTACAAAAAAAAATCAGTCACGCAAAATGGGGGGACTGTGCTAGTAAGAGGTGAATGCTATGAATAAGGCAGTCTCGCAACGTTTTCCTAAGTTCATGCTTCACCATCCAAATCCATTCCAGTCCCCTGGCTCTGGCTTGAATGTGCACAGGGACCCTTCCAAGTCCGCAGCTGGCTGGGACTTTCAGGACAGTGGCAGCCATCCTAGTAATATCTTGGTAGGCTGGTTCATTCTTCATCCTGATACAAGGCCATCAGCTACTGCCTCGTATCCACCCCCACCCCCTCCACACACACACATACCCTTCCTTGATTTCCCCTAACTTCCTCCTCTTCCATGAGCTCTCTAGTTCCCTCCTGCATTATCTTGGGATCTTACTGAGAAAGAACACAGAAATGGTATCAGTTGTTTATAGAACAACAATGTGGTAGGCTGTGTGCTAAATGCCTTATACACTTTCCATTAAGTGCTAAGAACAGCTCTATGAGGTGGGTGCTGTTGTTCCCTCTGGTGGAGAAAGAAGCTGAGAGTTGACTTCGACGGTCTGCCACAGGCCCCGCCGTGGGCAAGCAGCAATGCCATGATTCTAGCTCTGCTCTGCATAACTCCAAAGCCTCTTTCTATTTCATGCTGCTACCTTGCCACTCACTGGTATTAAAACCCCAGAGTCACATTCTCTGGTACTTCTTGGATGTGGAGATTCCTCAAAGGGGAAATTTCTAAGATGGAAAGTACTTGTCATCCCTAAAGTTTCATGTTTCATGTTATAGTCAGTTTTGCTTTCTGTGTTATTCAGCACTAGTACAATGGGGTTCTTCTTTAGGCTTTCAGAGCACAGCCAGGAGAGAAGTAGACAGGAATGTTGAAATTAGCTTCCCCATCCAGTGATAATCAGTTGATTAAAGACTGCAGAGGTTAAAGATGGCACAGAGCTCCCACCAACGTCCTTGACTCTCTGGCCTCTGAAATAACCAAGACTAAATATGCCCCAGTTTGAAAAACCGAAATGAAAACAACGGCTTCTCTTTCTTTCTTGTACATGTATCTATACACATTTTATTTACAAATTTTGAGGCTTCCCAGTCCTCTTGAAGCCAAGGATTCTCGAGGTAAAAATTCTTGTAAAGATGATTGACATTGAATTGGCAGTTTTTAAAAGGAGATGATCCAAAAGCCATCAAGTAGTCAATCTTAGACTCAGGCAGTGGTTATGGTGGACTCCAGCTTTAAGACCCTCTTTCTCTCTGAGCAGTTTGCAAAGCCAGCACCAGATTAGTCACCTCAGCCTTGAGCTCCAGAAGACAACCTTCCACTTTGTCCTAGATGGATGGAATGTCTAACTCTGGGCCACCTTCCAGTGTGGTCTGCGGTGCTCAAGGCCTGGACCTTTTGCCTCCTGCAGACCCATTTAGCTGCCACTCCAGAAATCTCCACAAAGGCCAATTCATACAGAGCTTGAGGGAAACACTACATTCCCATCGGGGGACAAGAGGAGAGCAGAGAATGCCCATAGACTGCATGCCAGTAGGCGGGCATATGAAGAACTTTTTTACCTGGACCTCCAAAATAGTGGTATTGTTTGGGGGCTTTGCTGGGAGATACTGGTCTACTACAACCAAATCACTTCAGAATCTGTGGGCAACCTTCACTCCTGAGGAACCGGGAAGCTATTCTTCACATCATTTCCACCAGGCAAGGACAACAATAAAAACAAAATTGCAAAGGATAACGTTGAAACAAAGCAATTTGCAATGACAAATTTCCACCATGAAGAATTTTTTCCTTACTCAATGGATCTATTTAATGGAATTAAAATTTTGACGCAAGTCATCAAAATTCTGTTCAGATCAAGACCACTATGCCTCACAGAGGATTATGCCACAGTAGTCTGAGAGTGATTTTGGACATGAGAGCCCAGCAACAGCATCTCTTGACAAATTGGAAGGAATATGCATAGCATAGTCCCAGGACAGAGCTCCACAGTTTATAAAGACCTCACAGTTCCCCTTCTCTAGATGATCTCCAGCCACCAGCCCTGATGAACATGCTTCACAAGAGTGGTAGTTATCACTTGGTGGGATATGATATCTCTACATGTGGACCAGTTTGGATTTTCCTCATTAGGACAGCCACAGAATCGTTTCTTTCCCTGGTGTTTAGGCTGCCCTGGGCCAAAGCCAGGCAGGATACTGAAACCTGGCTCATCAAAGCATTCTAGCTGTGAGCACCAAGGTTAGAGCCTTGCTCATTGCCCTGAGCAAACAGAAATGATTTCCTCTCTTGAGTCAGGAATCAGAAAGGCTGGAGCCAGGAGTAAGATCACCAGAGATACCAGTAAAGCTGAAAATGACCTCCACCTTGGCATTAACAAATATTAGAATAAGTCTGTGTTTCATTTTCTTAAAATATGGTCAAATTAAGCTGTCTGGACTCAATTGATCTAGGAAAAGACTTTTTCAAAAAAAGTTACAGAACAGCTTTGCATGTTGCCTTGTGTCTTTTTAATAGTATGTTGAAGGGACACGTGGGTGGCACAGTCAGTTGAGCATCCAACTCTTGACTTTGGCTCAGGTCATGATCTCGGGGTCTCAAGATCGAGCCCTGAGTGGGGTTCCACACTCAGTGGAGAGTCTGCTTGAGATTCTTTCTCTCCCTCTCCCCTCTCACATGCTCTAAATAGATGGATAGATAGATAAAATCTTGAAATAATAATATGTTGAAAACATTGCTTTAGCAAAACAGAGAAGAAGATAGTGGCTTCTGTCATTCCATTAACAAACTTTCATCCCAGGGTTTTATGCAGAAAAATGTATCACAGTTCCCAATCATGGCAGTCACTGCAGAGCAGTAGAGATGGTAAAGTTCGATTGTGTCTTAAGCAAGTATTTTAATTATTTGAACACGTGTGGAGGAAAGTGAATCGTAATTTGTGCATCTGCCAGGATATATCAGCACTGGTGACCCAGAAGGTCTAAAGGTCCATAGTATTTGGTTAGTAAACTTGAAAGTATGTTTCAGTGATCCAACTTACTAAAATGTCATTTCTTTGTATTTCTGCCATAAACATTTCCTAATAAATTTGTTTAATATATAGAAATCTCCCTAAGACAGGGCAAAATGCCATCAGTATATAACAGTGGAGCTGACTGTGGGTGTTAAAAGAGGGAATACACTCACGCCGCTGAACTGAGGAATGCATTATGAAGACAGTGGCCTTTGAACACCTTGAAAAAGTAGCACAATTTCAGCAGGAAGAAGTCAAGGGGAGAAGTCCCTTCAGCCATTGCACACATGGAGTGGAGAAGGCAGGTGGGTGCTGGGAAGGGATGAAGCATGTGGCTGTGCTAGGCTGTAGCAGAACTC
This sequence comes from Ailuropoda melanoleuca, assembly GCF_002007445.2. NCBI lineage: Eukaryota > Metazoa > Chordata > Mammalia > Carnivora > Ursidae > Ailuropoda > Ailuropoda melanoleuca. The sequence goes on along the minus strand of NC_048232.1, from coordinate 12,729,193 downwards.
ACATGAAGTACAACAGCAGAAGGACCAGAGCACGCCGCCTAACTCGTAAAGGCATCACTGAAATTAAGCTGGTAGACAAGAGGGAGGCAATGAAAGTTCTGGAAGAGAGAAGTATTGTGGCAAAAAGCAGTGTATTGTGAAGACTATGGTTGTGGCTTTATTTCCTTACGAAGACTGACAGAACAAATTACATAACTGAGTGGCTTAAAACAACACATATTTATTCTTTCGCAGTTGTGGAGGCTGAAGGTGTGAAGTCAAGTCATTGGCAGGGCCGTGCTCCCTCTGAAGGCTCTCGGGGAGACTCCGTTGTGTGCTGTCTTGTAGCTTCTGCTGGTTGCCGGCAATCTTGGCATTCCTTGGCTTGTAGACGCTCCACTCCAATCTCTGTCTCTACCTTTGCATGGTATTCTCTCTCTCTGTGACAATGTCTCCCTGTCAAATTCGCCTCTTCTAATAAGGGCACCAATGATATCGGATTTAGGGTGAGCCCTAATACGGGTTGATCTCATCTTGACTAATGTCTGCAATGACTCTGTTTCCAAATGAGGTCACATCCACGGGTTCCTGGTGGACATGAATTTGAGGGGTGACACTATTCAACCCAGTCAAGTAGCCAAACGTAGGAAGAATTAGCATGGGGAAAGCCTTGCAACAGAGAGATCAGTGAGGAGCCCAAAGCAGCCAATAAAACCATGAAGGTCCAAGATGGTACCAATCCTGGGGACAGAGAGGAGAGAGAATGTAAAAGGCAGAGTCATTGTCCTTGGGTGACTAGTTGGAAATAGGGAGGAGGGGAGTTAAAGATAACCCAGAGATGGGGGGCTGTACACCTGGGGGAGTGGTGGTGCCACCAACTCAGATCACCAAATAGAAAGCTACAGCTCATTTCATGAGAAACTAGTTTGATTCTATGTTTTCTTGCATAATTTTGACAAAAGATATAGCTGTGTGTGGCTGAGACAGCAGGGCATTCGAAGCCAGAGTGCTGGACAGGGCGGGAGTGGGGATTTAGGAATAATGCAGCCAAAGGAAATAGAGAAATTATCTTCAGAGTAGGTAAAGTTCCAGACAGCAAGGGGATGCTGGGGGAAGGCAGAAGATGGGACTGGAGAGCACAGCTTAATTGCACATCAGAGAAGAAGAGGGACGATGAAAAAGGCAGTGGGAGAATTCAGGAGGCCGGTGGGCAAGAAGTGAGGTTAAAAAGGGAAGGAAAAAATAGTTTCATGACTAAAGTTTGTGATTTAATCCTCTGCTAAAACATAAATATATATTCTCGGACAGTTCTTTTGAGTATCACCTTTGTATCCACACAGCACAACAAATTTGAGAATTTCTTCACAAAATAACATAGAATATATAGCAGAAGTGACTCATAAAAAGAAAATCCATCAGAAATAGATTTGTATTCAGTCCTCAGCAACTTCAATATTATACATTCAAGATTTTTGATTAAGAAAACATTCTTTTCAGTATGTAGACAGATGACATGTTGTGAGTAAAAGTATCCTTTTAAAAAAAGTTTTCTAAGTTTTATTCTATCTCTATGCATTTAAGATTTTCAGTGTTTTTGAACTTTATGTAAATATAAACACACTATATTACATACCCTTTTGTTTCTACCTTCCATCACTCAAAAATATATTCATAAGCTTTACCCATGTTCTTGAATGTAACAGAGGTTCATTCATCTTTATTGATACATTTTATCCTATTACGTGATTATTCAACATGAATATACTATGTGTTTTTCTCTTCTACTTCTGATGGGCATCTGAATTGTTTTCATTTTGGAGCAATTATTCATAAGGCTGCTATGAAAATCCCTGGCATATCTTTTGGTGCTCATATAGACACATTTCTTTTGGGTATACGCCTAGATACAGAACTTATTTGCAAATGTTCCTTATTTTAAGTCTTGTTTAAAAAAATAGCTCAGGTATGAAGATGGTGATGTATTTCCCTTTGGGTGCAGAAAACTAATCGGTAAACAGACAACAAAACTTCCAATTAGTTGGAATTTTGAGGATGCAAAGTTAATCTGTAAATAAAATGTTGAAATTTTGGAAATGCTACAGCAAAGCAAGGCTTTATGAAGAATGTCGTAAGAAAGGCTTTTTGAAAACCGTCATAAGGAAGCTGTTAGTCTTCCTTAAGAAGCAACTCTGAAAAATTGGAAGGACAGAAAGAGCTCTGTTCCATTTGGAGAAAGAAGAAGTGTTCTAATTGCCCAATTTCAGCATCAAAACAAAATAAAACAAAAAAAGGAATCGAGTGTAACTCCATATACTCCATGACTTTTTCAAAGCACTGCAAGTTGCTGTTTTAAAAGCTTAATTGTGATAAAATAAGTCATTTTGCTTTCTCGCAAGGGAGTCATATAATTCCTTTAATTAAGAGGAAGCAAAAACAGTTATTCCACTCTGAAGTCCTGGTGCATGCTTCTTCGAAGCCCAGAGAAGTGTATTTATATAGGCTTGTTGGTGAGACATCTTGCCATTCTCTCTTCTCACACTCCCCGCATTTCTGTCTCCACCACCTTCCCATCAACACCTCGTTAAAGGAAACACCTGCATGAGGAAGGCGGAACCCCATCTCCTGCTGACCTCAGTGCCCGTGAAGAACGCATTTGCAGAGAGCAAAAAGGAGACGCCTGAATTAATCTCTGGTGTTTGAGTAATCCACAGTCCTCTTAACCAGGGCTGGAAGCAAGAACACAGGAGATAGATAATAGATAGAACATCTGGACCTGGGCCATTGGTTCCACACTGCCCTTAGGCAGAGAGGCCAACTGAGGCCAAGGCCCCAGGGGCCTGTTCCCTCATCGCTAGTCCCAGATGAACATTATACTCCTCCCCCAACTTCAAGAATTACATCACTGTATGTTCTTTGCTCCAGCATTCACTTCAACTAAATTCCTTTGGTACCATTATTGAGTCTCTCCATGACACAATGGAGATGCTATTAAGAGTATCTTGTAAATGGATACCAGATATTTTCCAGTAAACCCACCCCACCCCACACACTTTTTAACCAGTTCTGCTTCCTCACGAGAGCTCTCTGTTCCGTTCAACAGAAGAATGATTTTCCCTCAGTGACAGGGGACAAGTGATTGCTCACAAAACTAGAATGTTCTACACACAGGCCCAGTGTATGTTTGTATCAGATTCCGGGGCCAGGAAACTTGAGCTGCATCATTGAATTGGCTGTGTGACTGTGACCGGATGGCTTAACCTTTCTGTTCCTGAGTTTCCCCATTCGTGATATGGGATGGAATGGGATAACCACTTAACTGGGCTACTGTGAGAATTAACTAAGTTCATATTTGTAAGACACTTAAAATAGTGCATGGTGCAGAAGAAAGATTAGATGGGTGACAGGTAGGTAGGTAGGTAGATAGAGATAATAGATGAAAGATGAGCAAGGGAGCAAGCAATAACATCTTACTTAGAAATTAGAAGTACAAATCCTTAGATGTGAAAGACCTACTTCACCAGTAGTACATACAGCATCTACCCCACTGTGAGCAAAAAGGATATTATTAACAACAGTAGAGGTAAATGGTCTAGGTACAGGTCATGTTCTGTAAAATAGTCTCAACAATTCATAAGTCTAAGCATTTCCAGCCATAGGATTAATAGCTTAGGGCTGGCAGTATATGACAAAATCACTACAACCTCAATGCAAATTCGATAGAAAACAAGCTTGGTAAATATTTAATATGTTAAAATTAAGTTAAATGAATTAAATGAATTATTTAGTGTGTTGGCTGCTGTTTTGTAATGATTTCTTACATGAAGAAATCCATGGTATCTACAATGTCCCTTTCAAAAATACCCAAGAAATGGTATCCTGAAGCTCAATGTTTATGATCATTTTTCCAAACACAGCTCGTGACCTGGAGAATAAGTAGAAACCTAAGCAGATATTAGCCACAGAATAAAATAGAGGCCCATCGTGAAGTTAGTGAGGCAGCAGGATCGGCCTTGCCAGTAAAAGTCACGGGTAACAGTCTGCTCAGCAAAGCCATAGGGAACCTGCAGCCATACTTAGAGGTGTTCACGCTCATGTATCTTGGCACACGGTGGAAATGCTAAGGACCTTTATTGCCTGCACTGCTGATGCTCCGTGAGATTAGCTTCTGAGTTTGGGAGATTCACAATTGAGTAGCTGACAAGTGTTATCAATTTCGTCCAGTCCACATCTGATCAGGTGTCATGGTCCAAAGTTGTCAAGATTCAACCTTTTTGTTGCTTTGATATCTCTTCTCAAGGCCAAAGGGAAATTTTACAAAGGGGACTATTTGGATGAATAACCCTTTGTTCTTGCTCAGTGTGGTTTTAATTTTCATTCATCCTAACAGGTGTGTTTTGGGGTATGTAATACAGAGATGCATAAGGTAACCATTAATAAAGATTCTCTTAAATTGCCTTTAAATGTGGACTTCAGTGGGTAGAGGGGTCTAACATCGTGTTGCTAATCATTAGTGTATACCCATTACTGGAATGTTTATGAGACACAGCTGGACCCATTTGCATCAATGAAGCCTTGGTTTAAAAAAGGGAATTAGTATTAAGGAATTTTTGTGAACAATATTTTCACTTATTAAAGGAGATTTTAAATTAAAGTAAAATGTGATGCTGTTTTTCACATCATATCCCCAAGACTCAAAAGCTAACTATCATACCCTGTGGAGGAGGGTGTCAGGAATCAGGTGCTCTCTATTTTGTACGAGCATAAATTGGTACAAACTCTATAGAGAGACAAATTTACAATATCATTTTTTTAAAGGCACATGACCTTTGAGCCAGCAATTCCACTTCTAGAATTCTACCTTAAAAATATTTTGGCACCTGGGCAAAATGCATCTTCATGTTGCCTTAGCAACCATGCAAATACCCATTAATAGGGAATAGGTTAAAAGAAATCTTCCAGACAATGAAATACTATTTACAGTTGTAAATAATTGTAATATATATATTATGTATACATATCACATACAGAAATGGTAATATTTTATGCCTGAATTGATTAGAACATCTCCAGAAATAGTTGAGGTGGTTGCCTCAAAGGGGGACAGGGTGGCTATAAGTCAGAGGTATAAAAGAGATTTTTATCTGTACTCTTATTAATTTTTAATTTTGTATCATCTGCATATATTACCTATTCAAAACCATTAACAAGACAGGTTTCAAAAAAGAGGGCTTCAGTCTTGTGGGCAGAAATTAGGTTGCTCCCTCCCAAGCGCTTTCTTAGAGAAGAGTCTTCATCATGATGAAGTCTGTAGCTCCCAGAGAGCACTGCTGATTCCAGAACAAGCCTGCAAGGACATGGGTTGATCGGGAAGTGAAATAAGCCTCACTCCAGTCTCCCTTGGTCTGGCTTCATCCCTTCTCCACACCTCTCAGGATGAAGGCAGAGTGTTTATTTAGGCTTTCCCTCTGCCTTGCTGAGGTTGTTCTCAATGCTAAGAGAGCTAGTGAGGGGTTAAATCACATGGATCTGTCTCCAGTGATTTGCCCATCCGCTCACTCCTGCATATCTTCAGTCTGTTTTAGTGGCAGTGAGGATGTATTGAAAACTAGAGATGAAATCACAGGTGTCAGAGCGGAATTGCAGCTGAGGACCCTCCCATTTTCTGGTTCCAAGCCCCAGTCCCAGATCCTCACAGGTCTGAAATAAAGTCCTTGGAGCAAGGCAGAAAATACACACAGACAACAGAGGGACTTGGCCATCCAGCTGACTTCCTTCCACTTCAAAATTTGAGATGATATCTCTGTGTTCAAATATCTTTTCTTTAATAAAATCATGGTGATGGCAGATGATAATTGGCTTGTTTTTGTTACTTGTTTTTTGTTGTTGTTGTTGTTGTTGTTGTTGTTTGCCAGCTTAGCATATTGGCAATCCTAGCTTGGTTCCCCCAGTATTTAACTTGATGTGCAGATTGTACTGTGCCATAATCCCTATATCTAGAAACCTTTGTCTAATCTCTGCCTGGAATTGGACCCATGAGGAAACTGAGCCAAAGAGGCTCAGATCCTAAAGTCACAGACTGGGGACCCCAGCGTCCCTCCTGCCCCGGCTTTCCTGGGACAGTCTCCCTGTGTGGGGAGAAGTATGCACTGCCCTGTCCTCGTTGTACCTGTGACTTTCAGTTCCAACCAGCCAGCCCACTGGTAGCCATGTGGAAAGCAAGTTACAGCAAATCTTGGCTGTTTGTGGAGCAATCCCATGGAATAAATTCTTGGGTCATTCACTCTCCATCTTAAGCCAAAGGTCCTTATGTAAAAAGTGAGAGAAGCAATATTAATTATGGAGACAGCCCTAATAACTTGGGACAAATCATGAAACAAGTAGAAGCTTTCATATTTATGTATCCTAGTTAATAATATACTCAATAGAGCAACCGTTACTAATGTTTTCACACTTTACTGCCTTGTCTTGGTGTGACCGGTGGGTTTTTCATCTTACCATATTTTGGAAAAGATACACTCCACTCTGATCAGTGCACAGATTCAGAAGAGAAGCAGAACTCTAACCTGAAAGTTTTGGACTGATTTTAAGGCTGAGGAGGATCAGTGAAGAGCTCCTCTATGTACCTGCCTTAGCAGACTCATCTCCCTACTATGAAATCACCCAGGAACTGTAGTTGTTGTGGAAATGTCAGAGAACCTATGATAAAATGAGTCCTCTTCCCTTTGAAGGACAGCCCGAGTGAGGATGTTAGGGCCTGGTCTCTGGAGCACTACTGCCGTGGCGAGATACATTCAAGTCATTTCAAGTCTTTCTCTTATCTGGGTTAGTGCTCTAGCTGACCTTGATCAGGGGTTTGTCAATTGCATCTGAAGCTTAGGCTGTTCTCATTGATTAGGGCTGTGAGGTATGGGTAGAGGCTACCCAAAGCCCAGGATCTGTACCCCTTCGGAAAACTTCTAATAAAAATATTTATCTTGTTTTGTGGAAGCTTCATTTTTCTCAGTGATGGGATTATATCAATCGCACAAGGGTTAAAGGTCAAGAGCCATCTTCCCACTGCAATTATTTAGCCAGCTGTACCCAGAATGCCCTTCCAAGTTCTGGAGATCATGTGTGGAAAACATAGGGCCATGCCAGAGGAAGGATGGAGCAACAGTTAGGAGCCAGTGTCTTGGGATTCTGATCACCTATGAACTCTTCGAGAGCCTCACTTGTGATGCCAGCCTGCCACAGCTAACTAACTGGGCCCAGCCATCTCCTCTGCAGCTTGAGGAGTAAGGCCAGGACATGCAAGATACAGCACATGCATTTTGATAAGCACCTGGGAAAAGTCAAAATGAAAACTCAAGATCAAGTGCCATAGCCTCCTGGCCTGTCCTTAGTGGACAACCCTAGGGTCCAAGTGGAAAAATGTTGAAGTTACACTAGATAGCTCTTGCTATTCAAGGACATAATACCTTGAGAATATACTGGAGATGAGTAGATATTCAGTTCCATTCCAGGCCTGTCTTGTAATTAGCACAACATCTCAAATCACTCTTGAGTTGGTTTGGAGCAATAGGCTACTAAGTTCCTAAGACTGGTCAGGATGTGCCTGGGTCCCAAAGATCATTCTCTTCTGCCCAAACACACATAGTCATATTTCCTTCCATCCAGATTCTCCTCTCTTCTGTTACCACTGGTCAAGCCCAGGGAGGCTGTCTCCCAACAACAGATGAGAGAGGAGGGGTGGGGGAGGCAGACCACCACACTGACATCATGGGGAGCAGGCTGATGTCAGTTTGTGTTTGGACCTGTTGAGTTCACAGTGATTAAGTGATCAGTTCACCATGTTTTCTGTGTAGTGGCATTATACAAAGTCTTTTATTTATACTGGTATGTGTTATTTCGTTATAGGTTACCTTTGTTTTATTGCTTCTTTACATAGCAGAGATTTTTTTTTTAAGATTATGTATAAGCAGTTTACATTATCCATGATTTCACTTGAGGACAGTAAGGGACATTTTAAAAGATTGATTATAACAAAAGACCATTGACTCTGAAAGGATTAAGAATCATTGATCATTCTAAGGCAACATGAGGAAGGTTTTGGGGAGAGAAAACCCAATCCAAGTCAGAGTTACTCAAAATAGATGGCGGTTCTCTTACCACCAGCAGACTCACTCATTTGGGCAATGACATAACTGAGCCGACTTGTCCCTCATAGGTCTCCAAAAAGGAACATATGTAACAGTAGTGTCTCAGTCTGTTCAGGCTGTTATAACTGTATACCATAGACTGGTGGCTTACACGCAACAGAAATTTACTTCTCATAGTTCTGGAGGCTGGGAAGTCCAAGATCAAGCGCCGGCCAGTTCAGTGTCTGGTGAGGACCCACCTCCTGCTTCATAGTCCTATCACTTTGTCGTAGACAAACTTCTTCTAGCTCTGACCTCACATGGCAGTAGGAAGGGGCCAGAGAGCTCTCTGGGGCCTCTTTTACAAGGACACTAATTCCATTCATGAGGATTCCCCCCTTCATGACCTAATCACCTCCCAGAGGCCCCACCCAAAATACCATCACATTGGGGATTAGCTTTTCTGCCTATGAGTTTTGGGGGGACATAAACATTCAGTCCCCAGCAACTACTAACTATCACGTAGGTCCTGTGTGCATAACTTCTCATTTTGGACTAGCTCTAAGCACTTTACCTTTATCATGTTCATTCTCAAAACAACCCTGGAAGGCATGGAAATCTTTAAATCCCATGCAATTTTTACAGATGAGAAAGAGTCATCAAAAACATCCGTAAAAGATTTGGGAGAATGTGGTAAAGATTTGCGTTTCCAAAACCTGCATTTGAACTCTGGAAAGTGAGGTGCCTTTAGAAAACATTGGTGGTGGAGCTGAGCTGATTGTTCTTGGCACCCCCCACCATGCCCTCCTGGTGCTGGTTTCAGAACCCCCACAAGCCTCCTTTACTCCAAGTGGTAGAGCACATGACAGGTGGCAAGACTGAGAGATCAGGCGAGTTATTATGTGTTTCTCTCCATCATGAGCCCAAGGCATTACTGCATGTGCCTGACACGAATTTCACTGCCTTTAAGCTTTGAAAGTCTTGAAATTCTTCCTTGTGATCGGGCAGGGGATGCGGGTGGGAGAGACAGGCGGAGAGGGGTGGGGGACAGATATAGAGGAATAGAGCCTTTGTACTTGTCAGAGAGGCTGTCAAAATTGAAAATGCATTGTGAGCAGAGAAGACAAAGTTGGTTGTGTTAGCCATCTGACACCAACATGGGAAGGATGGGCAGACACTAAGAGCATGGTCTGCTGATACCCTAGCCCTGACCCACTGCTGTGCCAGCCTGCCATGGGCCCTATAGAGACAAACCTTTAAATTACCATGTCTGTCATCCAAGAGACAGCCAGAGCAGACAGGCCAGCCTTTATAACTAGACCCAGACAGGCAGCTGTTTGTAGGGCCTTCAGAAGAGTCTGGTTTACTTAAACAAGTGTGATTTTTGTAAAAACCCTCCCTTTCTGGTTTTAAGTGAGACAGAAGCTTGACAGACAAGTTCATCAATAGGACATTAATATTAGTTGCTTTTACACATACTGTTGGGGGTGTTTTGTATATAAAATGGGTCTGTGGGGCATAATTGAATGATCAAAATGAAAGTCAGTGATTTTGCTTTAAAAAAAAATCTCAGTAATTATCTCACCATTGGATCAAATTTCTGCTTAGATTCACCAGTCAAGCACTAAAATGGTTACTAGGTTATCTCAGTGACTGAATCTGATTGACCTGATGGTGGTCTGATCCACTGCTTTGTACCTGACCTCTAAATAAATGGTTTTCCTGGATGGAAAATCGCTGCTCTAGGGTGGAGAGAGAGACCTTTCCAGGAAAACATTTTTGCCTATTCAATTGCCTATTGCCTTGGGCTTGCTCATCATTGTACTTAATAGGAATTGTTCGATATGAATTGGACTGTGATCTAGTTGAGCCACAGACCTTACCTCCATCAAGACTCATGCTTTTGAAGTAGACGGTTCATTTTCAGGGCTGCAGAAAACATGGCACTCTCTAGAAGGATGGTTTGCCCACAGCTCTCCTGGGGAGACTGAGGGAGACTGTCTACATGGCTGTACAGGGAATTCAGCCAAATCCCCACTTTCCAAAGATTTTCCTTTTATTGAGTTCTATCATCAAAATGTTGAGCCTGTTGGGGGGGGAGGTCATAGACAAGGGAGAAGAAGATGGTCACCCAAGATTTACACAGGAAGAAACTTGAGATTTAAAACCATACACACCAATGTTATTATTCAAGTTGCAGAAAAAATTCTAACATTTTCCTCCTGTATCAGGTGTGCTGCTGACTCATTGTTCTTACTGGGGAGCCCCAGCATGGTGGTGCACATCATATCCTTTTCAGGTGGCCTGGAAACTTTGATCAATGGTTAAAGTGTTTCTTTCTTTTTTTCTCAAATGAGATTTATACCATCAAAGGCATGCCTGTGGGATGATATCAGGATCCTGTGTTGTGAATCTTGAGACCTTGGTTGCCACCTTCTCAAATGCAGTCGTATTTAGGCTCGGAACCTTAGTCTCCATCACTGCCCCCAGCCATGACCCTGCCACTTACTGCTATGAATCCATCTGGGGATAGACTCTGCATCTCACTTATTCTTGCTTATGCCTTTCCCATAGGGTGGGGGTGGGGTCTCCCTTCCCCTTTTATCAATGAGCCCTCTCTCACCGCCCCCCAAGTCCCAGAGTAAGTGGCCCAACAGTGAAATATACTTTTTTTCATAACCCCAGAAAGATAGTATAGAATTACACCAGCACATCTTGCCGTGTCTTCTCAAGACTGTAAGATCTTAAAGAAAGAACTGTGTCTTCATCTTAGCAGCACCGGCACCCATCATCCCACTCTCTGGGCCGTGTGCTAAATAAGTTTTTGTAGAAAGGATGCATGAACGAATGAACAAATAAATGTTCAGAGTTGGCATTAGCATCAAGAAAACTTCTCTGTCGTTAACAAAAATATATATTAATTAGACAGAATAGAGTTACTAAAAAAACTTCCACTTTCAGTTTCCAAAACCATCCTTCACCAGATTTTCATAAGCACAAACGCCAGTGCACTTGCCTTTAGTATCAAGAGTTTCCCTGCCTTAAGGCTGGTGTGGTCCTGCTGCCTCGAGGGTACCCACTTAACTCCACATGAGTCATATCATCCGCTAACATCGGAACTCGTAATAAATGTCTCTTATGGGTGACATCCACAACTCACTACCAATTTCCGTCTTCTGTTCATGCTGACTCCCTTCTGGTCAATTTCTCCCCTTTGGAAACTGTTAAACCATTTTGTTCCTAAAAGTAGGATATTCTCAACGCATCCTCCTCAGAGCCCTAGTTCCAGAATACTAACCACTCACACGGCTTAAATTATGCAGTTTCTTGTCCCTGAAGTTTGCTGTTTATATTCTAGAGAAGCCGAGAAGCCACCACCGGCTCCTTAAGACCATGTAAACTCATTGCTGGGGCTGGGAGACTGCCTGCCTTAAATGAAAAATATTCACTGTTCTCCACTGGTTCATGACTTGTCCATCCCCGGAAGGAAAATGAAAGAAACAAGTATCCTTTTTACAAAATTCCAGACATTCAAAATACTTCATCCAAATTTAATTAATAAAGAGAGCAGGTTTCAATACCTGATTTTAAAAACTGTCCTTAGATTTCTGGGAGGCAAGAACAGAGCTGCATCTATGGACACACCTGTCTTCCCCAATAATCTTCCTGATCATACAGCCGATTGTTCACCCAACACTCTCTTTCCTGGTGAGAGAAGGCACCTGGGTTTTTGAGTCTCTGCTGGACAGCCATAGTTTTAAAAAAAAAAACATGGCAACTACATGGCAAGAAGTTGACGTGTGCTGAGTCTTTGTTGCTGACGTTGTTTGCTCTAGTCATTGCACTGGCTGCAGACATGGCAAATGCATTCACTGATAGGAACTGCTGTGAATATGAGTTCACCCATCCAGGAAATATATTTTCTGTACATTCTTGGCTATTGGAGCCATTCATCATTGCATCGCAGCCCCCTCCCTGGTGCATTTGCCTAAACAGAGATGCTTGTCATGAAGCCACTCCAATTCCGGCCCCAAAACAGAATCAAAACCATAACTCAAAGAACATTTATGTACAATTTATGACCAACTGTCAAACTAAACTACTCTGACAGACTCCAAATCCGCTTTAGAAATAATATGATGCTTTTTATCAGTTTTATCCTTGTCCTTTATTTTATGGTTGCTTTTTTTAAATGTTAAATGCTGAATTAAGTGGATCTGTATCTCCTTTGGGAAAATGAAAATTCATGGAAAGATACTAAATTGGACAGTTTCAGCTGTTCCCACTTTCAAGAGCTCTGACAAGAAGGGGAGAAGTTTTATCGTAGAGCAGAGACTTTTTATATTTCCTCAACTTCACGTGGGGCCCCCTCTTCTTTGGCATCAATATTGATTATTAAGTGGTCACACCCTGTTTGGAGTCAGAGACTAGACTTTTCATGGATCATTCGTCTTGGAAATTATCAGGGAACAGGACAGCACTCACTTGCAGAGCAAGGTTGGTTTTGTTAGGACAGTCACGGCAAGAATGGCCACTAAAGACTTGACAGGCAAGTGCTCCTGAGACATTTCTCAGGCCTGAAAAATTGTGCAAAACAGGGGTCTTTCTTAGGATATAAGATTTCAGCCTTATAAGGGAAAGCAATTCTGACATATGTTGTAACATAGATGAACCTTGAAGACGCGCTAAGTGAAATACACCAGACACAAAAGGACTTGGTAACAAAATACTGTATAATTTCACTTATATGAGGTACCAAGACTAGTCAAATCCATAGAGACAGAAAATGGAATGGGGCGTGCCAGGGGCTGGGAAGAAGGGGGGGATGGCGATTTGTTTAATGGGTACAGAGTTTCAGTTTTGCAAGATAAGATTAGAGATGCATCCTACAACAATGTAAATATACTTAACACTACTGAACTTGACACATAAAATGCAGTGAAGATGGTAAATTCTATGTTATGTGTATTTTACCACAATATTACAATATTTTAGGCAAGAAAAAAATGTCAAATTTTGAAGACCAAAAAGGAAAAATGACATTTGCAAGATGTAGTGGATATTCTTTACTGGCAGAAGCTTGAGGAGTTGACACAAGGGATTAAATTTTTTCCTTGATGTTTATCTACTCTCGCAGAGGAGGGGGTGGGGAGGACAGAAAACGGGGGAGAGTGTAAGGATCTAATAATATTCCAAGGAAAAATTTAGTACCCCCACGACTTTCGTTTCCTTGTTTTTCACAAGACTATGTGCTTTTCTGTCATCGTGTACAGAACAAGGTCTGATGGGTTTTTGACAAAGAACTATTGATGGCATGTCTGTGTGAATTGCCCTAGCATTGGTCACAGCCAACTTCTGTGGGACCCACTGCCCCCGCTCTACAATACACCCCAGTGTGCTTGGCCATTTATGAAAGGTCAGAAATGAACTGAGAAATGGGCTAGAGTCAAAAACATGTGGCCCTATAAATATCGGAGTCAGACGGCTTCTTCCATTCTTTCCCTGCTGCCCCTCACCATCTCTCTGGTGCTTTCTCCCTTGCCCACTGTTGGGGTTTCCCCGCGTTTCCCACAGCACCTCAGACCAGGTAGGCTGTACAGAGCAGACTGTGGCTGGATTCCTTACCTAGTGACATTACTTTGCATCCAGGCTGGCCCGCTCGTGCTAGAAAAATCTAGCTTTCTCCTTTAACCCTTGAAGATTTCTGGCTATAGGGCACTATCAGTGCCATCTGCGATGTTCTAGTCCACATCCCGCGAGCGCCAGTTCCACCTGTGGCTACATCTGACACCTGCCGTGTTCTCTGAGCTGAGGAGCTCGTGGGTGTGGGCCATCAGTGGGGCTTCATTGCACATCGGAGAGTTCATTATGACGTTAGCTGCCAAACTGGAAGACTTTGAAGTGACGCTGGAACATCTGCTCATGGATGTGTTTGTAAGTAAAGGCTTTCCCTAATTCTGCATAACAGATCTCCCTCTGCACCCCCAGAGTCTTCACGACTCTGTCCCCATTCCCAATGAGGATTCTATTCCACAATCATCCCGTGCTCACACAGTGGCTTGATGTATGCTTATGTGCCCTGGGGGAACAAAACCATAAAGTTGCTCAATGCCTGAGTGGTGCGGAATGGTCTGTACAGATGATTTAGCAGAGAAATGGCTTCTGAGAACAAGTAATGTCCAGGAGTCTGAATGAATGGGATGAAGAAATAGAACACATTTGCCCAAAGGACGAAAACAGCTTCAGTAGGTATTCCCTGGGAGACTCGGATCAGTTTGTGAAGTGAAGTGATCATTCCAGAAAACAAAGGGGAGGGTGGGCTCAACATACTATATTTTTCCTTTGGAGAATACTGAGGGTCAGAGTGGAGAGAGCACATCCCTCTGCACAGAGCACCAGCCCCTGAATCCTGGCCACGTTCCTCGGGATTAGGTCACCAGTGCTTCCTTGGGAATGGATTCTATGGGATGAGGCTGTTTGAGTGACTGGTTTTTAAAGAAGCTGCAGCTGATAAGGATACTTCTATTCCTGTGATGATTTTAGAAACACAGTCTTGGAGAACCCCTGGCATCCATAGCAACCTAAGCATTGTTTCTGCCCCAAACCAACCGTAGTCGTTCTTACTCTTTTCTCGGGGATTTCTGTTGGTGATAGGTCTGTCTGTTTTGTATTATTGATGGGCGTTTAGGGAGCTACAGACTGTGTGAAGCATGAAGGGGGTAATATAGCTGAAAGAAAGGTGCTCTTTTTCCAAGAATAACACTGGTGCTTCCCTGAGAAAGGTGGTGGTGGTACATTTTGAGGACCAGCCAGTCTGCGTCTCGAATCTGGAGAAGGCTGTGGGGGGTTGGCTCTTTCACTATACATCACTATGTCCCTTTCAGGAACCTTACAGGAAATGGTATATTTTGGCAGATGTTAGAGTCTGGGGCTTTTTTTTTTCTTTATTAATTTATAATCTGTCGTCTAATTGAGGCAACATTACACTGGCAGGATTCCCAGAGGGAATCCCCCTTTCCAGGCTGGATACCGGGATCCCAGTACCTCACATTCATTCTGACCGGAGGGTCAGGAAGTTACGCCTTCAAGAAGGAATGTGTCAAGAAGGTAGAGGGACCTTCTGGATTTCCAGTGATGGGAGGTTCATGGCTAGCATCACTATTTTCTGAAGTATAAATAGAGATTGAGCAGCAGGATAGGAAGTTTCTTTGACAGCTGATACCCTCTGCCCAAGCACCACTGTCTGCCATGGTGGTAGCTGGTGGTGGGTGGCTGTAGGGTCTTGTGTGAGGGCAGCCTGTGGCATACCAAGGGCGTGGTGTGAGCTTGGTCAACTCAGGGAAAAACTAATTAGGAAGTTGTTTTATTTAAATACCACAAAGTCATTAATGGTGTCCCCGTCTCTCCTTAACTGCCCCCCAACACGCACACTATTTTCCAGTACTTCCACCACTATTATCTTGTTTGGGAACTCCCAGACACACTCTCCCCTGGAGGAGAGTGCCGTCACATATTCCCTCCTTTTCTGTAAATACAACCCATAATTTCATGGCCCCAGTTTAGGTCCTTACTACCCTTCACTTGAACTAAACATCTAATTATTCTCCTGTATCCACTATTTCTCCTCCAGTTCATCCTAGATTATCATCTCCAGATCAACTTTTTTACACTCTATTTTATTAATTTTTAAAAAATATTTTTAGACTAGTTTGAGGTTCACAGCAAAATTGAGAAGAGAGTACAGAGATTACCTATATACTCCTGTTCCCACACACTCACAACCTCTTCCACTATGGCTATCCCATAGTAGAATGATACATTTACTGTAATCACTGAGCCTATATTGACATATCTTTATCACTCAAAGTCAGTAGTTTACATTAGGGTTCACTATAGGTGTTATATGCTCTATGGGTTGACTGTGGGCGACTGACATGTAATGGCATGTATCCACCATTGCAGAATCATGTAAGATAGTTTCACTGCCCTAAAAATCCACCGTGGTCTACCTATTCATTTATCCTCCTTCCTAATGTCTGGCAACCTAATTTTACTGTCTCCTTTACTATTTTGTCTTTTCCAGAATACCATATAATTAGACTCATTTGATATGTAGCCTTTTCAGATTGGTTTCTTTTATTTAATGATATGCATGTATGTTCCCTCCATGTCTTTTCATGGCTTGATAGCTCATTTCTTCTTAGTGCTTAATAATAGGCTGTTGTTCAGATGTGCCAGAGTTTATTTATTCATTAACCTACTGAAAATATCTTGGTTGCTTCCAAGTTTTAGCAGTTATGAATAAGTGGCTATAAACATCTGTGTGCATGTTTTTATGTAGACATAGGTTTCAATACATTTGAATAAATACCAAGGAGCTCAATTCCTGGATTGTATGGTAAATGTTTAGTTTTGCAAGATACCGCCAAACTATCTTCCAAAGTGGTTATAGAATTTTGCATTCCCACCAGCAATGAACAAGAGCTCCTGTTGCTCTACATCCTTGCCAACATTTGGTGTTGTCATTGTTTTGGATTTGGGCCATTCTAATAGGTGTGTAGTGGTATCTCATTATTGTCTTAATTTGTAATTCCTTAATGATATGTGATGTTTAACATCTTTTCATATGCTTACTTTCTATCTGTATATCTTCTTTGGTGAGGTGTCTGTTAAGGTCTTTTGTCCACTTTTTAATCTGGTTATTTCCTTATTGTTGAGTTTTAAGAGTTCTTTGTGTATCTGGGATATCAGCCATTTGTCAGATATATCTTTTACAAATATTTTCTCCCAGTCTATGGCACTTTTCATTCACTTGGAAGTTTTTTGCAGAGCAGTTTTTCATTTCAATGAAGCCAAGCTTATCAATTATTTCTTTCATGGATCTTGCCTTGGTGTTATATCTAAAAAGGTTATCACTATATCCAAGGTGATCTAGATTTTCTTCTGTGCTATCTTCTAGGAGTTTTATAGTTTTGTGTTTTACACTTAAGTCTACAATCCATTTTGAGTTAATATTTGTAAAGGATATAATGTGTATGTCTAGATTGTTTTTTTTTTATTTTTTGCATGTGAATATTCCATTGTTCCAGTACCATTTGTTGAAAAGTTTGCCTTTGCTCCATTGTACTTCTTTTGTTCCTTTGCCAAAGATCACTTGACTACATTTAAGTAGGTCTGTTTCTGGGCTATCTGTTTCAACGATCTATTTGTCTGACTTAAAGTAGCTTTATAGTTAAGTCTTGAAGTTGGGTGGTATCAGCTCTCCAACTTTTTTCCCTTCATATTAAATCAATTAATCTGGATCTTTTGCCTCTCCATATAAACTTCAGTATCGGTTTGTTGATATCTACAAAATAACTTGCTGGGATTTTGATTGAGATTGTGTTAATCTATAGATCAATTTGGGAAAACCCGACATTTAGACAATATCAAGTCTTCCTATCCATGGATGTGGGATATTTCTCTAATTATTTAGTTCTTCTTTGGTATCTTTCATCAAAGTTTTCTCATTTTCCTCATATAGATTTTGTACATATTTTATTAGAAGTACATCTAAATGTCTCACTTTGAGTGCTAATGTAAATGGTAGCATATTTTTAATTTCCAGTTCTACTTGTTCATTGCCAGTATATAAGAAAGCAATTGACTTTTGTATATTAGCCTTGTATTCTGTAAGCTTTCTATAATCACGTATTAGTTCCAGGAGTATTTTTGTCAATTCTTTCAGCTATTTTTTTTTTAAGATTTTATTTATTTATTTGACAGAGAGAGAGAGACAGCCAGCGAGAGAGGGAGCACAAGCAGGGGGAGTGGGAGAGGAAGAAGCAGGCTCCCATTGGAGCAGGGAGCCCAATGCGAGGTTCAATCCCAGGACTCTGGGATCACGCCCTGAGCTGAAGGCAGACACTTAATGACTGAGCCACCCAGGCACCCCTTTCAGCTATTCTACATGAATAATCCATGTCATCTGTGAACAAAGACAGTTTTATATATATTCTTTCCAACTTGCATATATTTCATTTCTTTTTCTTGTCTTATTGCGCTAGCTACGACTTCCAATATGGTATTGAAAAGCAATGGTGAAAAGACATTATTGCCTTGCTCCTGATCTTAGTGGGAAAACTTCAAGTTTCTCACCATTAAGTGTGGTGTTAGCTGAAGGTTTTGAGGATTTTTTTTTCTCAAGTTGGGAAAGTTTTCTCTATTTCTGCTTTTTAGAGCTTTTATCACAGAGAGGTGTGGATTTTGTCAAATAGTTTCTCTGCATTTACTGAAATGATTATGGGATCTTTCTTTTTTAGCATTTTTGATGAGATAGAAATTAATTGACATGATTATGTGATTTGTCTTTAGCATTTTATTCATTGCATTTTTGTTACATTAGTTAATTTTTTAATTTGGAGCAGCCTTGTATACCTGGGATAAATCCCACTTGATCGTGGTATATAATTCTTTCTACACATTGTTGTACTGAATTTGCTAATATTTTGTTGAGAATTTTTACCTCTGTGTTCATGATGTATATCAGTCTGTAGTTTTCTAGTAATGTGTTTTTCTGGTTTTGATATTAGAGCAATGCTGGCCTCATAAAATTCATTAGAAAGTATTTGCTTCTATCTTCTGGAAAATATTGTAGAAGGTTGGTATAATTTCTTCCATAAATGTTTGACAGAATTTATCAGTGTACCTATCTGGGCCTAGTGCTTTCTGTTTTGTAAGGTTATCCATTATTGATTCTGTTTCTTCTTGTGTGAGTTTTGGCAGATTGTTTTTCAAGGAATGGATCCATTTCATCTAGGTTATCAAATTTGTGGGCACAGAGTTGTTCATAGTGTTCCTTTGTTGTCCTTATAATCTCCAAAAGATGTCTCCTCTTTCACTTCTAATGTTAGTAATTTGTGTCTTCTCTCTTTTTTAACTTATCCTAGCTAAGCACTTACTGCTTTTATTGATCCTTTCAAAGAACCAGCTTTGGGTTTTATTGATTTACTCTATTGATTTCCTGTTTTTAATTTCATTGATTTTTGCTCTAATTTTTGTTATTTTTTCCTTTTGCTTAATTTAGATTTAATTTGCTCTTCTTTTTTCTACTTTCCTTAATGGAAAGCTGTTATATTACTGATCTTTAGATCTTTCTGTTTTTTCTTCTAATTTATGCATTCAATGCTATAAATGTCCCACTAGCACTTCTTTCAGTGTGCTCCACAAATTTTGATAAGCTGTGTTTTCAGTTTCATTTAGTTCAAAAAATGTTTAATTTCTCTTTAGATTTTTTCTTTGATCCATGTGTTATATAGAACTATGGTGTTTAATATCCCGGTGTTATCTATCTTTTTTGTTATTGATATCTAGTTTAATTCCATTGTGGTCTGGGCAAAGACACTGTATGATTTTTAATCTTTTACATTTGTTAAGTGTGTTTTATGTCCCAGAAAATGGTTTGTCTTGGTGAAGGTCCATGTGAGCTTCAGAAGAATGTGTATTCTGCTGTTGTTGGGTAAAATTGTCAATAGAAGTCCACCATATCCAGTTGATTGATGGTGTTGTTGAGTTCAACTATGTGCTTAACTGAACTTATGCCTGCTGGATGTGTCATTTCTGATGGGGGGTATTGACATGTCCAACTATAATAGTGGATTTTTCTTTTTCTTCTTGCAATTCTATCAGTTTTTGCTTCACACATTATTGAACTCTATTTGAGGCATATATGTTAAGAATTGTTATGTCTTCCTGGAGAATTGACCCATTTATCATTATCTAATACCTCCTTTATTCCTTGTAGTTTTACTTGAAGTCTACTGAGTCTGAAATTAATATAGATACTCCCACTTTCTTTCGATTAGTGTTAGCATAGTATATCTTTCTCCATCTTTTTCCTTTCTATCTATATGTGTCTGTGGATTTCTTATAGAAAATCTATAGTTGGGTCTTTTTTGATCCACTCTGACAGTCTCTGTTTTTTAATTACATATTTAGACCATGGACATTTGAAGGGATCATTGATATTGTTAGATTAACATTTACTATTTGTTACTATGTTCTATTTGTTGTCCTTGTTCTCTGTTGCTAATTTTGTCTTCTATACTTTTCTGCCTTCTGTGATTTTCACTGAGTATTTTTATACAATCCATTATCTCTCCTCTCTTAGTATATCAATTATACTTCTATTTTTTCTTACTTTTTAAAAATGATTTCCCTAGAGTTTGTAATATGCATTCACAACTAATCCACGCCTACTTTCAAATAATACTATACCACTTCATAAGAAGTGCAAGTACCTTATCTGACAAAATACTCCTAATTCCTCCTCCCCTCTGTCCCTTGTATCATTGCTGTTATTTATTTCACTTATACTTAATATATACTTACATTTACACATATGTATGTTCGTGTGTGTGTGTGTATATATATATATGAGTATATATAATCAAATGCATTGTTACTAGTTTGAACAAACTGTTAACTGTTACATCACTTAAGAATGAGTAAAATTTTATTTTACTGTCATTTATTTATGCTCTGATACTCTCCCTTTCTTTACATAGATCCACATTTCCAATCTATATAATTTTCCTTCTCTCTGAAGAACTTGTTTTAACATTTCTCACATGGCAGGTCTCCTAGCAACAAATTTCCTCAATTTTTGTTTGTTTGAGAAAATCTTAATTTTTCCTTAAACTTTGAAGGATAATTTCCCATGGTACAGAATCCTAGGTTGGTGGACTTTTTTCCCCCTAACACTTTAAATATTTCACTCCACCTTTTACTTGCTTGCATGGTTTCTGAGGGAAAGTTGAATATAATTCTTCCCTTAGTTTTTTAATAGGTAAGATTTTTTTTTCCCTCTGGTTTCTTTCAAAACTTTTTCTTTATCTTCCATCTTCTGAAGTTTGACTATGATACACCTAGAAGTGCTCTGAAGGGTTTTTCTGTTTGGGGTTTTTGTGTTTTTGTTTGTTTTTGTTTTGGGAGGGGGATTTATCTGGTCTGGTGTCCTCTAAGCTTTCTGGATCTGTGGTTTTGTGCTTAACATTAAATTTTGAGAAACTCTCAGTCATTATTTCTTCAAATATTGCTCCTATTCATTATGTATATGTTTCCTATTATCCATCTGTTACACATTTTATAGTTGTCTTGCAGTTCTTGGGTATTCTAGTCTGTTGTTTTTTTTTTCCCCCCGGTCTTTCTTTCCCTTTGCTTTTCAATTTTAGGACTTTATTTTGGCATGTCATCAAGCTCAGAGATTTTTCTTCAGCTGTGTCCAGTCTACTAATAAATCTTATCAAGTCACTCTCTTCTCTTACAGTTCTTGATCTCTAGAATTTCTTTTTGATCCTTAGAATTTTCATCTCTCTGTTTACATTATCCATCTCTCTGTTCTTCCATATTGCCAACTTTTTCCATTGAAGCCCTTAGGATATAGATCTTAGTTAATTTTTTAGTTCCTGGTCTAATAATTTCAACATTCCTGCCATATTTCACTCTTTCTGATGCTTGTTCAGTCTCTTCAGACTGTGTTTTTTGCCTCTTAGTATGCCTTGTAATATTGAAGTGGACTGACATACTACATGAAAGGAAGGAACTATGGGACATAGGCCTTTAGTAATGTGGTGGTAAGGTATGGGAGGAGGAGAGGCATTGTATAGTCCTAGTTCTTGTTTTTTTGTGAGCCTGTGCCCTTGGGTTGTGAACTACACCAGAGTTTCTCCCTTAGGTGAGACAGGATGGATGGAGGGTTTTCCCCCACAGGGAAAACTAGAGCCAGCTAGAGTTGAGTATTTCCCTTCCCCAGGGAGGCTCCCCAGAAAGGCTTCCCTTCCCCATTGTTTAGGCTCTCATAAAATAGTTTCTCCTGAAGGCAGGCCTTGTTAAGAAGGACAGAATGCTTTGATGTGTTTCCATGTACACATCCCCAAAGAATATTGAAAATGAGCTTTAAAGTCACATGGGCTTGGGTCTCAGTCCCAGCTCAGCACCATGTCCTACTCGCATGACTGTCGGCAAACATTTCATCTTTCTGAGCTTTAATTCCTCATCCATAAAGTGTAGCTAATGCTACCCAGCTTACAGGATCACAGTGAAGATCTAAAAGTGGTAATTTAGAGCAAGTGCCCAGGGCCATGCCTGATGCAAAGGAAGTTGTCATGACTTAGTCCTCCTTTTCCCTTTGCCTTCCCCTAGAAAAGGCATCTGTTTCAAACCCTGAACTGCATTAAGTCATTTTCTGTTTCTCTACCCCCAAGCTCTCTCTCCCTACTCCTACTCGGCCTTCTCCTTGGAATTAGCAGGGTTTTGGGTTCTGTGGAAGCACAGCATTTACTCCTGGTCTCAATCTGTGGCCATCCTTCCTGCCTGCTCCCAAAATCAGGAGCTACCTGGTCCTGAGCTCTGCAGCCAACAGTGGCATGGAGCCCTGGGGACAGAGCTGTACTTGGCTTCTTTTGCTCTCCAGCTGGGTTTCCCTGGTGGAGCCTCTGAGCAAGGTGACTTTGGACTGCCTTGCCAGAGCCATCTCCCAGGAGAGAGCCAGAAAAATTGTCCAACATCCCACAGGGCTTGGGGACTTGACATCTATAGGTCAGTGACTCTCCTCTCAGCCTTGCTAGGGAATATAGGCTTTCTTGTGTGAGTCTAACTGTCTAGAAAAAATATTTGTATCACAGTCCCATTAGCCTTGGGTTTCCTCTGTTGCTCATAGCATACTCATTAGGATGTCATCCCACTATCTCAAGAACAGCTGTTTCCAGATTGGCACTTCCTTTCCAGGATTACAAAGGGCCACTGGGGGATTTTGTGGGAATGCAAGTCTTCTGCAAGATGCGATAAGAGGGACATATCAGACCTGGTGTTTCATAATTAGTTGTCACCACTCTGGGGCTCCTGTAGCTGCTGCAATGCTGCTGGGCTCATGAGAGGAAATAAAACATATGTGCGTGTCCATGAGTGGATTCGTGCAAACACACACACAATATCACAGCAAAGTAAAGAGCACAGAAGGTCCAGTCAAAGCACAGATGACTCTGCAGGACTATCAGGCGTTGTCAGCAATGCCCTTGCTGATGTATTTGGCCTGCTTCCTTCTGTCCATGTGTCTTCATCTGGTTTCAAAGGAGTTAAGGTTCTTCCTTCCCAGCTATAGCTTGGAGGCTTCTCATTCAGCAGCCATTTCAATAGTGATCCATAGACTAAGAGCCCTGAAACAGACAGTAAAGGAAAGGAAAATGGAGGAAATCAAGCAGGGCTCCTGAAACATTACTTGTCAGATTCAATAACCCAGTATCTAGACTCAAATCTGTCCCTTCAGAACAAGGCCAGGCGGCTCCAGCTCTCCCTCCTGCAGCCCAGCTTCTGTTGTCAGCACTCTGTACACACTTTCTCAAGGCCATCAGTGACCCTTGAATGCCACACGCTGCTCCCAGCCCTCATCTGCTCGCACTGCCTGGAGCATTGTTTCTCTGCTTACAATTCAGCTCAGTTTTAGCAAAATAATACATGTGCATGGCAATGTACA
Organism: Ailuropoda melanoleuca; assembly: GCF_002007445.2. NCBI lineage: Eukaryota > Metazoa > Chordata > Mammalia > Carnivora > Ursidae > Ailuropoda > Ailuropoda melanoleuca. The sequence continues at coordinate 12,705,586 of NC_048232.1, read as the reverse complement.
TAACATTTGAAAGTTGAAGAGTAGTACAAGGTTTATGAAGAAAAATAACAGGCTTCCAACCCTTTCTCCCAATCTCATAGTCCTCTCCCCGGGATATGACTTGAAAGATGAGGCTTTGACTTACTTAAAGCCTTACCCCACATCCCTACAAATACCCGTGTATCTCTTACCCTCCAACTTTACTGATGTATCTATATCACAGTTTAAATCAAAATTCAATCTTTTGAATTATTGGTATTATTATTGGTATTATGACTTCCAATACATTGTTTAGAGTGGAGAAACTGTGTATATTATGATTACATATCCTGGATTTTACAACTTTATGTTTTCCAGGTGGTAATAATTGCCTGTCCATTGGGGATTTGATATTCTGTGTACCTATCAATCATTTTTCTCTAAGAACTTTAATAGAGCTTTGTATCTCCTCTCAATTTGGCACACTTATTAGATACTCAATCCATGCATTTTTTTTTCATTTTTTTGAGACCCCTCCTTCCTGGGCCCCTCCATGCTCCTGTACCACTCAGGCTAGCTCCTCTCTGAGTCCCTTGCATGACTGTGTCCTTAGAGCTCCTCTCTTCATTATTCTGAGAACCCCCTTTTCAGCTTTCCCAGGATCCGTTCTCTTTTTCTTACAATTCAAATCCTCCCTTTTTTTCTTTTACTGGAGACTCTCTTCCAGTATACTTCTAAGAAGAGGTACATGAAAAGTCAATGATTGTGTTCCTGAATGTCTGCCCTCACGCTTACCTAATAACTTGACTAGTGGCTCCTTGTCTGTGGTTGAAATCCAAAGCTGCATTTCCAGGCTTGACTCCCCTTTTATGTTCCAGGTCAAAATGTTTGGGCACCAGGAGCCCTATATGTCCAGAGCTACTCATTATCCTCTCCCCAAACCTGCCCCTACTCCTGGGTACTTAGCTGAAAGGACCATCCTTCCTCTACTCCCTCATAATAGAGGATCACCGTACACCTCCCTCTACCATTTAATTGTTCCCCAACATCTTATATTCAGCCTGTCACCACTGTCCTAGTTCTGGGCTTCATCGTCTCTCATTTGGACAACTGCAATAACCTTGCAACTGCTGTCTTGGCTTCTGCTACACCTGGGCTCTCCATCCTACCACACAGCCTTTACCACTCAAGCTCAAAAAAATCAGGTTAGATGGTATTATGTCCTTGCAGAAAGTAATTTGTCTTGACTCCCTGTTGCTCACAGAATAAGGTCTAAAATATTTTTTCTATAGGATACATGTCAGAACCTGGCTCTGATGGCATTTCTTACCGCCTTTGTTCCCACATATGTGATTCTACTGTCTCACTTAATTTTCTCAACAAGTCTATTAACTGCATTCTTGCTATCAAGGTTTAAAATTCAAATGAAGTGGAGTACCCCAAACAGAAGGTAACAGTGAGCATTCCCCCCATCCACCGCCCCATGCATCCTCATTTACATCTCAGCAGGTGTCCAGTGTACTTATTTTGCCCTTTCTGGCCTTGATCTACCTAGTAGAAACTGGGTAACCCTCTCTCATTTTGACTTATGGGATATTGGGAGCCTTCTAGGGCACACTTAAGATAAACCCTATTCCCATGATGTGAGATTTCTCAGTACCTATCTTTATATCAGATCAAGTGCTTTCCTACCTCGCCTTGGGAAAATACAGGCCACGTGGCTTATCCTAGAGACCCCTGGGAAAATTGGCACTTGCCCTTGGGAGTGACATGGTCCTGGCACACGACAGAAAGCGATCTGATGGCCCCAAAGAAAGCCATCCTCCTTTGCAGCACCAGAGGGATTACTTGAATTAAGACAACCATTCTCCTATTGAAGAAAATTACATTAAAGTTTTCCTCTGGAAAAAGGAAGCCTGGAAATTAGAAGCAGATTTAAAAGTTGATCATTTGCCACCCAGTGCTTATCTAAGACACCTGAAATTTGAGAGATGAGCCTAGTAAAAGTCAAAAGCCAACATCCATTGACTCTGTTTGGAGGTGAACTATATATATTCAGCTAATCCTGGGTCGTCAATACCATAGATAAGAACATTATTTATTTTGCCATTCTGGGTGCAATTACACAGTTTACCCTGTGCAAACTGCACTTCATAAAAATGGCAAATCAATGCTAGTTATCAAAATCCATCCACATGGATGGATAGCCCATGAAAAAGAGCTTTGCAAAATGGTCTTGAAAGCCAATCTACACAGCCAATGCCACACGGGTCAGCTTATTACCTGATTAATCACACAGGCATTCCTGCAATCTTATCGATTCCTCAGGATCTGGACATGACATCACTTCTAATAGCACATGCAATAAGCCATTACCACCATGCAGAATAGCCATTATCCCAGGCTGCAGCCATTGATTGCCTGACTCAGCCTCATGCTGGGAAAGGCAAGTGGAGCTTTGATGGGGGCAAACCCTATCCAGGGCAGATGTGAAGAACTTTCATATGGAAGAATAAAATCTATCTGCCACTTGCAAGCAGGATCTCTACCTGCTCCCTCCTTCTCTGGGTGAATAATTGAATAATCCTGCCAGCACGCCGATGAGCTGGAATTTGATGTCTGTGAAGCAAGAGATGCTAAAACAATATGGACTAATCCTCCACACAGGTCATTAATATTTTCCACTTGACATTCTCTACAGCGTGATCATTGCCAGAAAGATTGAATGAGATTCTGGGACACCTGATTAGCACATGAAGTTTCCATGCAGCAAATGCTGTATTTTCTTCCTACCCCGGAAGAACATAGTCTGGTTTCCTTTGTAATGAGATGTGCATTGTTGAGTTGATGCAGATGGGGGTCTTATTCTGGGCTAATTAATTCTCTACTCCTAGTTATTCCGATGAAACTACTGAACAGGGTGTTCTCAAAGGTCCAAGAAGAAGCCTCTTAACTACCCAATGTATGTGGCTAAGTTGGTCGACCTTTAAAGACTGCAGATGGATGAAACATAGAGGTCATAGGGGAATATGTATGAAGAGTTAGAGAGGTGGCTGGTGAGATCGAGGAAGGCTGTTATATCAAGGCAACAGGAAAAGGGTGTGCAGAAGTGACAGTGGAGACTGTGTGTGTGTACCATTTACAAAGAACTTTGACAAATTTCATTTCATCCTTTTGGGTAGCTGTTCAGTAACCGTCTAGGTGTAAATCAAGTAAAAGATTCTTTTTATTTCTCTCTGGATACCTCATCACAGGGGGAACTAAGTTTGAGGAACAAAAGCAAACTCTTCCAAAAAGCAGAAGCTCCCTTGTATCCTCAATTCTTGGCCCAACGCCTGATACATAGTAATTCTCTAGCAGAGTCCAGCAGTTAATGGACCCCAAAGCCTCTTGCAGTGTGACCCTGGGCAGATTACTCCATTTCTCTGTGCCTCAGTGTCTCCATCTTCCTCTAGGGAAAAAGAAAGTGCCTACTTGATAAGGTGTTGTGACAATTAAAGAATTAATATACCTGAAATCCTTTAGAATGGTGCTGCAATAGACTGTGCTATATAAGGGGTTTGCCATTATTCTGTTAGACACTCAATAAAGTAACTGTTGAATGAATCATGTAGCGTAAGCAATAAAAGGATACTTTAAAAATTGGTTTAGACAAGGGCAAGGCCAGTAGCATAGCGCTTGGTATGGAATACCAGAAGAGCACAGACAATGTAATATCAGAAGCAAGCAGTAGACTCACCCTAGTCCACCAGACCTCTACCAGCAACAATAATTAGGAGGCAAACTGAACAATTCAGTTCAAACTTCTTTTATTTTCTTTGGCTGGCTGGTCATGGAGAACTATAAAATAGAGCCCAGAATGTAGCCCAAGTAGACAAGAGAAGCTTGAGAAGGAAGGAAGGAAGGAAGGAAGGAAGGAAGGAAGGAAGGAAGGAAGGAAGGAAGGAAGGAAAGAAGGAAGGAAAGAAGGAAGGAAAGAAGGAAGGAAAGAAAAGAGGGAGGGAGGGAGGGAAAGGGAAGGGAAGAGAAGGGATGGATGAAGGGAAAGGCAGGAAAGGGAAGGAAAATTTAATCTGCTACCCACCCTAGCTGTAATTATACCTACAATTTCTTCCAAATGCCATAAGAGGAGGAAAATCTGTCCAAAGATGGACAATGCCAGCAATGCACTCTGTCAATGCAAACCTGTGTTAAAACCAAGAGAACCGTCAACTATCCTGCCCCAGGGGGAAACTGAATAATCTTGCAGGTCTTGGGCATGTGAGGTCTGATGATAACTGTTTGCTTGACATCTTCCTCTCTTGGGGATATTGGGTTTCGTGTTTGGCCTAAATTCCAGCCACTTTTCAAATATAAAATTATGGATGCAGGTAGCATTTCTCTTTGCATAACCTCAGTCAGAGATTACTCTAATAAAACGTGACATGAATGACCCAGGTTAGGTGAGTTAAGAGCTAATGGGAAGGGTGATAGAGCTTTTAAAGAAAGACAGAGCTTCCCTTTCCAACTCCCCTCACCCCTACTCCAGGAATGTTCCAAATTGCTGAGGAATTCTTCATGTTTGTCTTTGTTTCAATCTCATCCCGTTTATCCTCCCACCTGTTTTATAGGACAGGGAGTATATATCCCAAACTTCATACAAAGCCTGTCTTCCCTTCCTCAGCTCAGGGCTGCAGTGGGAAAGGCTGGTGTGTGGTTCTGGCTTCCTCCTCCATGTCCCTCCTCACGGGCCCTCCTCACCAAGCTGCCTCTAGCATGTCTAGGGTCTCTCTGTTGGGCTGACGTCTGTCTAAACCCAGATCTTTTCCTTGTGGGGTGGAGTGCACTGTGGGTTCTTTGAAGACCCTGCCCCTTTTTCACTGCAGTTCCCTGGCACAAGTGATATCTTTTCTTCCACTTAGTCATTTAAGATCCCTTCTTGTCCCACAGCCCCAGCCCCTTTCTCCTGGGTTCCCTAGACTTTCATACAATACACTGAACACCTAAGACGGACCAAGACCAGCGCTCCTAGACACCTACATCTGACCCTAGGCAATGGGATTAAAATTACTTCCCCTACACCAGTCTTCTCTTTCCTTGGCTGCCACCCATGCTCAGCCAGTCCCTATCCCTTAAAAAACTCACTGTACCCCTCCCAACAGGCTCCTCGGAGCCCCTCGTCAGGCCTGAGGTGAGGGGGCAGCAGTCCCACCCTCCTCATTCTTCTGAATCCTTTGCTGACAGCCTGCAGAGCCAGGTCAACATGGGGCCTCAAATCTGGTCTCAGACTTTCCTTTGCACACTTCGAGAAGATGTGGAGAAGGAGGGAATGGCTGGCACCTGTGGTCTTCAGGCCTCTTATGAAACCGAGAGTCCCCTTTCAACATGCTGCTAAATTTACAACAAATAATGGCTTGAGATGGATGTTAGAAGAGGCATTTATACTGTCAGCTTTGTATCTATGTCCTTAACATAAGCGATATTTCACCTTTTACCAGAGAAAGAATGAAAAAAGACAAGGGTAACATTTCTCGAAATGCTTCTGTCCTTATTTTCTAGAAGGGTGCTTCAACTCACCTTCCCAACACTGCTCGGCTCACTGCCCTTTGCCCCTGACCCCCTCTCACGTTGGCCCTAGGCTGCCCTCGGGCCAGGAGCTTCATTATGGCACCCCACTGACCCACCGTGTGACCTGTTACCTCCTTCCTCTCACCCCAAAAACCCGGCCCGAATCTCTCCGCCCTGTTATCTCTTCTCTCTTTATTCTGGCAAATGAACAAAATAAAGTCATGCAGACGAGTTTACCTAATACCAATGATTACAAGTCTGAGTAAGATATGCATACACGGGAACTTCAGGGGGCCAAAGGGATGAGAGCCTCACGAATGGTCACTTCAGGCACTGGGCCATAGTTGGGAGGAACACTGGAGGCTGATAGGCCAGGCACAGTCTGGATAAGAGGCTGCAGTGACCAATGCCCCTGTTTCTGTGTCAGTTCTCAGTATCCTATCAGGAACACCCCCCCCCTTCCCATGGCTTCTCAGCAGGCGCCACCTTGGTCCCTGTCAGATCTGTGTCAGCGGCTGTGCCCCTGCTCAGCGGTGGGGTCTCCCCTCCCTGTGCCGCCCCCCCACTATCTCTGGTGTTGTCACATGCTTTCTCTCTGACAGGCCATTATCCCCCCAACCCCCTCTTCCACCTCCTGCTCTTCGTAACCAAGAACACCTATTTGATTTGATACCTCTTGCTTTGGTGTGTCAAGACCATTGATTTTCCTGAAATATGGTTCAGTCGATCCCTAAGCATTTTCATTCCAGAGTTTGAATGTAAACATTTTCACTGAGATGGGAAGGAAATGTTCAAAATAAACAAAAAAAAAAACTCCACCAGCCTTGGGTGCTCTGTTCTGGGTGATCTGTTCTAAAAGGCATCAAATGCAGCAGTGTCGGGGGCCCTAGAGCAGAGGTGGGTCTTCTCCACCCTGTCTCCTGGGGGTTCGCTCATGCTGCATCCCCGCAGCAAGCTCCCCATGCTCGGGGACCTCCGTGCCCACCATCGTAACAAAAACATGCTTTCTCTAAGCAATACTCTGTTCCAGATGTTCTCCCTTTGCTTTTCTGTTGTCTTTTAGTTACTCCTTATTCACTGTCCCCCAATCCTTTGTTTCCATGTCTTTGGTCTCAGTGTTGATCCTGGTCATTTACCCTATGATCTCTTCCTCCTCTTTCCCTCCCCTGCCTCTATGGCTGTTTCCAGGGGGCTTCCGGTCAACTGGCTGGCATCAGTGCTCGGAGGACGCAGGTGGAAGGTTGGAAGGTAGTAGCGAGGGAGGAGCAGAGCCTTCCTCCGCCTCCCCCACTCTGCTGTGGCCCATGGCTCCAACAGTGATCAGGTCTCACCCAGTGGGTCCACAGGGTTCCAGCCTCTACAAGGTGACCCTGGCCCTAGGCACTAATAATGGGGCTCCTCCCTTTACCCCTCAGGCCTCGGGCTGTCCTGCCTCCCCACTGTGCTGCCTTCCCAGCTCCTGTGGGCTTCTTCACTCTTCCTATTCCCCATGCTTCTCACCAAGGGAAGCGGAGCAGCAGTTCCAGAGACTCTAGATCTTCTAGTGCCATTTCCTATACTTAAATTCTCTCTTTTTCAAAGCCAGGGATTTTTCCCTTTCTCTGTTAGCTCCCATGGATATCTGTCCTTTCGGAATTTCTAACCTGCTATAATCTGATCAAGTCCTCTGTGTCATGTGAGAGTATAATGGACCAAGTCAGGCCCTGAAATCAAACATCTTGATTTTGGTTTCATCTTAGATCTGACAGTTCTAGCTGTGTTACCTTGGTCAAATTATTAACCTCTCTGAGCCCCAGTTTCATCAGCTGTAAAATATGGACCACAAAGCTCATTTCTGCCGTTGAGATAGCCATGGGTCACCTTATGCAGTAAATGTAAGTTCCCCTCACCTCTCTGAAAGTGGTCATTGCTGCAAGGGTGTGGGTGCATATCCCTTCCTGGGACACATACTTGTATTAAAACAGTGGCCTTTGGAAATTAAATGCTTCAGCCCCAATAACTAATTTTAAATGTGTAAATCTTAAACACCCACAGCAAAACCATCAAAAAGATACTTTTGGACAAGCTGAACTTTGAGAGCCTTCAGATCTGTCTGAGAAGGAGGCTGGCTACTCTGTGGGGACTGCAGAAAGCTCCAGAGCCAACCTCCTCCTCCCCATCAGCTGGGAGAAGGCACTGGTGCTGATATGAGAAATGACCCTGCTCCTCACCTCCCGGGGGGTAGAGTATATGGGGCTCAAATGTGTGCGAGTCTGGCTCAGGGTTATTTTTGTTTCCATTAACATTCTCTTCTATATGTATTTTAACCTTAATCAAACGCATATGTTTTTGTTTTATTTGCACTTAGTTAATCAAAGTGTCCTTTATGATCTGAACTATGCCATGAGGCCTTAAGCTCTTCAGTGAAACACTCATTAATACCCCTGGGAAACAGGAAGTTGCATTCAGTCAAATATAAATAAATTCAGTTCCCAGGGGCTTTGCCCTGGCCTGGGTCAGGAGAGAGAGACAGTGACTTCTGAGCTGATGTGGTCCAGCGCCCCCTCTCAAACCTCCCTGGAAGGAAGCAATCCCAGGACTCTCGACAGATAAGTGTTTTGAAAATGTGCCTGTCCTTTGTTCAAAACCGTTACGTAGTCGAGTGGGGTTTTATCAAGGAAATTCGATACATTTGGCCCAATCATTGAGTATCATTCCAGATTTATTGCCACCCCAAAAGAGTTTGAAACCAGGCAGTGCAGAAAGGAAGCAAGAAAGAGGAAAAAAGGTGTACAAACCTCAGCCACCTAGCCCGAGATGCTCCGTAAGTCGGGCTGAGGAACTTCCCGTCTCTCCTTGTTGCTGGCCTTCTCTCTCGCCCTCTCACTGGCTCCCCGATGCACATATGGAACCAATTACGAACAAAGCCCGATTGTTGTATATTTGGAATTTCCCACATCAACTTGATGCTTTCTTTAACTGCCTCTTAATGTGTGTCTGCACGGGGTGACCAGACCCACGTTTCCATCCTTCCCACCCCACCCCCACCAGCACCCCCCTTCTGAGACTCCTTCCTGGTTCATTTTTCTAGCAGTGTAAACCTCTGTTTCTTCCCCCTTGCCCTCCACCCCACTTCCTATTAGAATCTTTGAATAAACAGAACTTTCTTTTCCGTGGTTTGCAATAAACTGGTCTGCAGAGAGTAAATAAAAGCTGGATCCCAAAGCATATAAGTGATATCAGGATAACACCAAAAATCATGGATTACTACAAAGGAAATGGCATCCCTTTCATAAAACCTGGAATGGAGAGGAGCAGCAGATGTAGAAATACATTACAAACAAGAAAAACAAAACAAACCTCCAATTCTGGAAGCCCCTTACTTGTTTTTCTTTACTGTAATTTTCTCTGCTATAGAGATAAGCAGATTTGGGAGGGGGGAGTAGAGAGGGGACCATAGATGAAGAACATATCAATTACAAAATATTACTGAAAAGTTAAAATTTTAGACCATGTGTACCATCCTTCAGAGTATTGTCCGATCTGGAATTACACACTATTATTAGAAAAGAATAAGCAAATATGATGGATGAATCTCAACTTAGTCCTTTTCAGAGCCTTGTAAAATCAAACAGAACTTCTTCATGCTTACTGGCACACATAAAAATAAATGTTCTATAACATAAACATTTAAATGAAGAGATGCCAAATGCAAGTCTGTCTCGTATATATGATTCATCTGCGACCACGTGATACACCAACAATTTTTTTCCCCTTCTCTCACACTTTATCTTTGTGGACTACATTCACAAATATAATTAATTGCACTCCTACATTTATTTTCAGTGCACTAGAAAGCGGGAGAGAAAAACTAGATAGGTGCATCTGATGCTCAGGGTCATACGTGTAATTTATGACCGCGATCAGGGTTCCCTCCAAGTCCCCAGTGCGTTTTGTCACGGGTCTGCAAATATTTTTCCGGTGTTCGGAAAAGAGTGAAGTCAGAATGCAGGATTTCACATTAATCTCCGCACCAGATGGTGATATTCCAAATAGTCTTTTTAAGGTGAGCATGTGACCTACTGTACGGCTGAGGGGCTTTGGAGTCACGTGATGGAATGAATAATACGACTGATAGAGCTTTGATTAGACAACTGACCTGGTTACCGTCTGTAGCCACAAGAAGCAAAGTTGACATTTCTGGATCACTCTCCCCAGAGGCGTCGCTTGCCAACTTCTGGGACATGCAGTCTCACCGCAGGACTGACAGGCAGGGGCAGACAAGGGGCGGCTAACACCGTGCTGCTGAAGGCAGGCTGAAGTTTGGAGAACTTGGGCTATTTTTTTTGCTTCCCCATCCCCCCGCCTTCCAACGAACCACATCTTGACTCATATGGTCGAAAGAAAAAACTCTTTCGGTTATTTGATATTTGGGAAACCTCCAGGAGACCATAACTTAGTTTGGAGGAAGCCTTGTCTCTCACTTTGCTGGGAACACACACACACACACACACACACACACACAGAGGAACGCACACACGCGGCTCTACACCATGGTGGTTCAGGCTGCAGTGGCTCCGAATAGATCTCAAAGACTTTTACTGAAAATTCCTTATGGATCTTTGAGAAGACGCAGCGTGGAGAGGGTAAGCGACGTGGCGGGCTGTTTGTTTTGCGTGGAGCAATTGCTCCAAAGAAAAGGAGATGTTTGTTTTCATTGTACATAGCATCCCTTCTGGTCGCCCTGTTTTCCTGAAAATTTTGATTTCCTGGGACGGTAGAATACTATGTCATGTGTAAATTTTCTTCTTAGCAGATAATGATGAGAAATTTGAAACAAATTTTTGCCGGCTATGCATGTGGGGGTGCTGCGAGAGACGAGATAAGAGGGAAGAGATTGGGGTGGGGATTGCCCTTCGGAATCAGGATGGAAGATGTGAGTGCCTGGGGAGAAAAGCAGGGGCTGCAAACAGATGCCTTAGCGCAACACAGCTGCAAATTTCCTCTGTGGGGGGACCCTGTCTTCAAAGGAGGCGCTGATGATGTTAAGGAGCTTTGATGCCTGGAGAGTTTAAGTTATGCCCCCATTGACGAAAATCTTCTCTGTTGTGTTGTTGCTGTTTCGCATACCTTGCTATCATTTTGGATTTTTTTTTTAATACTACGGATTTGGGCTGGAAATGACTCTGTTAATTTTCTGAAACATGCTTACTTTATGGTAACCCCTGGCAGAGATGATCCTGTAAAATAATAAGGATTTGTCCTTCTTTGGAGTGACTAATGCACTTTTGGGGATGACTGAAGTTGATACAAAGCTAACTGTCGTTGAGATGTTGGGCTCATTCATGTAGGGATAAAATGTGTACACCCCCGCAGGGGTGGAATGCTTTGTGGGTCTCAGAAACCCTGAAGCTCCTGTTTGAATCATGGCAGTCCCCTCTGTGAGCTGTGGAGTCTTCTTAGACATCCTAATTTAAGGTGTGATCTAACAGCCATAAGGCAAATAGCTTCACAAAAAGCTCTCTTGATAGATAAGCAACCTGCTGCTCTCATAGAGGGGAACAGGGTTGAATTCGAGTCACTTTTTCTGGTTCGTATACTTACTACTCAGTGATTTTTAGATGTAACAAAAGCACAGTTGAACCTTTAAAATATGAGGGTCTATCTAGAATCCAGGTGGGCTTGATTTCCTGACTTCTGATTAGTGACATTCTTTCTGCCATCTGAGTAACTGATTTAAAAAAAGCTTCACTTCCTATTTTGTTTGTGTGTAGGTCTTTATTTTGAGGCTTATCTCTTGTGCTCAATATCAGAGTTATCAAATAATACATAGTAAGTGCCTATCACATGCTTCCTTCTTTGCCAATAGCTTTAGAGCATAAGACTAACAGTTATGGCAAATGTTAAAAGTATATCAGGCTTACACTGGATATGATTTTAGGTTTTGTTGAAAATTTTCTGACCTTTACGGTAACTAAGTTTATATCATGTATTCTTTTCACAACTAGTCATTTAGAAACATGAATTATACACACTGGAGTTTTGGACCTGGCAATACTAAGGAGAGAGTTATCTGGGCACAGGCACACACAAAAAATTTCCGTAGTAACCTTTATTTAACCATTAGAATCTCCAGATGGATGTTTGATAGATCATGGATTTTTAATAAATCCAGAGGTATGCAGTTACCATTTCTGTTATTCGTTGTTTACCAATTAAAAAAAAAAACTGACAGTCTACGAACACAGCATCGTACATAAAACATTGTCACATGTGTTGGCATCTACTTATGTTCAAGACACACAGACCTATTTTCTGCCCGTGGGCACACATCAGTGTTGCATGGGTCTTAGATCTGCAAGCTGCTGGGCCCTTAGGAGAAGCACACACATCACTGGAACATCAGACATCCTATGCGCCTCGGTTGCTAGAGGTGAAGCGATGGGGCTGGGACACCAACACTCACAGGAAGACGCCCTTGCATTCCTTATGAGCTGCCCATCTCCCCTTCCACTCTAAGGGAGGTTGACACTAATTGGAACCTATGATGAATGTGTCAATTCCAGCCGGGCATTTTATACTGTTGCCGACTTGATGACAATTTTCAGAATCAGAGTCAAGTATTTGTGTAAAAGGAGGGCAGGAAAGGTGAGACGGAGCATCTGCTGCAAGGGCAGATCCTGAGAACCAGCAAGTCCTTGGGACTCCATGAATTAAAGCAGCGGCACCTTTTCCAATTACATCAGCAGCCTAGAGGGTGACAGACATTCAGGTTAGTTTCCACTGTCTCCCAGTACGGGATGATCTTAAGGTCTTGTGTCTGTACTGCCTTTACTCCAATGCACTTAGATATTCATTATTTCACATTACAATCCTGAGTTGCTGGTGAGACACGGACAATGGGGGTTATCACCCTTGTCCTGTAGGAACAGGAAAGCCAAGGCATGGTGGGGTTTAATCTTCTGTCCAGGGACATAGTATCCACAACAGAGCAGGACCAATGCATAAGGACCCAGTATCTTCTGTCCCTGTTTCATCACCTTTGCTCGCTGGGGAAGCATCAATATGGCAGCCTGCCCCTGAGCAAAGGGTTGTAAGCAACTTGTCACCAGGACTTCCCATGAAAGGGAATATAGAAGACTCACGACCGAGGAGAGTAATGATTTCCAGGGCAGGTCTTGTGCCCTCAGGCACCCAGGAGTGCACAGTTGGTCCTGTTTTCCAACTGCCAGTTGAGTTGAAAGAAAAGAAACACACCTTTTTCACTATGTTGTCTAGACCCTCATCAAATCCTGATTTCAGAAACACTCACTCGGGCTGCAAGACCAGGCTCAGTTCTTGTTCATAGTTGCACGGACTGCCACGAGCCCGTCACGGAGCTAGGCAAGGTGGGAAAAACAACAGAAATACAAGGTACTTTGCTTGGTAAGACAGGAGAGTTTAGGGATACAGGTTTGCATAAACAAAACAGTATTGACATAACAGGGCACAAATTTAGCTATAAAACAAGAAATGAAGAAAATTTAGGTGCTACTGAAAGCAGCAAGGTGGGGTGGAAAGGGTAGGGCTTGCGGTCACCCAGTCCCCAAAACTGAGAGCCTCACCCTTTACTAATTGTGTGATCTTCACAGACTTTCTCAGCGTTCTTAGTTTATGCATCTGCACTATCCACCGTTGAGAGCGATTGTTAAGGATTAGAGGAAACTTATATAAGGACCTAACACAATCCCTCACATATAGAAAGCAATCACTAATAATAGGGTATTTTTAAAATTTGCCTATGTTTGAGTGGAGGAACACTTGGCTTGTATTTTTAATAGCTGATGGCCTTTATACACATACACACACTCTTAGTCACACCTCACTGTCACCTGGAGAGATCCTTTAGGGATCTCTACCAGTAAAGCCAAGACAGACAGAATTTCCTGGTGTTAATTTGCCTTGGACTCCCAATTTTATGTAAGACACTTAGAAAACAACGTGTTTCAAATTCATTGCATGCAAATGCCAACTAACTAAACTTACTCACATCCATATGCTTCTAGAGGGTTCCTTCCTTCCAAAGCTGGATGTTGTTACTCCAGAGGTAAAAATGAACTTCATGGAAAATTCTAATGAATCTAAGAGCACAGCATATAAATGAATTAAGGAAAGAGCCAATATGGACCTTTTTCCTGGGAATTTGCCTCGGAACAGGAGTAATGTTTTTATGCAACTACTATCACCCTACACAATGAGGAAATCGTATCACAGTGGAGATCACATTTCTTTTTAGCTCCAAAACCTAAGAACAAGAGGGCAAAGCTTCCTGTAGCCCAGCTAAGCTGTTTCAGATGTCCTTTTATTAAGGATGCTCCTCTTCCCGCTGATTTATCCTCCCTAGCATCCAGACCCACAGATGCCAGGAAGGGCTGAACATCTCTGTTCTCCTGAATGATGCAACACCTCAAATTCAACATGTCCGAAATGGAATTGGTCATCTCGCTCATAATCGTGCTCCTCCCCCAGTCTCCAGTCCACCAGCTACCTGAACACCCAGAGCAGAACCCAGGCGCTCTCCCTACCTCCTCCTTCCCCTTGGCTCAGGCCACCACCATCTTTCACTTTCAAACAGTTGCCATTCTTGTTCCCCCAAGTCTATGCTCTATGTTGTGTGATCTTTCTAAAACAGAGGCATGGTTGTGTCCACTCGTCTGCTTAAAACTCTTAAGTGGTTCCCTGCTTCAAGATAAGTACTTAGATAAATGCCTAAATGTAATTACTAGGCCTTCATGATTAGGACCCTGCTACCCTCTCCAGGATCAGCTCTCCCCCTACTTTACACTGAGAGTGCTAGACTCCCACCATACTGAACATGTCTGCAGTTCCTCCAAACCACTATGCTCTCCCTTGCCTCAGGGCCTTTGCATGTGCTTTGGTCTGCCTGACACACACTGCCTCCTCCTTCTACCTCCTTAATGTCCTAGTCACATCCTTTCAGCCTAAGAGCAACACCCTTGGGAAGGCTTTCCAGAAACCCTGCCCCCCCCCCAAGTCTGAATGTGTGCTTTTCCTCTGGGCTCCCCTAGCCCTCTGCAAATCACACTGCATTGAATCCCCCTATTTCCGTCCAATTTCTGTCATCTCAGATCTCCACATGATGACAAGCTCCTTAGGAAACACATCTTGGTCTCTGATTCATAACAGGAGTGTGATAAATATTCACTAGATGAGAAAAATAAATGAAATCTGGAAGTTTTTATAAACTTCCCTCAGTGAGAAAATTTGGGAAGAAGAGCAGAATTAAGACATGAAAAATAAATGAAATCTGGAAGTTTTTATAAACTTCCCTCAGTGAGAAAATTTGGGAAGAAGAGCAGAATTAAGACATAAAAAACAGCCTCATTTTTTTTTTTACATTAAATTACCCCACACCCAATTATTGCTGACGGGAAATGTGTTCACTGTTATATGTTCATACAAACTGAGGAGACAAATACTTTAAACTCTTAGACGATACCATGTACTTTAAAGTAGAACAAAGCATGTGTGCGAACAGCTGACCAGACTCAGCTTATATGTCTCTTCACAGAGTAATGTAAATTTGACATTTTTATTGGGGGAAAAAAGAAACAAGAAAGCACTCTCTTTTACCACAATTATTTGAATATTTAAGTGAAAGGATTTTTTTTTTTTTTTTTTTTTTAGTCTTGGAAAGACTGAAATGGTGTGATATTTCTGGAGCAGTATTTTTAACCCAGTATAAATTAAACCTTTTTGCACCCACATTATTCATTATTTGATGTGTTATTTCAGGTTGACGTATTGCCAGTCTATTATTTTGCAAACCATTACATTATCACAGCTGCTAAGCTGCATAACTTAAGAATTCAGAATACAACAGAGTCTCTATAGTCGAGTGTGTGGTGCTTACATTCTGAATGTATTCATGCAGGGAAGTGTGAGACTTTACCAGAAACACATACAGCAGACGGCTTTTAGTGGATATTTATTACCATTGAAAGCAGACAGCCAAGAAACTGTTCAGACAGATCAGTGTATTCACACATATTATTATCCAACCCCCTCATCCTGCATAAGGTTTTGTTCCTTCTATAAATATAGCGCTCTCTGGAGAAGAACACGGCCTAGCAGGGACTCTAATTCTCTGGTTCACAGGCTGCATGGAAGGCCCTTTTCCCCCATATTGGCTAGTCCCATGCAATTTTAAGTGACCCAAACTTGGTGAACTGACATTGATTTTATTTCTTACTGTAACTTATGCCAAGTTAAACCAATGACTTCCCATCTTGGCCAGAATGAGATTGCACAGTGGAAAGGCTCTCCCTACAGGTACCACTCTAGAGTTTTCATTCCTCGGGCTAGTGTGGAAAGCAGGGCAGGAAACCTCTATTCAAATGGCCGGGACCCCCAGGAGCTTCCCCATCCTGCACCAAATGACGTTATCCAGCTAGGCATGAAACCAAGCAATAGTTTCTCTCTTTAGACTGCTTGTCCCTCAGTCTTGACTGCTTCCTAGGACTCTCACTGATGTCGTGGGTCGAATGCCATGACTCATCCCTAAAGCAGCACTTCTCAACCTTGGTTTCACATGGGAAGCTCCTGAGGAACTTAAAAAAAATCCCAATGTCCAGGCTGGTCGGGTGACCGGTGCGTATCAGAATTTTTGGAGAGGGAACCCAGGCACTGGGATATAAGCCCCAGAAAATTCTAGTGTGTAGCCACACTGAGGTAAGATTATGGCCAACATGGATCATCTGGGCCAGGTGGAACTCAAGGAAGTTATCTAATTCCTTTGCTTTCTGGTGTCTTCACATGAAAAAGAAATAATTGAGTGGATCATGATAGATTTTTAGTCAAAAGTGTCATTCTCAATAGCAAAAAATCAGTTAAACTCCTTGAGAGTTGGGTCCATATTTCTAGGACATCTTGGGCAGTGCTCAGCACTTGGAGGCCACTTTCTGGGTAATTAAACACAAACTTCTGAAGTCACAGCAGCTAGCTTCATGCAGGATTTTCAGACAATTTGAGATCAGAAACACCCAATCCAGTGAGCCCTGCAGAGTTTGTCTCCATTGGAGCAGGGACAATACCCCTTCCAAGCTTTTCAACCTGCCATATTGCAGCTATGTCCACAAAATCAATCACATCATCTCTGAACACTTTCTATGGGTGTTTTGAAAACAGATCTCTTATAAATTGCTCTAGCAGAGTGAATACCACCCACCTGTGTAACATTAGAGTTTCTTTGGACACACAGTTAAAAACAGTCCACTTTTGTTTGCATTGCTTCATCAGCGCACCTCTAAGAACAATATTGTCTTACATGTATAAAACAATACGGAAGAAACTATGGCCATGGACCTTTGTTTTCTAATCTGGGAGTGGATAGACCACATCTGTGGATTTTTCAACCTTTTTCTTTTCCTTTCTGGTTGCTCAATAACTAGCTGCTTCAAAGGACTTGGTCAGTTTTTCTCCTAAGCTCCAGAACTTAGAACAGTGCCTGGCAGGTATACTGGACCAATAAATATTTATTGAACGGCTGTGAATAGATGAATAAAAAAGAATGTCTTCATGGTCATAAACTCAGCTCTTTAATTAAACAGAATTGTCACCCAAAGGATAGGGTTGCAAAGTGCCTGCCTTTCTTATGCAGATGAATATTTGTGTCATTTTTAGTCTTAACAGGTGACTTATTTTAGGATGCTAGCTCTTCTTGGTAGAGAACTTGCTCATGAAAAACTTACTGAAATTCCTCTACACAATTACCACTTTTGAGTGTGTGGGCTGTCCTCCTCCTTCCCAGTCAGAATCTGTATATGAGTATGCTGGGATAGTCACTAAATACGCCTCTGATCATTTTCCTCTACTGCCAAGGTCACATTTCCATATGGATAATGCTTCCACATAGTCCTCTGATACCTCTATTGGAACATTAATCAGGAAAACCAATAAGGCTTAGAAGTATATTGATCATTTCTGGAAAATGTGGTCCAAGTTCAATCAAATCAGTCTCAAAATACAAACACTGCAGGGAACACAATACTTAGGACCCAACACACTATTCATTAATTCCACAGATTTTTATTTAATACCTACTACATGCCAGGCAGTGCTCTAGACCCAGGGGATGTAGCAAAGTCTCTTAAGTGATGCTAAGGCCTCCAAGGAAAAATAGAGCAGTATAAAAAGTGAGGGGAGATGGGAGGGGCTGCATTTTTAGATGATGTGTCTCTCGGTGAAGACGTTTGAGAAGAGACGTACAGGAGTAAGGGGATGAGCCACAGAGCCCTCTGGGAAGGACTGTCTCCATCTGAAGAAACCACAGTACACAAGAGTTGCAATGCCAACGCCTCCTTGATGGGCTTGGAAACTAGTTGGGGGGGCGTGACAGGAGGTGGAGCAGAGGGCGGGGACAGGGTACATGGAACAGAGCAGCCATCAGGGAAGTGCTAGGAGCCCCTGTGACAGAGGGCTGTGTGAGCCATGATAAGGAGTTGGGGGTTTTACTCTGAATGAGACAGAAGACCAGTGGTCTGGGGACAGAAGGGTGACATCAACTGACATGTTTTGAAGGAATCGCTGTGGCTACAAGGCTGATAGAAGAATGGATGGAAGCAGGGTGACTCATTAGGTCATTAGTGTAATAATCCTGATGAGGGATGATGATGGCTTAGATCAGAGGATATTCTGGAGGTGCTGAGAAATGAGAAATGAATGGATTCTGGATTTATCTAGAAGGCAGAGTTGACAGGATTGGCTGATGGATCGGGTGGTGAGTGAGGGAGGAAGAGAAGGGTCAATACTGACCCCTGGGCAGCGGTAGCCTGGGGTTGACACTAAGATTGGAGACACTACTGAGAGGCTGGTGGGAGTGGCAGCAGAGATGGGAGAGACTGAGAGGTCTATTTGGATGGGGTAAATTTGAGATGATTAAAATTCAAATGGAGGACATTAAGAATGTAAGTTTCGTGTGCAGGTGGGAGCCCTGGGCTATAGAAGTAAATGTGGACATTGTCGTGGGTGCCCTGAAGCTGGCTCCTACGGGCTCTGAAAAGCTGATTGTGCGCATCTCTTCCCACGTGGGCAGCTTGAGATGGGTTGTGGTGGGAGAAATGCACCATGCAAATTAACGAACATTACAAATCAGGCCTTTTTTTCTTCTTCTAGAGAGTTGATAGTTAAACTAGGATACCACTAGCAGATGGTGTTTAAAGCCACAGGACCAGGTGATGTCACCTGGGGAATGTATGTAGATGGCAACAAGGAAATGTCCAAGAACCAGACCTGAGGCCACTCTAAAGTTTAGAGGTCAGTTCCATGAGGAGGAACCAGCAACGAAGACTAGTAAGGAGCAGCCAGTGAGGTAGAAATTGAATTGAAGAGAAATTCTCAGAAGGGAACGTCAGGCTGTCCAATGCTGCTGATAGCTGTGAAGATAGGGATGAGGAAATCATCTCATTGTGCTGTTATCAAAAAGCTTATGTATCAAAATTGCTGGGCGTTTTCTAAATCACAGAGGCCCAGTCTCCACACCAGACATACTGTGTCTGAACTTTTGGGCCATACAACATGGACTCAAGTTTGAGAAACAGTACCTGCAACATAGTTTCCCAGAAACAGAGGCACCAGTGAGGTAGAGAAGAGAGCACAGCCTCGGAAGGGGGAAAGAATGCGGACAGGAAAAGAGAGAGTCTCGGGACAATTTCTACTCAACCAAAGTCAATCCCGGACACGGCAAGTAGAGGCTATGACAGGCAGTAACGAGGGGAAGCTTATGACAACAAAGGCCAGGAGTGAGTCTTCCTCCTGATGGCACCCTAGAAACACAGTGTTCCTATTTGACATCTCCCCCCACCCACACACACTTAAACCCTGTATCAGAAAACTAGAACTGCATTATCCCTTACAGCTTGTCCAGCCAAGAAAAAAAAAAAAAAAAACCACGAAAAACCCACAAGAAAGAAGATGAAAAATTTAAATATCTTTCGTTGGTCCGCTATATCAAAAGCGAGCATTCCACCTTGAAGTTTTAGGTTTCCTAAAATCTATCTGAAGAAGACCTCTTTTCTTCTGTTTTGTTTGGTCTCTGAAATTTTTTAAAAAATGGATTGATGTAATCATGTGTCAGGGCTTCATAACCCAGCCAAGTCCCCGAATATATTTAGAAAGTATAGTCTAGGGTTGAGCCAGCCACTGAGGGACTGAAATGAGCGAGTCCTAATTTGAACTCTGAATTGAGGGCCTCGGAGCTTGCCTGTAAAAGCAAATGGATTTGAATTGAAATGGAAGAAGTTATGTCTTTGACATCAGGCTCTGTTTTACTGGGTCTTCGTGGCGTTCCTGTAGAAGGAAGTCAGGCTCTTATCTGCCAATTGGGTTGAAGGAAAATAACAGCCATTAGTGATTTGAACACAGTCCTTGAAGTAGATCCCATCAGAGTTTTCTCCCAGTTACAACATGCAGATTTCCCTTCCCCATCCCCGCCTATTTTCCCCTTCTAGGTAAGGAGGTGCCTCTGGCACATCACATTTGAACTAGTGAGAGAACGGTTTTAATAGCAGACATGTTGTGTGCCCCTCCCATGATTCTGGGCTGATGATGGTGAAAAAGCCTATTTTGTTTCTGGAGCGGGACTGTTGGGCCTGGGTGTGGATGAGCTCAGTCTCCAGTGTTCAGAGCACACTCTTCAGCACACAGGCAGTAACACCCTTGCTTTTGCACTGCTGTGTAGCATGGCCAGGTCCATACATTAGGCAGCAATGAGGGTGCCAGGCCCTAGAACCCCTGTTGTTAAAATGTCAACCCACTACTTAAGGAGAGGGAGAGGAGAGGGTATCCCTCATCCTGCTGGGCTCCAGCTCTGAGTTTTCAAGCAGCAAGGCTTTTAGAGAGAGGGGTTGTGAAAGAAAAAACAATCCTCCAGAAACACTTACTGATTTGAACTCAGCAGCACAGAGCAATACATTCACATGATTGGATCCAATTGCAGCTCTGCAGTCTCTCCCAAGGACCAATGTCCAAAGAGTAGGAGCCAGGCTCCCCAGGCCATGTGCCATCCCATTCAGCATCTCCTCTGTGGGATAATACTAATATCCTGTGGCATTTGGTTCAGTCAGAGCCCGTGCTGAGAGCATCTTCATTGTCATTTATTTCTAGTACAATCTCTTAGATGTGTGTGTTCTGCAGTCCCCTCTGGACAGTACTGAACCAATCAGTGCAACAGCATATAAAAGTATCTTTGAGACTTTGTGACTTCCTTTTTCCTTCAATCCAATGGCCTTAAGGTGGCATGAGAGAAACACGTATAATGTGCTGGCCAAGACTTTCCTGTCCCTTCTGAGACTCACCAATCAGAAAGTGGTTATTTTCAAGAGCCTATATCTATTTCCTATGGTACCCTTGGGACCTAATCCTTCATGTTAATCCTGGAATGCCTCTATTCACATTCGGTGTCGTGTAAAATAAGGCCCCATCCAGGCATTATAACTCAAACCCTATACGAGCCAGACAATCAAATAACTGTAGCATAAGGAAAGAGACCCTAGCAAATGCACTTCTGACTTTTCCAAAAAAAATCTTTGGGCAATTTACTTCTAAGTAAGGGGAAGTGTGTGTGTGTGTGTGTGTGTGTGTGTGAGAGAGAGAGAGAGAGAGAGAGAGAGATCTCAATTTTTATATGCTGGCAACCAATCCAAGCTCAAAGAAAAACATTGCATGCCAACAAAGCACATTTGTGGGCTACATTTGGCCCACAAGATGCCAGTTTTCAACTTCTGCAATAAGACGAGTGTCACCCCAACCTAAATACCTATGTATTTTCTCTCCCTGGTCTTGAATTTCATAAAAAGGAGACATCTCAATATGAAAAGAACTAATCCTGGAATAGATCCTCAGGCCTTCCAGCTGGCATCATAATCCAACTGCTAAATTAGAATTTATTTAGAAAAGAAAAAAGAAAAAAAACTCTTTTGACAGGTTAAATGCAAATTTTAAAATACATTTAAATAGATTGAATGCATGTCCTCCAGCTATAGGAAATAGGAAGACAGCATCCTCTTCGCTGAGAGCATAGTTTTATCACCTAGCAAGGAGAACAGAACTTGGGAGCAGCTGAACCTACACAGTCTAATTACTGCCTGATAGGACAGCTTCACATCAGCCACATTCTTCTGCCTTCAGCAGATGTTTCCAGTGTTAAAGGAAACCATAGCGAACAATTTCAGCCAGTGAAGCCATCACCACCCAGAGGTATACAGTTTGCTGCTCACCCATATTTACAGACCAGCAGTGTGTGGTCCTACTCAAAACCAGAGGCCACATGAGAACCAAAATGAGGTTCTTTTATGATCAAGGTGGTTGACTGGTAACAGCTGAACTAAAACCTTTTAGTTCTAAATCACTTCTTTCATTCTAGATGGAAGGGAATTCTGGGGTCTCAGCCAAGTCCCCGGGCGAGAACTTGAATGGATTCACAGCTCCCTCTCTGATGAAAGCATTGGCTCTTCCCATCGGAACTCCTGATCCTACAAGGTGGAAGGGTGCTCTAGGCTGGAGGACAATGGCAGTCTCACTTCTTAACTGTCCCTTCTGCATAGCAGCCCTCACTTGTCATATTCGCAGCAGAGACATGTCTCTTTCATTTTCATCTCAATATAGCTTTATTTCTGCCTCTTGCCAGATATGGCAACTGCGAACTGACAGCCTTCTAGCACTTAGCCCAAGGCTTCCTAGGGACATCTGCCCCCAGGAGAAGCAGACCAATGGACCTGTTAGCTATTCATTACTTCAATTCTTTTATGCTATATCTTTAAGAAGTTAAATAATCAAATATCAATATATCTGGGCCATATTTTCTCAACTCCCTGAAGGGGCTATTTTGAGTTAAGATTTTATTTAGGGGCGCCTGGGTGGCACAGCGGTTGGGCGTCTGCCTTCGGCTCAGGGCGTTGTCCCGGCTTTATGGGATCGAGCCCCACATCAGGCTCCTCTGCTGTGAGCTTGCTTCTTCCTCTCCCACTCCCCCTGCTTGTGTTCCCTCTCTCGCTGGCTGTCTCTATCTCTGTTGAATAAATAAATAAAATCTTTTTTAAAAAAAGATTTTATTCATCTTTATTGAGGCTCGATGTTTAGCATCCTTTCTTCCGACAAGCAGCAGCCTTCTGGGCCTGAACCCAGCCAACCGACCTAGGTCTTGGGCAGGACCGAGTGGAGAGTGCAGGAGTTTCAGAAGCTAAAACCAAGGCCAGGGTTTGGTGGTGCACATGATCTCTGAAACAAGCCCCACAGACAGGTGATTGGGGCATGAGTCTGGAAGTGTTAGAGCTGGAAACATTTGGAATGAAACAGTCAGATGGAGACCAGAGAAATTAGAGAAGTAGATTCAAAGCAGAAGGTGGGAGGAAGAGTCTGGGCGAAGTGCATGAGGCACTTAGAACAGCTGTGGCGTGTCTGAGCACAGGGAGCGGGTGGGGGAACGGGAGGCCTTGATCAGAAAGCCAAGCAAAGAAACACACAAAAATGCTTCCCAGACTTTTTCAAAATGACAGTTAAAGACATTGCTCCTTGGGGCTCCTGGGTAGTGCAGTCGGTTAAGCGTCTGACTCATGGTTTCAGCTCAGGTCGTGATCTTGGGTCCTGAGATCAAGCCTCGCATCAGGCTCTGCGCTCAGCTCCGAGTCTGCTTAGGACCCTCTCTCTGCCCCTCCCCTCCACTTGCACTCTCTGTTTCTCTCTCTCTCTCAAACAAATAAGTCATTTTTTAAAAAAAATATTGTTCCTTATGTGTTTCAGCATCCCTTATATAAATTCCACCCCGTAAATTCCTCTTAGGAGATGATATGCCGTATAGCTATGCTTCTATTAGCTTACATTTCTACCTTTGCAGCCAGCTAACAAATGGGGTAGCTCATTCCAGAAGCCTTTTCACATTTATCCCACCCTTTTAAGTAGCTGTTTTTTCTATTATCCTTTATTTCCTAGTTTACTCTTATTTTCCATGTATTTATTTATATGCCTATATTTTCCACCCCTGCCAAACAGCATGGAATCCTGTAAGTGTCTCTCCTGTTTGTGTTCTTTTCTGAAAGGGAAGCCAACACAATGGCAACACAGTCCATTGAGAGTAAAAAATAGAACAAAATATGCTACTTCCCTTCTCTTGGCAGAACTAATGATCCCAACAGGTGTATCAGAAATGCTTCAAGGTAAGCTGAGACATGGGAACATCGCGCTCTGAACAAGGCAGTTCTTTTTCCCAGAAGGGAATGAATTCACTGGGAGTGTTTGGCCCCGACAAAGCAGAGCGACTCCATTTCACCCCATTGTGCGTTGTGTGTACGTGGTGACTTAGCACAGCCCCTTGGTGGCAGTTGAAGGGGTGTTCTTGGGAAGAACAGAGAATACACCAGAGATGAGTATCCCCAGTGGAGGGTCAGAAAGTGCGGATGCCCATTTGGAATCTCCCCGTCTGATGTCCACCTTCCATACAGGCTGCAGCTATGCCTGACAATGACTTCTATAGCCTCCTAACTCACTGTGCACAGGGCCAAAACTCTGCTTTGTGGTTCCCACCAGGATGTTGGAAGCCTCCGTTTTGTCCTTTTCACCCTACACTTCTTTTTTCCTTTTCTTTCTAAATGTTGCTGTTAGTGTGTTCTGCTGTAAACTATCAGATACACAAATAACAATAGGTGTCTGGGAAAGATTTGCTGCTGCAGGCGATGGGTCAGTGCCAAGAAGAGGAGTAAAGCCAAGAACACTGTTTTAGGGAAACCACAGCATTCAGATAGCAGTTTTGGGATCATTGTTCAATTCCATTAGGGATTCTGAGTCAGAATTTACCTTGGAACCTGGCTCCAGGATCTCCTCTGGGCGCTGGGGGGGAACTTTGAGCCCCACATACTTCCAGATACCTTGGCTTTCTTGTTTTGTTTAATGTTTCAAAACAGTCCATTACTGGAATCTAGTCTCAGATCTTGCAGTTCAGGGGAAGAAAGATGGTAAGAAAAGCTTTGAGACAACGAGGCTTCACTAGTGGGTCAGACTTACTCTGAGGGGAAAAATAACACATTCCCAAATGCTGGCTCCGGGATTTAGCAGCTTTCTGAGAATTTTTGACCTTGAGATAGAAGATGTCACCGTGCTAGGACTTGTCCACGTTGCCAGGCGATTGGCTCTCCCATGGCTCAGCTAAAGTGTCGAGGAAGCAAGATCTCTCTCCCTGATGGCTGAAACGTAAGGCCAAGAAGCTTTGGCAAAGGAAGGCCTCCGGAGTGTGCTTCCTTCCATCCTGCAGTGAATTAGCTGGGTCAGCCAGGGTCAAGGAGCAAATATCAAGTGACACATTTTCCTCCCTCCTTCCCTAGCACATCCCCAGACACAGCCCTCTGGGAACAGGAGGAAGGAAATGCACTGACCGGATAGACGCGCTGGCCAGGCCCCTGGGGTGGGAGGGGAGAGCACCTCCTTCTACGGGTCTTCAGGCACCTCGTCTTCCTCTCCCTCCCCAATCTCTCCTTACTGATCTCAGGACTCTGAGAAAAATGACCTGGGACAAAGTCAGACAGAACTTCGCAGAGACCCAGGAGACTTGACCTGATAGACAAGAAAGTAAAGTACAGTTATGCAATGAGCGGGGTGGATGTGCATCCCCAATTCACAGCAGAAGAAAACAGACGGAGAGATGAAATCATTGGCCCAGGGTCATATAGCCATCAGTGGCAGGTCTGGGATTTGAATCCAGGCAGTTTGACTCCAGGGATCTCTGTGGAGGGAATCTGACTGGGGTCTAAATTAGAGTGAGACTCTGGGGAACCAAGCTGCTGAGAAAAGTATTCTTGAGGAAGGAACCAGGGTGGCCAGATCAGCAAATGAAAATACAGGATGCTCGGATAAGTTTGAATTTCAACAAAGAGCTGCTTAGTGTAAGGCCTCGTGTTGTTTATCCGAAATTCAAATTTAACGGGGTGCCCTATATTTTATCTGGCAGCCCTGACGATAGGGGCCCCTTCCATGTCTCCTTCTCTTTGTCTTTCTTGTCTTCCTCTCGTATTCAGTATGCTATCCCCCAGCTTTCCTTGATTTCTCTTCCTAGGTCCTTCTGTGGAATTTCTGAGCTCGTCTTCAATACATCATCTTGCTTTAAAATCAATTGTTAATGATTGTCTACTACTGCTTACGCACCCATAATATGCCAGGGTTTAGCTGTTGTTCAGAAGACTCCAAGTGGTGGTCTGCATTCTCTAAGCCATAGGTGTTAGGGTGCGTGCACTGGGAATCCTCGCTGACCCCAGAGGAGAGGAAGCAGCTGCTGCACAGAGGTGCGGGGATGGGAGGTGCCATGAGGGTGCTGGGGAGACTTCGATCCCCCAGCCCTGCCTCACCAGAACACTTCTGACGTATCGCTTATGTTCGCACCTAAGATTTCTAAGATTTCATGTGGGCTGAGATTTCTGTAACTTACAAGTCACTAAAAATCACTGTTCTCAGTTCTAGTCTGTTATGCTCAAAAGCAGGGCTTCTGAAACTTCAGTGGACAAGGGATCACCCGGGAATCTTGTCAAATGCAGATTCTGATTCTTTAGGTCTGCGGCATGGGGCAGGGCCCGAGAATCTGCATTTCTAACCAGCTCCCAGGTAGTGCTGAAACCAGGGTCCACACAGGACACTTTGTGTTAGAAGACTCTGATGTTTCTTAACTGATACACGGGGACATAGATTATTTTTATTTCTCTTTATTTCAGATATCACCTATCATCTATCTCTTTGTCCCTATACCTATCTATTATCTTTCCCCTGACCATTTTATACAGACGTATGGGCAAGATCAGGATGAGTATCCAACGCACTAGACAAGAAATGAAATCCTCCTGGTGCAGGAGGTTACTAGAGAGAAAGGAAGGAACATGGCACATTGAGATGGCCCTTTCTGAAAAGCATTCCTTCCTTGCATATTGTGGACACTTAACATGCAATCCCCTCTGGAATAGCCTTTCCCTCCTTGACATCCTCCCAAGGTCAAAGCGTCCGCTATGAGACTTTTACGTTTGCCAAATTTGGAACTCCTACAGACATGAAACAGTCTTGGGTCTTAAAAAACTCTGTAACCCTCGCACGACCAAAAGGTAATGTTTACAGGTTGTGCATCACTCTTTAAAAAAAAAGTCCTCTGCACAGATGGAAGGGAGATCATGGCCGTTAGGCAGGAAAGAGATTATTTCATCCCTCTCTCTGTTTTGTACAAGTAGGAAATAAAATAAGTGAGCCTGAGACAACAACCTTTGTCTATTGTCTTATCAGATACTTTTCATTTTCTATCATATCTCAAATGTTTTGTTTCTGTTAGATTTAGAGCTCCTTCTTTAAGAAAAAAAAAAAAGGGGGTATTTATTTTTCAGCCACAGATAATAGTGAGTGCTCCTGCCTTGGAGTGATTTAATTTTTTTTCCCTCTTCCTTTACAGCTGTAGCCTCGTTAGTTGTAGGTGGGAAGCAAACTCTGAAATCATTTGACTTTCTGCTTTGCTTAGAAATCTTGCTCCACTAAATTGTAGGATATCCTCCTTAGCAGGAAGTCGGTTCTGCGATCAGCAACATTTGTGTTCTTTGTGCATTGAGATAAAGAAGAGCAAGTGTGTGGCCTGCAGTTTCCTCACGTAGGAAGAGTGGAGAGAGAGGGCAGATAGACAAGAAAATGACCCGAAGATGAGTCACTCATTTCTAAAACAAGAGTCTAAATGCTCTTTGTTGACGGCGGCTGGTAACCTCTGAGCGTTCTGGCCTCCCAGCCACAAGGACAAAGGAGTGAGTGATTCAGGGTCTCAGTTTGGCCTCTTCATTCCTGCCTTTGGGGAACCCAAGGACTGAAATATCTCATCATTAAGAAACCTTTTAATTTAGAAATAAACACGTGTTACTAATACTCAGGCTTTTCGAGGCAGTACGCTGTCCTCATGATGGGAGGAAACTTCTATTTCTTTTACCAAAACATTGCTTTTAACTCTTTAATTATTCTTTCAAGGAAAGGGGTGAGGAATAGTCGGGCGGAAGGTCCTTAAGCGTTGATTTTCCATCTCGTGTATGGAGAAAAGGTAATTTATGAGCCTCTCCCCGGACCCGCTACTCCCCCGGAATGCTTCTTCCCGTGATACTCAGCGGCGAACACAGGGCTTGTGAAGAGGCTGTTGAAGAGTGCTGCCCATACACAGTAGATGCAGCGACTTGCACAGCTCGCTTCCACTGCTCTTTTTCACCCTAACTGTGAGAATTAAGGGCTATGGCAAGCCTATATCAGTGGCTCTCAAAGCGTGGTCTCAGGGCCAGAGATTCAGCCTTAGCGGGGACTGTGTTAGAAATGCAGAGGCCCAGGCCCTACACCAGTCTACTGAGTCAAAAACTCTGGAGTGAGGCCCAGAGATCTGTGGGTTTTTGGGTTTTGTGTTGTTTTTTAGATTTATTTATTCATTTGAGAGAAAGAGCAAGCAAGTGGGGGAAGGACAGAGGGAGAGAATCCTCAAGCAGACTCCCTGCTGAGCCCAACTCGGGGCTCAAGCTCACAAGATCATGAGCTCTGAGACTGAACGGAAACCTAAAGTCGGATGCTCAACGGACTGGGCCACCCAGGCGCCCACCCCCATCCAGAAATCCCTCTTTTAAGAAACCCTCCAGGGGATTCTAATGCAGGCTACAGTGTGAGAATTGGTAACCACACGACTCAAAGGAAGTTGTCTGCAGGACGGAGACCTCCATGCTGCTTCTTTTCCTTGGCTGCCTGTTAGAACCCCTGGCATGCTTTTTAAAAATAGCTATACCAAGCCCCTCCCCCCAGACAGATAAAATTGGCATCCCTAAGGGGGGAACCCAAGTCAAAACATTTCATGAAAGCTTCCCTGCTGACTCTAAGGAGCCGCCAGGGTGGACCAGCGTGAGTCTGCAGGAAAGGAGGGACCAGGTAGGAGAGGGTGCTACGTCGGCTGAAATGCTGATGCCTGGGACAGGGAGCCTGCCGTCCATGGTTCAGGGTCCAGGCAGGTCCTGAAAACTTGCCATGCCAGGCAACAGAAATGTCCAAAGCCACAGGTGGCTTCCCTGTCATCAGTGGGTACAGTGGGGGTGGGGAGGGGCTTCACTGAGAGCCAGTTGGCAGCATCCTGTCAGAGGCCACCTCGCTAGCACTTCCCAGCTGCAGGTGTGAAAACTGTCAGCACTCTGCTTCTCAGGTGGCACTGAGCAAGGTGGGCAGAGTTCCAGGAGATGACCTGCACTAGCAGGCAGGCTCTCTTGGCCCTGACACCTGGCATCCAATGGCTCAGGGGGTGCCAGGAGCCCATATGCACCCAGGTTGTAGATGTTTCTTCCTAAACCCAGGCCAAACTGGCGGGCGCGTGCCCTTGACCCTGACTCACATCTGCTTTCCCACAGAGGCTAGAACCTACAGGTCTGTAGTTCTAATGTCCCACTTCACTCTTCCTAACCCTGCTCCCAGATGGAGGCTCTTCTTCAAATCAGAAAGGGTCCTCATCCCTGTCTGGTAGTTTCCCACATTCTGATGCCTGACCCTCACTCACACCGCCTAGCCTATGTTCGGGGTAATTTATATGGGGCCCAAACTCAATCAGCCCCCAGACACCCTAGACCAGTGTGATTTGCTCAGTGGGCACCAGCCATTCCTGACGTCCTTCCCTTTCCCCAGTCCTCAGCAGAGGAACCTGCCTACCTTACCTCTAAGGCCCCATGGGGCATGACAAGGAGAGTGGCCAGCACAGCATGTCCCGGAGGAGAGAACTGTGAGGGCCATGCAGAGTGCCTTGGCAGCACATACCTGAACTAGACTTCAGAGCTGGACCCCAGGTCCAGCCTAGGAATGAGGATGCAAATCCAGCAGACATGGTAAAGGTTAGGGCTAGCCGAGGCTCCTGCACGCAGAGAAGCATAGGTCTACCCCAGGGCTACCTAATGAACAGGACTCACTGGGATAAACAACTCATAGATGTCAGCAGCTATGTGCCCATCTGTGGGCAAAGTCCTCTTCTGCCTCTGGAAAGGCCTAGGAACTGGACGGGGCAGAAGCAGGGGATGGAAAAGATGAGTATGTAATGGAATGGCAATTCCTCAAAAAATTTAAATATGGAATTACCATATGATCCAGCAAAGGCACTTCCGGGTATATACCCAGACAAATGAAAGCAGAGACTCAGCCAGATATTTGTACACCCATGTTCATAGCAATACTATTCGTAACGACTTAAAGGTGGAAACAACTGTAATGTCCATTGACAGATGAATGGGTAAACAAAATGTGGTCTAGCCATACAGTGGAATATTATTCAGCCTTAAAGAGGAAGCACATTCTGCCACCTGCTACAATATGGATGAACACTGAGGATGCAATGCTAAGCGAAATAAGCCCAACACTAAAGGACAGATACTGCATGGTTCCGCTGTATGAATCCCACTCACGTGATGAGAGCAGTCAAATTCACAGGGACAGACAGTAGAATGCTGGGTGCCTGGGGCTGGGGCTGTGAGGAATGGGGAGTTAGCATTTAATGAGTACAGGGGGTTTGTTTTGCAAGATGAAAAGGGCCCTGGAGACGGCTGGTGGTGATGGCTACACAACACTGTGATGCACTTAATGCCACTGACCGGTACACTTAAGAATGGTCAAAATGGTAAATGTTATGTTATATATATTTTACCGTAATAAAAAAAAAAAACAAGAAATATCTGAAGCCTGGAGGATTGGGGGTGTGAAAGCCAACAGGGGAATGCTTCCACGCGTCCCACTGGAAATGAGGAGGGGGTTATCAACCTGGGTCTGGGCTTTGAACAC
This sequence comes from Ailuropoda melanoleuca, assembly GCF_002007445.2. Taxonomy (NCBI): domain Eukaryota; kingdom Metazoa; phylum Chordata; class Mammalia; order Carnivora; family Ursidae; genus Ailuropoda; species Ailuropoda melanoleuca. The sequence goes on along the minus strand of NC_048232.1, from coordinate 12,675,268 downwards.
ACGTTCCGTGTCCCAAAACCTCTACCCCGTGGGCTGCTCTGGTTTTCGCATCTTGAAACCGTCCTGAGTTTTGGTGAAGGTGGTGGAGTGCTCCCTAGAGAGAGGCCTCAGGCCGCTTAATTGTGGTCACACTCACCAAGGAGAGCTCAGACCTGCCTATTACTGGTGCTTAATTAACGAGAAGCCTGGTCCCAGCTGCGGTACAATGAGGCTGTTGTCCTGGGTTTATTACGAGACACTAGCAGAAGGGGGAGGGTGGAATAACCAATACCCTGATCCAATTTCCTTCTCTCCTGGAAATTTACCTCAAATTATAACACAAAGAGACTTAAAAAAAAAAGGGGGGGGGAATTCATCATATTCTTTTTTCGTGACAAATCCAACAGTAAAGTCGAAGCTAGTTTTCCTTATAGATTTTCAGATGCTTTCATGGCCTGCATGGGTGTAATTACATTTCTTCTCTTGAATCATTAAAAGACATTGTATTTCATTTCATCGGTTGTTTCCCTGGTTCACCAATTGCAGGGTTGCTGATGGAGGAAAAGGGCCTCCCGCAAATTCAGGGACACACTGAGCCTTCAGTTTAGTAAATATTTCACTTAGCCGGCCAGAGGTTGGCAGGACATAGAAGAGATCCAAACAGGGAGAATTTGAAGCGGTTGATGCAAGTGCCTGGCAGGGCCTCACCTCTTCCTCACCTGCACACGTGCCCTGTGGTTCAGCCTGCTTGGCTCTCCTTCAGTCTTCCATCCAGCCATGGCCCTCCGGCTCTGGATGTCTATGACCATTGTCCTGATCTCCTAACCATAATTTGCCCAAACCTCCCACCAACCCCAATAGAGTTCTTGGTTTTACAAGGTCTGTTGCTAAATCCTAACCTACCCCTACTATCCTCAGTCAGCCATGGATGCAGAAAAGATCTTGCTACCTGTAGTCAGGCTAATTTAAATGGTTCCAAAAGGCAGCACTCCAAATAAATACTTTTATCTGTAAGGGATCTTAATGAGAAAGGGAGCCTGTGTGGTTTGTCAGTTAAGCGTTCAACTCTTGATTTCAGCTCAGGTCATGATCTCAGGGTCATGAAATTGAGCCCCACATCTGGTTCCATGCTCAGCGTGGAGTCTGCTTGAAATTCTTTCTCTTTCCCTCTGCCCCTCTCCCCGCTCTTGCATGTGCGCTCTTTCTTTCTTTCTCACTCTCTCCCTCTCAAATAAATAAATAAATGTTTAAAAAAAAGATCTTAATGAGAAAAGTGCAGTATTAAGTTCTTCCATGGTAGTCTAGGCAACTCACCACATAATAAACTTATCCTAAAACAGGCTTAATTTTGTATATGTATCAAAGGATTTGCTTTTTGGCTCACTTGGAGTTTGTAATACTAAAGTCCAGCTGCTGTGCTAATCCAATTCCCATTGACCAACTCAAGTAAAGAACTCATGGTTCTCTTTTGTTTTGTTGTGTGAGTTTTGGGGTTTTCTGTCATTGTTAGGGATGCTTTTTCATGAGAGAACTTTTGAAAACTTCCGAAGGAATGGATTTTCTGCCACGGTCATATCAGAATATGATCTCTAGAATCATCCATAGCTCTGGGCTTTTTGAAGTCCTGACCTCTGGACCCTGAAATACTACTGATACAGAGCACTGGGGTGGGACAAAGTGGTGGTCAGCAAATAGTCTCCCAGCTGGGTTCTTGGGATGGCCAGACCTCTTTTACATCTCTGCTTTCTTTTTCCCCCGTGAGAAAAACATTCTAAAGAAGCAAGAGAAAAATGTAGCCTTGAAAATGGCTTCCCAAAGTCATTAGCTCACCAAAATTGCCTCTGACCCACAGAGCTGCATTGACCCTACCTACATTAGGAAGGCCATTCCGTTCCCATCCATCAAGCATCTGCATTGTCTCTGCCGTAGTGTGTCATGTCTTCATTACTGAATAAGAAAGGGGATGGAGGACTAACCCTAATAAGCCTGCTCCTTGAGAAGCTAAAACAAGAACAACAGAACTTCCTGTTAGGGAACTTGAGCTACTCCAGAGTAGATTTCATGAAGGCAGCTCACCCGAGAGCAGCAGGAAAAGCCACAAGCCTATGCTTTTATATAAAATGCATGTTTTTATTCATTCTATAGTCATTACATTTCTATTAAGTTCAAACACTAAGGATTTTTTAAAAAATAAGATTGCTAAATTGGAAGGAGCTTTAGGGAGGAAATAGACTTTCACGGAAATGAATAACACATTGTCTTAATAACCTCCTAATATATTATAAGTAACACAATATTGTAAACAATGTAATACCCACCGCTGAGTGAAGGTCTAAAAGGACTTTAAGTGATAGGTAAAAATTGAGTGTTCTTATCCCGGTTTATGTCTTACTTAGTCCTACTTGCCTCCCTTTATGTCTGGAGGAGAAACCTTAACTTCCTCCTCACTGAGTTATCCTCAAACCTCTTCAAGGATTCTAGATACAAGTTTTCTAATGTCTTCTCAGTTCCCACGTGGAGGGCAAGTGTTGATGGTCTGTCAACAACTCTCCTATGAGAATTAGTGCATCTTCCTGTGTGAGAGGAGGTGGACGGGGTTCTTAAGCAGGCAGACCTCCTTTTTTGTGACTAGGACCCCTAGCCTTATACCTTCACTCCCGACAGGCCCCAAACCATTGTTCTGGGACTCCTAAACAAAGCGTATGTTTTTTCAAGGAAGGCCATGATCTCATACACACAAGCTTGCAAAATAGATGCTCAAAAACCAACCTTGGTCACTAAGTTCCATGGAAACCAAATAATAAGAGATCAAGAAAAGAGGAGCCGAGTGCATTTAATTTCTCATTCAGGGCCTGGACTGATTGAATTCAGACGGCCCTGATTATATTTCTGTTGGGGCCTGGCATATATATGAGAACTTACTTTCATAACCACAGTAATTGATAGGATGACATCACTTTTAAGGCCATAGGACCACTTGTATAATGGTTTGTGGAGCGTGGGGGAAATATTTCTAAACATAGCTCTTGGCATGCTTTTCTGGAAGCTCTTAAGCCAGAGGGCTCCTGCCTCTCTTCTACTTTCCCAGGGACCCAAAATATTTTTATATACACAGCCAAGCATTTTTTTTTTAAATCATGCTCCCAAATGAACAGAGTGAGCTCCCTAGCTTTTATATAAATGGGCCCCTTGGGTTCTCAGGTTGAGGAATGATGATGCAGTGATGACTCTTTGTCAGAGCTGGGACATCTTCCAGAGCCAAATATGGGATGAAATATGTTAGCGAGCGGCCCTGAAACGCCTCTGGATTTCAAAAGATTGTTTGGGTTTGGGTTTTGCTCATCACCCACTCACTTAACCATACCAGTGCTATTTCTAAATATCCTTTTCCCAAAGAGCTGATGCTAGGATGATAAAGAGATGAGTGAGGATGTCCAAAAGTGTTGCCCCTGATGGTGGGCATGAGAGGGTCAGGATGGGAAGGAAGACACGTTGGAGGGAGCAGTCAAGGCCAGAAGAGGAAATGTGGGCTTTCCGGCACCTTCCATCCTGTTTTCCCAGAGTCCATCTGCAGTAGCAAGCTTGGGGGTCAGTCAGGGGAAGACAGCAGCCAGCCCCTGAGTGGCACCCTTTCCACGTGCTGCCGTATCTCCAGACTCGAAGGCATGTCATAGAATTTGATCAGGAAAGAAAGAGCACTACCACTTCACACCCACTAGGACGGCTCTAATCAGAAAGAAGGGCACTAAGACAGTTGGTGAGGATGTGGAGAAATTAGAGCCCTCGCATGCTGCTGGTGTGGCCGCCATTGGAAATACTGTGGCAGTTCCTCAGAAGGTTACACACAGGGTCACTAAATGATCCCGCAGTTGCACTCCTAGGATCTACCCAAGAGAACAGAAAAACAAACATCTACACAAAAACTTGTCCATGAATGTCCATAGCAGCAGTATGGCTGGTAGCCCAAAAGTGGACACGACCCAAATGCCACCAATGGGTGAACCGATAAAGAAAATGGGATTCATCCATATGATGGAATGGTATTCACCAAGAGAGAGAAATGAGGTGTGGTACATGCTACCACATGCACGAACCTGAGAACATTAGCTAAGTGAATGAAGCCAGTGGCAAAGATCCATTTATATAACATTTTCGGAAGAAGCACATCTATGGGGACAGACAGTAGATAGATGTGTGGTTGTGGGCTGAGAAGATGCGGAGTGCTGCTGCCAGCTAATCAGCACAGGCTTTCTTTTTGGGGGGATGAAAATGTTCTACATTTAAGTTGTGGTGATGGTTGTAGAGCCCCATGAATATACTAAAAAACCATTGAGTTGCACAGTTTAAATGGATGGAATGTATGGTCCATAAATTCTATCTCAGTTGTTGGGTTCTTTTATTTTATTTTTTTAAAGAATATTAACAAAGAAGTATGGGCCACCTTCGCTAAGAGAATAAAGCTTCCAGCTCTGCCCCAGGCCAACGTTTTGGTTGCACATGGGAACTTAATAAAAAAAGCATTCAATGGAAAGAAAGAACAAAATGTGCAATAAATTTAAGTCCAAGTTTGAGTCCTGTGTTGGAAGTCTGGAGGCGAATGTAGAATTAAAATGTGAGTTAGTAGCTGAGAACTGAAAAGGTCCACATGCAGCACAGAAATGGTAACTGCACACAAAAACCGAAAGGATTCTGCTTTCTACAAAACCCAGAAACAGGGTTGACAGGTGTTTCTGAACACGTCCCTGCTTTCCCCTCACTGTTGTGGATTCATTTCCTTTCCAGCACTTTTTTTGGGCTCACTTTGGAGTAAGTTGCCCATTGATCCCTGTCGTTCCAAGAGAATAGATCTGGTTGGAGTCAGGCCTTTATTCTGGATGAAATGTCTTGGTGTTGGAGCTCCACTGGACTGGGCTTTGATGTGGGAGCAACTGCTCTTGTCCTTCAGATTCTGCCAGTAAAAGATAACAAAATGCATCCGAGAGAATCTTTTTAAAAATGGTATTTGTGCCTCTCAGCAGCCGACTTTCACCTGACAGAGAGCATAGGAGTTCTCCATCCATTTTAGGGCTGACATTTTCTAAAATAGATGGCAGTAAATAATCACTAAATAATTAAGATGGGTTACATTAGAATGCATTTCTGAATATATTTCTTGGTCTTCTATAAATATACTTCTCCGTGTGCATGCAATTTCCTGTATCGTTGTGTATTTGCAAATTTTGTTCCTAATTGCGCTATGTATTACTTTCAACTTAGAGTTTTTCCAAGTCCTTCTCGAGGCGGTAATTATGTCTGAAAACATCCCTAGAGTCAGGCAAAGGCATTTATTGCTTTGAAAAGAATTCCTCTGTCTTTACAAATACAGTGAACAAGAGAACGCAGGGACAGAAAACCCAGAGGCGGAGGTGGACACAGGGAAGATGATGAACAGCTGCGCAAGTGGGGGCAGCAGCTGGGAGGGGCGGGGGTGGCAGTGCAGTCAGTGCCCCACGGTGGCCCTGTGTCCCATGCAATGCCCCATCTGCTTCTCCTGCCATCGCCCTGGGCGGGAACTCCAGCTTCACCGCGCCTGCCTCCTTCCCACAGTCAGCACCTGATTTAGAGTTTCCAGCCTTGGTCCCTTCCCAAATATGGAACCACAGGATCAAGACTTCTCCTTCTCCTTGTGAGGTTCCCCCAGGGCATACGGGAGGCCAGCACTCAGCAACTAAGCCAGTCCTGCCAACTGACTCAGTCCTCAGACTCTCTTCACCCCAAACATGAGCAAAAAGTCTCCTGTAAGGAGAGGTGATTCTGTAATTGCTCTTTCTGACGCCTTCCTGGTATCTCAAATGCTGTTCGTCACCCCTTGGGCACCCACGAGGCCACTGATTCATCACTCTTTAAAGTTTTGTGCTACACTGCCCAGAAAACCCCGATTTTCTATTATTTTCAAGGAAAGAATAAGCAACGTGGTTGGAAAGAAGTAGGAGTCAGTAAGGCAAATGCAGGTCCTTCTTTTGCCTGGTGAGCCCTGAGGTCCTGTCCCCATTCCATCACAATAGGCACGTGGTCTGCACGGGCTGCTGCCACCCTCTGCACTGTAATCTCCTCCCCCGGATGCACACGCAGACATGCAAACTCAGACAGACACGCAGATATACACACGCACGTAGACACACATGTGCAGACACACATACAGAAACACGCACATCTGTGTCTCATTGCTCTGAGCGTTCTAAATCCCTTTCAAAGCACAGGGCTTCATGGTCAATGGTAATGGTGCCATTTGCATGCACAAACTCCCATCTGCCGTCGGGAAGTTGCCCTGTCAACGTCTGAATGACCTCAAATCTTGGGCAGAATCAAAGACAGCTGAAGACATTGGGCAGTGTCCTCCACCAGCACATCTGCAAAAGTTACCAGGCTCCGCAGAGGACGTCTCTGTCCCCATGAGTGATAAAGATTTCAGGGCAGTTTGAGTAAGTCTTGCTGTTCTCAGGAACTAATATGTTTATATTCAGGCATGTTTTTAAAAGCTTATCATGGCACCTTCATACTTAAAAGATTCCCAGACCATAAGCTAAATATGTATTTAACTTTAAAAAATTTTTAAAGTCACATTGTTTAATCACAGAGTAAAACAGTGCCTTTAAAACTGTCCCTATCTATTCCATAATTACATGCTTTGGATAAGAGCCTGGTTCACAGCCAAAATCCCCAGAGGATGGAGAGCATGAGCTCGGGGACACAGGCAAAAGCTAACTATGATGTAGCTTGCCTTTGCTTTTTCTTGGGAATTCCAAGGTGGTTAACTAATGTTAATGGAGCAATCATTTTCCACATACTATTTGTTTTTTAATTTTGCTTCTCTTTCTTTCCTTTCCTTTCTTTCCCTTCCCTTTCCCTCCCTTCCTTCCTTCCTTCCTTCCTCCCTCCCTTCCTTTCTTCCTTCCTCCTTCCCTCTTTCTGTCGTAACAAAACAATCTCTGCTGATGGAGTGTTTGTAAAAAGTCAAGATTCCTTAGTATCCCCTCACCTTTTATGACAGAGTCTGTGGAAATAAAGGAATAATATACAGGAATGAAATCATGCATAATGTTTTACCCTAGAACTATTACTCGTGGTGATAGAATTCATCAAAGAAGAGTTTAAATGAAAATGGTCTTCACATATTAATTAAATTAATTAATGCACTTACTCATAGCAAAAAGAGAAAAGGAATTAAGAGAAGATGATTTAGAGAAACACAAAATTTGAAATCATTACAAGAGTTTTGTGTCATCAGTGTTAGGCATGTTCTTGACTTGCCTGATCATGGTGAGTGCTCAAAAAAAAAAATTAAAATCAGCAACACGCTACACCCTGTGTTATCCACTTTAAGTATGTTACCTCATTTGATCCTCACAACAAACCTGTGAGGTCATTATGATTCTCATCTTACAGATAAAGAAATAAGTCAGAGAAGTTAATTAATTTGGCTAAGGTCACACAGTAAGTGGTAGGGCCAAATTCAAACTCAAGTATGTCTGACTTCTGGATACTCCAGTAGGTTAGTGAGTTATGCTTGACTATTTTCGTGACATATGAAAGTTTCAAGTTGAAGAGACAAGATAATCAATCAATTAATCCATGGGAAGGATGTGCAGAAATCAAATATGCCTCAGTAACTACCTTGATTCTTCAGGGCCATGCATTCAAAATTTAAGACTAAACACGCCTCTTCTCTGAACTGTACAGCTTGTGTTGTGACTGAACCTTCCCCTACACCTTGCCTGCCCTTCCCACTTTGGGATCTCATCTTTTGGCATATAACCTATTCAATTCCAATGCAGATGCCCTTCTGAAACAAGGTTAAAAATGATCAAAACGGGTGGCTGGGTGGCTCAGTCAGTTAAGCGTCTGCCTTCAGCTCAGATCATAATCCCAGGGTCCTGGGATGGAGCCCCATGTTGGGCTCCCTGCTCCGCGGGGAGTCTGCTTCTCCCTCTGCCCCTCCCTCCACTTGTGCACATGCTATAAATAAATAAATAAATAAATAAATAAATAAATAAATAAAATTTTTAAAAAATCATCAAAACTCAGGATGCCTGGGTGGCTCAGTTGGTTGAGCACCTGACTCTTGGTTTCAGCTCAGGTCATGATCTCAGGGTTGTGAGATCAAGCCCCACATCAGGCTCCATGCTCAGCACAGACTCTGCTCGAGATTCTCTTTCTCCCTCTCCCTCTGCCTCTCCCCCCACACTCACACACACTCTCTCTCTCTCTCAAGTAAATAAGTAAATCTAAAAAAAGGATCAAAACTCAAAAAACTTAATAGACATGGCAAATAGTTGTATGCTGTTTAATTGGATGTCTTTCCTTGGGTTAAGGCCTTCACAGGGCTTATTGAACATGTAATAGAGTCGCAAGAGCTTTTTCAGAAAATGCCCCATCATGGGGAGAAATGAGATACATTGCCTTTCCCTCTTTTATCTGCTTTCCTCCAAAATCACAGATGTTGATATGAAATCTGATAGATAGGTTTTCTTATAGCCCTTTTAATCCTAACGTAAACTTGGGAAATATCCAAAGAAAACGTGTGCATTTTTGTAAAGTGCCCCCAGAAATAGCAGTCTCTCCAGTGTTGATACAAAGTTGGACTTCTTGCTTCACCACACAGAAATTCCTTGGTTCTCTAAGTTTTAAAGAGTTAAGAGAAGAGATGGAATGCCTTGGGAATGTTGGCAGGGCAAGCCAGAGCTCCTTCCCCTTTGCTTCTCACCCTGGATGGAATCTTGAAACCACGAGAACCCAGTGATGACTCGGAGCTTATGTTCTCTCAATTTTGGGTTGACTGCCCCCAGAGTCAGCACTGTGGCCTCAGCAGTCTCCCGACAGGGAGGGATGTGCGATTATCTGCAGGGTGAGAGGCTTATTTTTACCTTGTCCCTGGTTAGTTCCCAGAGACAGGGAGAAAACATTTTGATTTAGGAGCTATTTGCTAATCCTTGAGGGAAAACAGTCCCTGCAGATTAGTGAGGGTACAGGGAAGGTAGGAGGAGAGGAGAGTGGGACAGAGGAAACAGAGTTATTTTGACTGCATTTTTTCCTTGCCCGATTAAATCTTGGTGACATTTGAACTTTGTGTTACTAAAAGAACACAGCCCTGTATGTGGGGCCTGGGACCAGAGGGGTAAAGGCGGGGCCTGGAGCTGGCATGGCTGCAGGGCCGCTAGGCTCGGAAGACCTGCTATGTAGCTGGGACCGTCTGGTGTGGGGACTGACTTCCCGGGTGCTGAGGACGTGTCGAGGGGGACACCTTCGGGTCCTGCAGCTGATGCTGAAACCATGGTGCATCTCCAGGGCTGTCTACCAGGTGGGACCTGAAGCTCCTCTTAACGTTTCTTTGCAGCATAAAAAGTCACCGGGGGTTGGTGGGGAAGGAGTGTAAGCTGCTGTCACATGCGTGGTGCTATGAAATGTGTTATAATAGTGGGGGAACGCTAACATTAACCGAACATCACCTTCTAGTTACTGGGCACCGTAAGAGGTGCTTCATAAACAGGACGCTTTTTAGTCTTCCGAACAATGGTTAAAGTAGGTGCTTTTGTCACCATTTTGAGGTGGGGTTATTGAAACGCAGAGGTTTATCATTTGTTCAAAGTCACGCTATTAGTAAATGACAGGGCCCTGTGATTTAAAGCAAGGTTTTTCAGGATAAAAAGACAAGGATGCCCTTTCCATGGTGTCATGTTCTTCTCACACAAGAGATGTTGTTTTCTGAAAAGATGTGTGTGTGTGTGTGTGTGTGTGTGTGTGTTTGTGTGTGTGTGTGTGTGTTTGTGTGTGTGTGTGTGTGTGTGTGTGTCCATCCATGTGTTGAGGGTGGTGACCAGCTTGTAAGGAGTGGGTGGCCATGGGACTGGAGACAAGGAGGGAAGAACACTGAGAAACAGTGTTGAGTCTCTGTCCTCACCTCCCTGCCCTTTGGTGGCTTCCCCAGCAGCCTCTGAAGTCCGACATCCACATGCAGCCTCTTTTTCTCGAGAGAGACTATTTTCTGCAGGAGCGTGGCCTTTCTGAGTCCACTGGCTGGGGGTGCAGAGCACTTCACGGGGTAAGGGGGGAAGGGAACGAGAGGGTCTGCTTTCCCTATCCATCCATCCAGACTGGTGGCATGAAGCCAGGTCCCGCTTGCCACGGGGACTTCCCCAGCCCAGACTGAGAGAAAGGACTCAAACCTGACTTGGGGGCTTGAAGGCAGAGTTGTAAGGGGAAGCTCTTCCCCTGACTGCTTCTCGAAGGGGATGTCACTAGCTCTCCCTCCGCTGACGGGTTTTCGCAACCTAGTTTCCCTCATTAAGTCAACTTGAGTGGTTTTGCTGTCTCAGTTAGCTGGCTCACCCCACTGCTTGGAACCAAGGACATACAGCTGGCCTTTGTATTTTTAGGCGTAATTTGGCAGCATATAATCCCTTAATGAACTGTAATGGCTAAACAGTGCAGGGCCATGTGGCCACCCCTCCCCCGACCCCTCTTGATGGAATGTCTGGACTCACTGAAGGGATGTCTCCTTGGAAGATGTGCCCAAGAGCCCTGCGTTGACTTCACAGAGGGACATAACCCTTCAGGACTCCCACTCCTACTTCTTCATCACCTTGTTGGCAGATGGGGTGAACTCAGTTCAAGTGGTTTCTGGGAATGAGATCTTTTTCCAGAATTATTGTGTTTGAAGGGCACATACCTGGAGTTTTACTACAAACAGCAAACTATATGTAATAGATCATAAAAGAAACTTGACAGCAGTCTTCCCAAATTGGGCAGCAGTCTGAAAAATGTATGTGGTGTTTCCAAATGATGACTTGTGAATCTGAAAGAATTCTGGAAAAAGTCTCCCACAAGGGAGATTCAAGCAGTCACGTGGCTGGTTTGTCCATTTGAAGCTTTTCCTGAACCACTGGTTGGCATTTGGTATAATTCTTTAGTCAGGAAATTTCTGTCTTCTTAGTTGTTGCTGTGATCGTGCATGAGTTTGGGGGTCCTGACTCCTTACCTCGGTCTCCCACTTTACCTCTTGTTTGTCTCCTCTCATGTCTCATCAAGTTATATAGAAACCAAGACTCTACATCAAGGAAGCAGGGTGGGCTAGCTCCCACCCAGGGGGCTTTTCCAGGACTTCCCTTAATACTGTGAGTGTCCTGAAGAGAACATTGAATTATTGGCCACCAGGCCTGGGAAAACCCATTGTCCCTGCTCCACCTCAGGCCTGTGAGAAGCTAGCTAATCACACCTCGGGCTCATTCACCGCCTGTCTCTGGCTGAGCCGGGCTAGTTAGCCCAGGGGCAGATGCCTGTAACCTGCACAGCCTGGTCCATGGCTGGCAGGTAATGCCCACACGTGCATGCGGAAAGCAGTCACTGAGGGGAGAGTCAGCATGACAAGTCTGAACAATCCGCTGACCCAAGGGTCCAAGTTGGCCAGTTAGCAGTCTGCAGGGCCAAGCTGAGGGGCAGAGAGAAGGTAGGGGGGCCCAAAGCCGAAAGCAGCTGGCCGGAATGAGTTCCAGACAGGACTTACCATCCCCCTGTTCCCAGCCCCCACTCACACTGGCAAGCTGCGTTAGTTTAAAAGGACATTTAACATTTAATGGGACGTGCTGTTTTTTACTATATTGTACTCTTACTGTTTTCTTTCTCGGGAAAAATTCATCAAGAGTGTCTTTATTGGTGATAAGGTGACTAATGGCCATTCCTATATATTTTGTTTAGTTAACTGTCTGGGGAAAAGTCTGTGTGTTCTCCTTTATTCACCTCATGACACTCTGGCACCGGGTGTGGGGGTTTTCCACACCGAGCAGTCTGGACACAGACTCCCCAGGTGAGCAGCTCAGCCCCCTTGTGAGATGCCAGTCACAAGTGTCGGTGCCAGATTCCCCATGACTTCTGTCCAACTTGGCCACAGATCGGAGGTTCACCGGGTCCCCTTCTTGGATTCCATCATTGCTAGAACAGCTCACAGAACTCAGGGAGACACTTCTTACGTTTACCAGTTGATGATATGTAAAAGATATGACAAAGAATGATGAAGAGATACACGGGGGTATCTGGGAGGATCCTGGGCTCCCGTCCCCTTGGAGAGTTTGGGTTGTGCCACCTTCCGGCACCCAGCTGTGTTCACCAGGCTGGACCCCAGTACTTTTGGGATTTTTATGGAGGCTTTTTCATGAGGGTCTGATCAATCATTAAGTCCATTTCCAGCCCCTCTCCCCTTCCTGGAGGATGGAGGGGTGGGGCTGAACTTTCCAAGCTTCTAATTATGGCTTGGGCTTTCTGGTGACCAGCCCCCATCCAGGAGCCCACCCAGAGTCGCCTCATTAGAACAAAAAACACTGCTACCACCCGGGAAATTCCAAGGGATTTAGGAGCTCTGTGTTAGGAACCAGGGTCAGAGACTGAATATTAGAACAGAAGATGTTCCCCGCACTCTTATCACTTAGGAAAATTACAAGTTTTAGGAGCTCTATGCCAGGAAGCAGGCGCAGAGACCAATATATATTTTTCCTATTATTTCATAGCAATGGTTTCATGGTTTATAGTCTCTCTGTGGGCTAGAGTGATAGCTATCAAGCCTGGCTGAACTTTAGATTCAATTAGGAAGATTTAACGCCCCCCCCATACCCAGACCTGTCTCCCAGAGATTCTGACTTAATTGCTGTTGGGCGTGGGCATTGATATGTTTTTAAAGCTTTCCAGGTGATTCCAACGTGCTAGAGGGTCCTTGAGCAGAAGGAGCCCCGTTCTACTGTCAGAGAATAAGCAGATGCTTGCAAAATCCCAATAGGCCACAGCAGAATCACAGGCGGGCACTTTAAAATATACACATACATACATTAATTTCATGAGCCCCACCTTCGACTTAATGATTCAGAATTTCTAAGCATGGGGCTGGCATTCTGTATATGATCCACAATATTAGCAGGAACCACTAATGGAAGACAAAAAGCATCGTGTGACCTCTAAAAAAGTGAAGGTTATAATTAAGGACGAGATCATCATGAGGATGAACTCCAAATTAAGCCCATTGCTTGGCACACACAAAGCACTCGGTAAACGTTAGCTGCTTTTATTATTACAAGAACGAACGTGATCACGAGAGGTCACGCCAAGGGTGTGATGGTTAGTCAGCACATAGTGACCCCCTCTAGAACAGGACTCGACTGCAGCCCCTGGGGGAACTTCCTTCATTCCCAGCTCCCCATCTGCTCCTGGCGCAAGGTAGCACTGCTGGGAGCGCCCAGCTCTTCCCCGCAGGACCTCTGCCTTTCCGCAGCGGCTGGCGCTCAGCACTTCTTTCCCACATCGGTCTCTGGGACAAGGGTTCGTTGTGCAGCCTACCATCGATACAGAATCTATAATTCTATAATCTGGGGGGGGATGTTTTGAAAGAAAAACAACTTAAAAATTATGCAAACTTAGGTGTGAATGGAAAAATCACCGCACATTCAAATGTCAGGAAGCAGACAAATGCCATAACCATCATGAAATCCAGAGAAATGACATGTCCATTCATTAACTGCCTGACACATCGCTGTTATTCTTTTTTGTCCTGCATCTTTTGACTGCCTTACTCTTTGATCTCTTCTTCATGAGGCAGTCACTCTGTCTTCCTCTCGCACGGCTGAGCAAAATGTGCCCCTTCATTACTGCTACGTTCGTGTCTTTCGGGCACCCTCATTGGAACTAGTGTGCGAATTCTTAGAATTGCTGTCAAATTTGGAAAGACTTCCGCCAAGCTTCGTTTCCATATGATCTGTTACCAAACATACTTGTTTACAGTAAGAGCACAGGTGTGCACCCTCTAAACACAGGAATTCTGAGAAAATTCAATTACATTCTATTCACTTTGATAAGAAAAAAAGTTATAAGGTGCTTTTGTAATTGTGTATGTTGAATATTATATAGACTCCTGATAGGGGGAAAACTTCCACTTTTGACTAGGGGAAACAAACTCTTTTTACTTATAATTTTACCGGTCTGATGTTTGGAAGGTTTCTCCATAGACTAGCTTCTGGCTCCTAACATTTTATTTTATTTATTTTTTAAGAGATTTTATTTATTTATTTGAGAGAGAGAGAGCACAAGCAGGGAGAGGGGCAAAGGGAGAAGGAAGCAGACTTCCCACTGAGCAGGGAGCCCCATGTGAGGCTCAATCCCAGGACCCTGACATCGTGACATGAGCCAAAGGCAGATGCTTAACTGACTGAGTCACCCAGATGCCCCCAGCTCCTAGCATTTTAAACCTTATTTCTCCTGTGTGGATGGAGGTCATACCTCCACAGCCAGGTGCTGTAACATGGAGTAATATCTGCATAAGGTGTCCCTCTGGACTGTCGTGGACGACACACGGTGTCAGCACCTAGGGGTGAGGAACCTGGCTAGAATCCATTTCCACACTGGTACCGCTCACTTGCATCTTTTCATAGTGGGAAATGACTGTGAACCTCCATACATACATCTCACTGAACTCAAACTACGAGTACCTCAACTCAAATTTACCCTCAGCTCAATTCCAAAAATGCCCACGGCCAGTCTGATGCTACCTGATTGAGAGGGGAAGTTTAACACAGGGGAAGTCAGTGTGGAAAGAGCCATGAGTCATAACTGATGACAATTAAAATAGCTCACTTACACAAATAGAAGTGTGTCCACATATTGCTAGGAATTGTCTCGGAGACCTGGGAGAGACCCCAAGAAGTGAGGAGCCTCGGAGTTTAAGCTTAATGATGAATGCACCCTTGTACCCTCCCAGCCACCCCCCAGCCTCCCCTGGTTGTGCAGTATGAATTATAGGAAAAATAAAATAAATAAGACCAACAACCTGAATTATTGCCGTGCCATAAATTGCTTCTGGCCCCAAAGATGGGAATCACATATGTATGGCATATGTGAGCCTGTTTTAGATTGTGATTTTTTTTAAGTTGGATGTCATCAGTTTTTAAAATTTTTTTATCTTTTTATTTTTGGTTTATTTGTAGAAACTGCACCCTTCACAAGAGTTGTCAACTTTGTTTCTGCTTTTTATTTTCTACTGCCTGCTGAACAAAGCACAAAAGAGGCCCCATACCTGGTCCTCCTGATTTTAGGATGGAAGCTGTATCAGAGAAAGTAGGAATGGAAAATGTCCCAGGGCACATTCCCGCCTTCCTCCAAGAAGTGTGGTCTGTTCCATGGTTTCCGAATTATCTGTGTTCACCCATCACCGCTGCTTCTGGGAGAAAATATGGACCAGTGTCTCTGGTGACCACCCAAGTGTCAGGAATTGGTAAAGAGTCCTTTTTAAATTATATGTTTGAGTTCCATCCCAGCGGTCTACCACTAGCTCTTCGTGGCCCAGAAGCAGGCCTGCAATGACCTGAATATACACACATATGGACAGCTAATCCCTACCATCCTGGGATGGGGTTAATCGTCAGAGAGAAAGGTTCATGTGTTTTCTTCCTAGAAGAAAACGTGCTTCTGAAACAGAGAAGTTCTAGAAATTGAAGCATTTTGAAAGTGCAATGTTGTCAGCTGTCCACATGATTAGTTATAGTGAGGTCAGTGCTGCGCTTTCCTAACGACGTGCAAGTCCTCTCAAATGAGATTGGGTTTTTAATGATTCATCCGTATCTTCTGAAACAACTAACACAACCAGTCTGGGACCAGTGGGTTTTGCCATGATTCCAGGAAACGTTTCCACATGTGGAAAGTTAGGCTTTGATTCTCAATTTGCTATTTTTGCTATTGCCCTTTCATCACTGTGTTATGGCAATGTATGTTTTCAAAGAGCTGTGCCCTTTGTATTATTTAATGCCTACATATGGCGTGGGGCTTAGCCTTTTCTCCAATGATCTATACCATGTGTTACGGGTAAAGGGGGGGGGGGGAAAGGAAGGCTTGCACCAAGAAGAACAATTAGCTAATTTATCATATGTCTTTCTAAGTTTTGTCAAGTCTGTGCAATTCTGTGTTTTAACCGTTTCTGCCACTCATTGGTTGGTGCCTGTCAGTAAAGGATGATGTGTTTGCATTTCCACCAGTGCTTGAATGTCACACACCCTGTCTTTTGCAACAGTATGTTCTTACATTGACACGGAAGCACGTCTCTGCAATCAGACTGGGAGCAAAACTCCCATTCTTGGATTTTCTAATTCTTTGATGTGGACAGAATTTGCAAACAATATAAGAATTCGATTTTTACTTTGTTCATAAAATATCTTTTGAGTCTGACATGGGGTATGTTTTCATCCTCCTGGAAGGCATTTTCCTTGATTCCAGTAAGAAAGTAATACTTTGGAGGTTTAAAAAGTCTTCAGTTACTATTTCAACCATCTCTCACTTTGGGTCAGTCCCTCCCAGCACGTGCTAATCCACTTTCAAAGCACTGTGAAAATCAACTCAGAATTTTAGCTTTGGACCAATATTAGACTACCTCTGGACGGTGAGAGCTTCTAAATTCTACTTAGGTGGGGCCTGAGATAGTAATCCTATTAGAAGAGTAACCAATTTTTGTCTTAAATTGTACATTTGGGCATCTTTGGGTTGGGGCTGATGGAGTCCATGGGGGCCCTAGTTTCTCTGCCATTGCCATGAAAATATGATAATTACGGGGCACCTGGGTGGCTCAGTCATTAAGTGTCTGCCTTCGGCTCAGGGTGTGATCCCAGGGTCCTGGGATCGAGCCCCACATCAAGCTTGCTGCTCTGCTGGGAGCCTGCTTCTTCCTTTCCCACTCCCCTGCTTGTGTTCCCTCTCTTGCTGGCTGTCTCTCTCTCCCGGTCAAATAAATAAATAAATTAAATAAAATAAAATAAATGATAATTAACTAAATGGAGACTTTTTTTCTTGCCTAACATCCTCAAAATGTCCTATTCTTCACAAATTGGTGTCTTTTCAAAATCCCATCATTTGAGAGACAATTTTTCACACTTCTTAACTTCAAGAAAATTACACAAGCATATCTTTTTTACAGTTTACTGAGTACTTTCAAATGTGTTCCCTTCTTTTAGATTCTCCATACCACTGGGAGGTGTTGTAAGTAAAGGGCATCACATCAGGCTCAGGGAAGCTTGTGGCTGGCCTCCTGTGAGGAAGGATCTCAGGAGCGATGCTGGACATATGCTCTGGGGCAATGCCCAGCTACGCATATTCGAGTTGATTCTGAATAGCCCCTTCAACAGTCATTTGGAAAATGATGATCAGGAGCTGCTGTTGGAGCCAAATATTCTAAGTTACATTTCTAGCTTTTACAGTCAATCTGGGTATGGCCTATGTCTGCCTCAGCTTCTCCACTAATTAAATGCAGATTCATTCATTCATTCATTCATTCATTCATTTGTTTGTCCATCCATCCAACAAATAATGAGCAAACACCTACCATGTGCTAGGTATTGGTTACATTCTGGAAATGGGATGGTGAACAAAACCAAACATGACCCCATATTCTTATAGAGGTTATATGCCAGTGGTGGAGATCAGACTATCATTCATTCACTCGATGAATATTATATTAGCACTATTCACTCAATAGCGCTAATATAATAATTATACAAACTCGGGTGGAATTACAATTGTGGGTCAATGCTTTGAGGACAAGGGACCTGGTGGTCTAAGAAGATACAATAGGGGAACTTGTCTGTTCTTAGCTATGTTCAGGGAAGTATTCCTGAGGAGGCAACACATGAGCAGAGATCTTAAAGCCAAGTGGGAGTGAACAAGGCAAAGGGGTATGAGAGAGACAGACAGGAGTAACACTAGGTACTGACCCGAAGTTGCTGCAGTAGGCAGAACAAGAATACTGAATTTGTTAGGCCCATCAGTCACATGCCCTTCTTTAATAAGTGCATTGTGTTTTATATCATCTACAATAACGGTGACCATACTGCTTGACCAGTGTGGTCACTGGATGCCCTTCACTTAGTGTCGTCCTAACCCACTGCTGGACTTTCTGAAAACCAGCTGGGCTATTTGGGAAGCCTGACCAACCATCCTCAGCTGGAAATTTTCTTCTTTCTCAAGGGTATGAGCTCATCCCCATACCAGATGGATTCCCAATAAATGATGATTGTGCAATCTGATTATTTTCATGTCATGCTGACTCCCTTTGGAAAATGAAGACAGGGTACGTGGTCCCTATCATCTTTCCAAGTAAGAGGAGAATTTCCTCAATAGGGCCACACACTCTGAAGATTGAGAGAAAACATGCACTTTAGAACTACATGGCTATTCTGCCATAAGCTCCACCCACAGTAACTTTTTAACTGGGGACATTTGATTCATTTTTATCATAGGGCACATCCATTAAAGTAACTTGGGCTTCTGTAGCAGGTACCTTGGAAATCTAAGCGACTTGACACACCAAAAATTTAGTTCTCTCTCACAGTAAGTCCAACAATATCCTGGTTGGTAGATAGCCTTCTATGGGATCACTCAGGGTAATCTTGAGACTTTGCCCTCCTCTAGGGGACCAGTGACCTATTCATTTACCAAAAGAAGACAGAGAAGGGAAGCACCCATCAGACTTCTTTGGGTGTCAGACCTAGCAATGGTGGTCTTTCCTTCTATTCACACCCCATTGGCCTGAAAAGTCACATGACCACCCCCAACAGGGATGCTGGGAAGAGCAGTTGTGTGGGCATCTGGCCCACCTATTGCAGAGGGTCAGCTTAGCCTGGGTTAAGGGCATGTCCCCTGGAGTTAGTGAATTAGGTGCAAGTCCCAATTTTCAGACCAAATCTCCTCTATAAAGTGGAAATAAAAACCTGGGAATGAGACATTATATATAAAATACTTAGACGGTGGCTGAAGGGCTCAATAAATATGAAACCATCATTATCAATGTATTCATTTGCTACAAAATAAAAGCAAGTTTGCAGATATCCAATTATGTTGTATCAACTCATCTGAAAAATGAGTGGGGATACAAAACAATATTTCTTAATTTCTTGAAGAAAAAAAAATCCTCAGTTTCCAAAATGTGTATAGGATTGTTTGGTGAGCTTCCTTTTAAGTTTCCAGGGGAAATTTCAGGAAGTCTCTTGACGGACAATTCTGTCAGAAAATAAACAAGTTTCAACCCAAGCTTGTAAGCAGGCAATTTGGTGTTTTCGGTAGCAGATGCCACTGGGGCCTCAGAGCTGAATGAAAGTCACAGGGTAGTGGTTCCTAGGAATCTGAAGGGCCCTCTGTTCTCTCCTCCGTGAGGAGCCTGGATCCAAGCTCGGGGCTGCGTCTCCCACACCATGCGACTTTGTTTGTGTTTCCCTAAGGGAGCATTCTGTTTGTGATTTCCCTGTTCTGGGGAGGCTGTTGTGGCTTTTCCACAGCGTCTACTGGTCTGGGCCAAATAACCTGCCGTTTGTTTTCTCTCTTGGCCAAGAGCTCAGGGCTCCCCCAAGCATTTTCTGAGCAAGAGGAAGTGCTTGTTGATATTGCGCCTTGGGGGGCAAATTGCAGCTGACACCTCTTCTGAGGGCTCTGGTCCAGGCATGGAAGCAGACAAGGCATGAAATGCCAGCTCTCACTGTGTGCTCAGGGTTGGAGTTGGGGACACAGAGGAGGTTGGTGTGGCCTCCTTTTAGCAACCGATGATATATTTAGTTTGCCTCCCACGCCCATGAAACCTTAGGTAAAACCTTGGAAAGAATTGGCTCAGCCGTTGCAACATGGCCTGGCCTTCCTCTAAAAGCTCTCTGTGGGATATTCAGAGCGCATCACCTGATGATATCAAATCTTAAAAGAAAAAAAAATTCACAGCTTCTGAATCTTGATAGACATTATCAGATAACCAGGGCAGGGAAGGAGTTGCTGAGAGGGAATTCTGAGAATTCCAGCCAAAGCTGTCTAATAAAATTCCCATATTTAATCCACTTTATAGAATGAGATACTTGGAGTGCTGGGGAGTCTTGTTAAGGTAGTCTGGAGTAAGACCTTCTGTTCTGTCAAGGCTGCATCACAACCACCCAAGGGAACTACTTGTCTAGACTGGTTCTAACTATAAAAAGTAGAATAAATTAAAGGTGTTTCTTTGGTTCCAAGTCCTTTATATATACGTTAATTCTCCCAAGGATCCTCTGAGGTAGCTACTGTGATTACTGCATTTTACAGAGAAGAAATGGAGGTTAGGTCACCCAGCCCAAGGTCAACTAGCTCCTAAGAAACAATCCCAGGCCAAATTTGCGCCGGCTCTTCATCACTGGGTTTAGTAATTGTAGAAAATCCCAATTCACATACTGCAGTGTCAACCGTGTACCAGCAGGAGGTCCTTCCTGGCGCCCACCCTGGTCTCTCACCGCTGTCATGACAAGTTTCCGATCAACATGGCAGCTGTGTATTCGGTAATCCTTAAGTCATGGTCTTTGGGTTGCCTTTCTCCCTCTTCTGAAAGTACCTGTCTGCACTTTCTTTGCTGTATTAGGAATTGAAGGATAGAAACAGAGCTCTTTCCCCCAAAAAATCCCTGTGAAATACCCAACTTCTGCCTACAAGCCTAGATTCTACTGCTTTGGTCTCAGTTAGAGGTTCTTGATGATAATAGCTGACATTAATTTATATGTGCACGTCTCGTGTATATATTGAATCCTCAAGGCAACCCAATGAGGGAGGTACCGTTATTGTCCAATGATATGCACGAGGAAGCTTTAAGTCAATCACTCAAGATCAAACAGCTAGTGAGTTATAGGGCCAAGATTCAAACCCAGTCCGTTTGAGTTCAGAATTCAGGGTTTGAAACACTCAGCAGTGTGGCCTACCCAGGGATCCAACATGAGAATCTGCTGCCTGCAAAACTCTTGGCATGGAGTCCTCACATTATCTCCTTCTTCCTCCTGTTTATTTGCCTACTTACTATTCCTATGGCTGCAGGAATCACAAATGCAAATATCCCCGCCTTGTATCATTGTTGTTTTAATCAATCAAGTATTTCTTGCCTGGGGCAGGGGGACATGGCAGTGGAACCATAAGGGAATCCTAGAGCTCTAGGGCTTAATCTCAGTTTCAGCACCTGCTAGTTGTGTGACCATTATCTTGTTAATGAACTTCAGTTCCCTGCACTGTAAAATGAGCATAAACGAGACCCCAAAATGTTATTGTCATGAGTGAGATATTGCATTGCAAAGCTCTTATCGTGGTTCTGGGAGACGATAGGCATTCAGTAAAAAAAAAAAAAAAAAAAAAAAAAAAATAAAAAAAAAAAAAAAAAAAAAAAAAAAAAGAAAGAAAGAAAAAGAAAAAGAAAAAGAAAAAGAGAAAGAAAAAGAAAAAGAAAAAGAAAAAGAAAAAGAAAAAGAAAAAGAAAAAGAAAAAGAAAAAAAAAATGGTAGCCACTGTGTGGACATTACTGTTTTACCTTTCAATCAACCAACATTCATCGAGTTCCATGGCAGTCAGTGTGCTGAGCCTGAGGGAGAGACACAAAAGAAGAGGACAAGATATTTGCTGCAACTTTCAAAGCAGCTGGGGAAATCAGTCAGGAAAGTGGGGAAGAGGTAATGACCATGCCTGGCAGGAGTCGAAAGAGGGCATAAGAAGGTCAGATGACAAACACTGCTGGGTTTTAGAGGTGCTCAGAGCAGGATTCAAGATGAAGCAGAGACAGATTTGTCCAGGCTATAGTTCAGGGGAGGGTTTCCAAATAGGAGAACAGCACAAGCAAAGGGGAAGAAGCATACAACATATCCACAGTTACCATATATGATCAACGTCCTGGTTTGGTAGGGGTGGGGGTGGGAAGGGGGGAAAGAGATATAAGGACACAAATAGGAATGAATGGAATGAGGAACTGAAGAAAAAAGCAGAAAAAAGCTTATGATTTGCTCAACCCTATGAATTAATACTGTAGCCAGAAATAACACCAAGGATTCCCAGTTCCCAGCTAGATTCTCCATAGGAGACACTGTGCCTTCCCAGCAAAGGACGGTTTACACTATCTCCTTTTTCTTTGGACTCTGCTTGTGATAAAGTACAAACCAAAAAGAAGTGTTAAGATCCATAAACATCAACAGTCCGACAGTACAGCCTGTCAGAGGTACCTGCCTGTTTGTTTAATCTCTCAGCTCCAAGGCATACTTGCCTTTGCACATACACATCTGGGCGGAGTCAGCCATTCACTAGAGAGAGCTGGTCTTGTCATTTATAAACTGTTTGGGTTACCCTCCGGTTCAGGGTCTGCTGACTCTTCTCACAACTTTCCAAGCCAGTGATTTAACAAGAATGTTCTGGACAAGCAGACACACAGTTCTCAGGCCTGGAGGAAGTGCCCAGTGTGGAGGCGGGAGGGAGGACCAGAACCGAATGTAAAACTCATGGTGAATCTCAAAATTCAAAATTTGAGTTTGCAAAAATGCTCAAAAATCTCCTGCTTTCTGCCCCTCCCAGGCGCTTGCTGAGGGCCAAGACTTGGGAGTAGTTCATTTGCTTTTTTTCTCATCCCACTTTGTGCTGTTCTCCAAATTGCTTGTGCTCGTCAGAAATTCACATCAATTCATTTGCATCTTAAAACTCACTGGCAAATCAATTCACAGTTTTCTGTGCCTGTGGGAAAAATACATAGCCATACATTCACAATTATTTTCTTTTTCCTAGCTAGTGATTTTATTTTTTTTCCAGTTGCATTGAGATATAATTGACATAAGTACTGTATAAGTGTGGGAGAGAGAGAGAGGGAGGGAGGATGGGAGGAAGGAAAGGAGGGAGGGAGGGAAGGAGGGAGAGAGAGAGAAGAAGGGAGGAAGGAAGGAAGGGAGGGAGGAAGGGATGGAGGAAGTAAGGAAAGAAAGGTTTTTTCCCTTGATGAGAACTCTTGTGATTTACTCTCTTAATGACTTTTCTATGTGCCATACAGCAATGTTAGCTGTAATTATCAGGTTGTACACTAAATCCCCAGGACTTATTTATCTTATCACTGGAAGTTTGCACCTTTTAAACTCCTTTCTCCAATTCTCCCCCCACCCTACCTTTTGCCCCTGATAACCATAAGTCTGATCTCTTCTGCTATGAGTTTGCTTTTTGTTTTGTTTTGTTTTTAGATTCCACATATAAGTGAGATCATACAGTATTTGCCTTTCTGTGTCTGATTTATGTCACTTAGCATGATGCTCTCAGCGTCCATCCATGTTGTCAAAAAAGGCAAGATTTCCTTCTTTTTATGGTCGAATAATATTCCATTGTGTATATATGCTACAACTTCTTTATTCATTTATCCATTGACAGACTATCAGGTTATTTCCATGCCTTGGCTATTATAAATAATGCTGCAGGGAGGGGTGCCTGGGTGGCTCAGTCAGTTGAGCATCTGACTCTTGATTTTGGCTCAGGTCGTGAGATCTGCGTGGGGCTCCGAGTTCAGGATAGTCTACTTCTCTCTTTCTCCCCATGCCCCTCTCCCTGCCCATGCTTACTCTCTCTCTCTAAAACAAGTAAATAAACCTTAAAAAAAAATAATCCTGCAAGGAACATGGAAGTGCAGCTAGTAATTTTAGCTTAGCATCATGCTGCACCTAAGACAAGCAGAGACTTTGGGGTCGGACTGATATAGGTTCATGTTACCTGTCTCCACTAAATACAGGTCCATTGCGTACCTGTTGCATGAATCTGGCAAGCTTTTCAGTTGTTCCAAGCCTTCGTTTCCTCTTCTGCAAAATGGAGGTGAAAATCAATTTCCTTATGGACTCTGAGAAACAAACTGAGGGCTTCAGAAGGGAGGGGGGTTGGGGAATGGGATAGGCTGGTGATGGGTAGTAAGGAGGGCACATACTGCATGGTGCACTGGGTGTTATACGCAACTAATGAATCATCAAACCTTGCATCAGAAACCAGGGATGTACTGTATGGTGACTAATATAATGTAATAAAAAAAATTTTTAAAAAAGAAAGAAAATCAATTTCTTATATGATTGTTTTGAGAAGATATCCTACCTAACGCACTCAGCGTATTGTATAGCATACACAGGGTGCTCAGTAAATGGTATCAGTTATATTATCGATTCTTTATTCACCATGTAAGCACTCCAGGAAATCAAGCCTCGTTTGGAAGGCCCTTTGCAGCAGCTTTAGGGAGGAATTTGAAAGGGCTTACAATAAAAACCACCTTGATATTTTTCACATACATTACCAATTTCAAACCAAGAGTGGGAGAGCCTGGAAAATATAGAAATGTTCTTCATATATACCACTTTATGTATTAGAATAATGTCCTCTCCCCCTCCCAGCACTGACTACTAACCAAATCCTTTCCTTCCCTTTGCCTCTGCTTTTCTGAAGGGCTGGGTATCTCCACATATGGAGACCAGTTTCTCTGTAGGGCCTTTAATAGACAAGAAATTCCAAAATAAAGTAGGCCCCGATGGGGCACTGGCTCCACGTTGGCAAATCAGCCTGCCATCAGGCACCATCTCTGGTAGTACCATGTGTTTTGAATTAAGGAAGAAACTGCAACCCCAGACTTCAAAGGTTAGCTCCTAGCCCTGTGCAAGACCCCACGGGCTGGTGATACCAGTCATCTGCGGAATGGAGAAACCTCGAGCCAGCGAGAACCTTCTCCACCCCTGCTGAATTGTCGGTCTCACCAGCCTCCTGATCATTCTTTGTGCATTTACACTTCGGTAACTTGGGTTAAGAGTACGAGGGATCGATGACCCATTAAATGGCGTTTAAGGGCAGAATTATTAAAACCAGGTTGAAGGACTACCTCACCCAATTGAATATGATGTATGCTTTGTTAAGATCCTGTGGCATTTGATAAATGGGGCCTGTCCAAGAAGGAAAATTGTGTCTGTGGCTCAAAGAATTAAAGCCAATGTCCTTCATTAGAAGAAAACTCAAATCGCTTTTAAAGACAGTTGCTGATTATTTCTAGCCTACCGGTGATCTAAAGTGTCACAGATTAATAGGGTAACCACAGTGTCAGGTTTGTGTGCAGACCCTGCGTTTCACACAGGCACTCTGGGAGGGGTCGGTGCGGGGTTTGGGGACCAGGGCTGCGGGTCTGTGATATCCTCCAGGCGCTGCCTTGGAGGAGCTTTGCCAATGACCCCAACAATCGCATAGGCTGCCAGCAGGTGGGAATGGGGAAATGCTGCCCTGGTCCCGTGAAGCCAGCGTCTGCAAGGGCTGCCCTAGGGCGGGGACCGTGTTGTTCCTGCTGCGTCCCTTTCCTGTTTCTTGAACTGCCGGCGCTGCTGAGCATGTAAGAAACCCTGATTAGAAAGGGCTCTCTCCTATTTTTTTTTTTCTGTGCAAACACAGCCCATCCAAAACAGAAGCAGCAAAGACTGGGTGCAGAACTGGAAACGGGGTACATTTCTGTCTGTTTCTTCGGAGACATCCTGGCACAGTGCCGGATCCTTCGTCTTCGCTTCTCGTTTGTTTATATAAAGAAGGAATAAGGACAGGCGGCTGCCCTGAGCTGATTCTCTGTTAAGTGAACGCCGTGCGCGATGATGATGGGCAGAGTTCTTCTACTTTCCCGAGGGTGGAAACGGTTGATCCCGCCAGGTCATGGCAACAAGCAGTTCTTTCAAGCTAGACGGATCGTGCCGTTGCCCACCGTAGGATAACAGGAGATGTTGTTGATGTTACGGGAGGGTGTTCACAAGTTCATGGTATGTGGGAACAAAAACAGGACGCATAATATTCAGACAAAGCAATCCCCATTTCACAGAGGCAGAGCATCTATATGCTCGAAGAGTCAGGTGGAAGATGCCCCATTATCATACAAGTGGACACTTTTGAGGTGCCAGGTGTATGTTCTGGAGACATTATACAATCTAATCCTCACCACAGCCTTGCTGGCCAGTGACTGTTACCGCCGTCTCTATCTTATGTGGGAAGACACTGAAACTTTACAGTTTATGTGATTTGCAACTGTCCCTCGGTAGGAAGTGTTAGAGCCAGATTTGAACCATGGCAGGTGCTTCTAGAATTCATGCTCTTCACCACCACACTGTACTAGAGCAGTTATTTCTGGGTAGTAGAAATACAGATACGTGTTAGCATCCTTTCACTTTTCTGTGTTTTCCAATTTTGCTTCTGACAATGAGCAGATATTACCTGAAAAATCAGAGAAATAGGAAGCATAAAGAGGGGTTGAAAAACCATATACATTGTGGGGGGAAAAAATCGCATTTCCTTCATCTCAGAAATGTTCGTTAAACCAGATTTAATAGGCTCTAAAACAAGGCACTTCTAATTTAAGATGAAAAATCTGAAAGAACATCTTAAGAAAAGAACTCCGAAACTTGGAAATGCAAAAGGAGCAGAGAGTCTCACCTGCTACTTCTCTGCAAAATTTTAGGTCGTAATTCATGGCCATCCTCAGCATCCTTCCTATAGATTAGGATGACACCCCAGGTCCCAAGCCTGGCCCTAACCTTCCTCTGTGCCCTCTGCCTCTCCTTCTCCAGCATCTTCCAGCAGCTTTCCCTGTAAAAACTCCCCCTGCTTCTCTCATCGTGTTTCCCCTCTGTGGTTTCTTCTCGGTCTGCACTCAAACTCAGACCTTCCCGTCTATCCCCAAAGCAAGTGTTCTCAAGAGGCTGTGGTCCCAAGATGGCGCGCTAACTCTCCTTCCTTGCCTACCAATGAGCAGGTGGAGTGTGCTGTTCTTGGAGACCCACATCCTCACCACACCCTCCATAAGCCCTCATGATCTTGGCCTCTACCCCTACTGCCCCTGCTTCCCTCAGAAGCCACCAGTGACCATTCACTTATCACATCCAATGCTAGTCTCCCATCCTCTTCAATGAGATCAGCTTCTCGCTCGGAGGGACCCAGTATTCTTGGCTTCTCTCTCCCTGTGCTGCCCTCCTCCTCTTCCTTCTCAGCTTGCATTGCTGGTGTCTTTTGTTCCTCATTCCACCTAAATGGATAAAGCCAAAGATCAATTCCCAGTCTTGTCCTCTTCTCTCTCTACACAGTTAATCCTTAAATAACATGAGGTTGAACTGCACATGTCCACTTACAAGTGGATTTTTTTTCAGTAAATATAGTACAGTATTATAAATGTATTTTCTCTTTCTTATGATTTTCTTAATAACATTTTCATTTCTCTGGCTTACTTCATTATGAGAATACAACATATAATACAGTGACACACAAAATCTGTGTTAATCAATTGTTTATGTTATTGGTAAGGCCTCCAGTCAACAGTAGACTGTTAGTAGTCGAGTTTGGGGGAGTGAAAAGTTACAAACAGACTGTGTGGGAGGTAGGCACCCCTAACTTCTGCATTGTTTAAGGGCTAACTGTACTCCCTTTGGATCTCAGTATGTTTTGAGCATGTTCACCAACATAGTTTATTCACAACTCCCAAATATATATGGGAAGCTTACATTCTGTTGGACAAGAGGGACAATAACGAAACAAGCAAGATAAGGTCATCAGGAGGGGCTTTCTGACATAATGACATCTGAGCTGAGACCCAAAGGATGAAAAAGAATGAGGCAAGCAAAGTTCTAGAGGAAGAACAGAGGGCAGAGGAAAGAGCAGGTGCAAAGGGCTGAGGCAGAAACACATATGGCCTGTTCTAGGAAGACAAAGAAAACAACATGGTTAGAGTATGGTGAGCAAGGGGAAGAGTGGAAGAAAGAATGTTTGGAAAGGTAGATTCTTCCATGAAATGTTAAATTCCTACATCATTTGGCAATTCTATCATTGTTATCATTCTGCATTATCATGGCACTATTTACATAATGTCTTACATCTCCTACTATAGGCCTCTCAAGTGGAAAGATCAGATCTGACTTGTTTTTCTATCCCCTTCAGCACTAGATAAACACAGTATCAAAATTAGCTGAATTATAGCGAAGGAGATAAGACACAAATGAAATCTGTGAAGAGACAGACTCTCCCCAATTTAAAAAACAGTCTTTGAATCACTAATCAAAATGATGCCAGAAATAACGTCACACTGAAACATCAGTGAAATGTAGCCAGACCAACTGCAGCAAGTGTCCCTTTCTCTTTTGTCTCCGCCTGCCTGGGAATTTAGCATCCCCCAAAGCCACTCATCTGGGACAAGATTTTAGGGCGTGTGCATGTTTTTCATCTCCACAGGACCAGCTGTGGGTGGAGGAGAATTCCTAACACAGCATAAGGTCACACAGATTTAACCCAGAAGATTTTCCTGGGGAAGCAGTCTGCACGTTGCAAAGCCAGCAACCACTACTCATTAAACGCTTTCTGAGATGTTGCGATCTGTCACGAAGAGGGTTGACTTTCGATGATATGGAGAATGACTAGCGTCTTCTTTCATGCATTCCACAGAGACAAACACACAGATGTGGATGTCTGTTCTCCGTAACCAGTGCCTCTGGAATAAAACACCGAGAAATCTCACCAGTTCAGGGTGCAGCCTGGAGTCAGAAAATCTAGTGTGAAAGGAAGGCATTCAGGTTTCCCTCCCCCACCCTCAGTAGTCACCCCAACACTGCTGTACATCTGACATCCGATGTGTGACAGGTCAAGCCATTCTGCATCACCAGCTGAGTTACAGTTTAACACATTATGAATTGTCTACCTGGAGATGGTGTCAGATCCCACAGGTTGAAGAACCAGTCCTATGAGACAGCCCCCCCCCCACACCCTTTAGATGCCAGCTGCAAGTCCAAGTTGTCACCCGGCTTCTGACCAACCAGCTATAGTTTGGAGGGTCCCACGAAGCCCTCCTTAGGTTTGATGGATTTGCTAGAGCAGCTCACAGAACTCAGGGAAACATTTTACTTACTAGACCCCTAGCTTATTATAAAAGNCGGCTTCTGACCAACCAGCTATAGTTTGGAGGGTCCCACGAAGCCCTCCTTAGGTTTGATGGATTTGCTAGAACAGCTCACAGAACTCAGGGAAACATTTTACTTACTAGACCCCTAGCTTATTATAAAAGGATAGGACTCAGGGAACGGCCAGATGGAAAAGAGGGATAGGGTGAGGTAGGTGGGAAGGGGTTGCGAGTTTCCATGATCTCTGAGCACACCACCCTCCCCGAATCCCTACATGTTCACCAACCCAAAGCTCTCGAAATGTCACCCTTTTGGTTTTGTATAGAGGTTTCATTATGTAGGCATGATTGATTAAATCATTGGCCATTGGAGACTGATTCAACCTCCAGCCTCTCTCCCATCCCTGCAATTGGGAAGTTCCTACCCTATAATCACACGGTTAGTTCTCTTGGCAACTGTCCCCAACCTTTGGGGCTTTCCAAAAGTCACTCTGTTAATGTAAACTCAGACATAATTGAAAGGGGTTTATTATGAATAACAAAGGACACCTTTACCAGTCTTTCCACTTAGGAAATGCCTAGAGTTTTGGGAGCTCTGTGCCAGGAACAGGGATGAAAGCCAAGTGTACATTTCTTATTATAAATCACAATATCACACCTAGGTTTAGTTATCAGCTTGGTAGCCTATATTAACTGTCATTTACCCACCCTGGGCCTCACTGTCCTTATCTACAAAATAAGGATTTATAAAATCTATCTAATACAGTTGGTGTGAAGATCACAAGTTTGTGAAATTGTTTTGTAAGTCCTGAGAGGGCTTAGAATATTTGAAGCTTTTGAGAAGTCCTGGCAGTATCCATTCTGGTCTTCATTACGTGGAGCCGCAAGAATGAAATATTCCCAGAGTTCCTTTTGATTAAGTCTGGCCCTAGATGTGGCCCTAGGACCCATGCTGTATTTTCCGAATCAGGCAGATGAGCACACCAAGAAAACTCAACTTGAAGTCACATACTAATTCCCATGTGAGCAAAATTGCTGTGTAAGTAAGCAAGGCTGTACCTAAAAAATTAAGCTTTAGAAAATACAAGCAGAAAGCCTCTCATTTAGAGCATACAAGAGCTCCTCTCATAAACTGCCCCATACCAGGACCAACAATTTTTACCCTGGGCACCATGGCAGACCTGCTTTTACTGAGTTAACTAATCTGGAAAGTGAGAGCCCTTTAACAGTGGCTACCTAGTGATGGAAGATTGTTCAATTCCAGGTTTGGGGTTATATTTAATTCAGTGAAAGATCAAATGACTCCAGAAAAATGAGCAAGTTCCAGTTCCCATTCCCCAGCAAATAGCTATCCTTTAGTGGCTGCACCTATTGCAGATGTCAGAAGGTGTCTGAACAATCAAATAAATTATTTGTATTTTACCTTTTAAAAATCCTCTCTTTCCATAGGCTTATCAATTCTGCTGGTACTGTCTCCCCATCTTTACCACCTGCCGTCTTGTTCAGACCCATTTCCCTGAAAGCCCGTACCTTTGAGCTGCCCACTCACTGCCCTGACTCCTTCCCCAACCTTATCCTACTGTCTTCACCTGTGTTTGTCTCACCCATCACAGGGTATGTTCCTTGTCTGCTTAAGTATCGGTACCTTCAGTGCTTCCTGTTTGCCTCTTTCCAGGGCCAACCATTGCAGCAGCAAAACATTTTTTTATGTGGAATCATCTGCTAAACTCCCAATGTATAAAGCAGTTTTGAAGGGGACATTTTTAACAGCATAACCATACAGCATCTGGCTATGACAAGGCCATTCAATGGTAATGATATTTGGTTGCACAAGAAAGAGCCCCGCAACACTTTGATAAGTACTTTGTACATCAGTGGACATGCACAGGCCTGACTATTTGAAAAGGCCAGTACAGGTTTTGTCTTGTTGGCTCTTGATGGCATGAAGAATCACCTCACCACCAAGGTATTTACGAAAATTCTAAACAGACCCAACGTGTCAAGATAGACACACCGACTGACTAAACACACGACTCATTTGGCAAGTAATCTACTTGGCTGGTTCTTTGATATGCAATTTTTTGAAAGGCTTTATTTTTTTAGAGCCCTTTAAAGTTTACCACAAAATTGAGAGGAAGGTACAGAGATATCCCACATACCTCCGCCCCCACACATACATAGCATTTCCCGTCATCAGCATCCCCACCAGATGGTACATTTGTTACCAAAGACCAAGCCATGCCACATATCACAGTCACCCAAAGTCCACAGTATACCTTAGGATTCACTCTTGGCGTCCTACATTCTGTTTATCATCGCCATAGTTGTGCTTGTGTGGCTTATGACATATGACTGCAACAGGCTGCCATGTTGATTTTTAACCAATCAATTACTTTTACTGCTCCACTGGGAGACGGGTGTAAGAGAAAAGGAGTACAAGTTGGAGTGTATAAAACAAAAGAGGAGGAGTGCCTGGGTGGCTCTGTCCATCAAGCATCTGACTCTTGATTTCGGCTCAGGTCCTGATCTCAGGGTCATGAGATCAAGCCCCACGACAGGCTCCACAGTCAGCAGAGAGTTTGCTTAAGACTCTCTCTCCCTCGACCTCTGCCCCTCCTCCCACCCTCTCTCTAAAATAAATGAATATTTTTTAAAAAAAGAAAAGATGAGAAAAAAGAAAGCAAAGTACCACTCAAAAATGAGTCAGCAGCCGCTAGGATTTGTAGAGTGATCCAACAGAAATGAAAATGGGAGTGCCTAGGTGGCTCAGTCAGTTAAGCGTCTGCCTTCGGCTCAGGTCATGATCTCGGGGTCCTGGGATCCAGTCCCACATCGGGCTCCCTGCTCAGCAGAGAGTCTGCCTCTCCCTCTCCCACTCCTCCTGCTTGTGCTCTCATGTACTCTCTCTCACTCTGTCAAATAATAAATAAATAAAATCTTTTTTAAAAAAAGAAATGAAAATGTACTCAGTGAGTGAAAAACATATCTGTGTGATTAAGAAAATCACACGAGGTACAGAAAAAAGTGACCATTACACAGAAGCACCTGAACTCTTTGCTGTGATGAGAAAAATGCTTTCTTCTCTCAAGAAACCCCCTGACTCCCGACAAGAGAGAGCAGGGGATTCTGGGTAACCAGCATGTCTCAGCTTCCCGGTTCCAGGCTCAGATCCTCAACCCATCAGATACGGTCCTTTGTGTTCAGGGAAGGGCCCGCCTAGAAAGTTTATTCAGCTCTGAAGTTCAGGAAGGATTCATGGGCCTCTAATTTCGTCCCTCCTCCGTTCTCCCTGCTGAGGCCAGGCATGCTGGCTTCGGCCGGGTTAGAAGCAAACAGAGTTAGGGGTACACAGGATCCTTTCCTTTGTGCTGTTCTGTCCCAACTCATAGTTGTGGGGCTCCAAATTATTCTGCACCAGGATCCTTTTTTTTACCTCCCTAGACCACTTGGCATGTTGCTCTGGGAGAGGGGAAGGCAAATCCTAGAGGATGTGTGATTTATGGCTTTGGTTGCAGCCAGATAAAAGGGAAGCTGTAGTATCTGCCCCTGGCCTGGTCTGGCTTCTTTCTCAAAACCTGGAGTAATAAGCAAGGAAATGAAAGATCTAGTTGCTTGTGATAACTGGATAAGGAGGAGAAACAACAGCCAAATGCACGGTTCTCCTCCCTGCTTAAATGTGGGAGCGGGGGGCCAGATTTCCTGGGGTGACTCAGGGTGTAAAATCGAGAAAGCTTTATGAAATGACTTGTCACACGGAGCATGTAAAGTCTCCCGGCTCAGTTTATATAACGCTCTGTTTGAGAGGCGGAAACCAGTTCAAATTTGAACCTCTGCAGAGCCCCGCCTGGCAGATTTGCAGACAGCGGTGCCGGTGAGACATCTCAAACTTTACGACTACATATTTAAGCATTTATGAGACTTGAACTGTGCTCCATTAAAATGAAAGGGGGGAGGGGGAGCAAAGAAAAAAAAATCCCGAGACTTCCAGCAAGGGTAATTAGCCCCAAATGTTTCATAAAGGATTTGATAGCGTTCTGGTTTTAAGTTCCTTTCCCAGGTCTGCTGTAGGAGGGAACAAGAAGAAAGGAACCTATTAAAAATTCACCATTGCCTTAAAAAAAAAAAAAAACCTCTTATGACCAAACCAAGCAGCTGGATCTGTCATGTTTAGAAGGAGACTAACCACACAGATCTCATCATCCTGAGGTAACAGATAAAAATTCTACAGAAGAGAAAGTATTTAAGACACGGAGTCAGTTTTCCTTAGACCCACCCGAAAAGTGCCTTTCTGTTTGCTCCTTCGTCTGCTTCACTCTGCATCTTGTCTGTTGGTTCTAGGTTTAGGGTTAGGGCAGCCTGGTGCCTTCCCAGCCTCCCTCCAGCTCAGGTGTATGTCTCTGTTATTCTCACCAAACTGTTGCTGGTGGAGAGGCATGGAGGGGGACACAGAAGAGATCCACACCCCAGGACTGTCCTCATCAGACTGGGTCTCACAAAGACTCAGAGGGTCAGTGGTCTTCATTGGAAGGATAGGGGTCGCTTCCTATTTGTTGCCGCGTGCACAGGCAGAGAAGGCACATCATCAGCGCGCATTGACTAACCCTTCCCGTCTTACAAAGAAGCCATTAGTCAGCAACCGAGGCAGCACTGGTCCCCAGAAACAGCTACAAACATATCAAAGGGGTTTTCTGTCTAACGCCAGGGAAAACACCTTGAACATGAAGCAGACCAAATAGTGTCATGCTCTGTCAGACCCTAATGGGTGTGTGGTCCCCATCTCATAAAAGATCCCCAAGAATAAACAGACCACCCTGATGGTTTCAGTGTTCACCTGCCTGAGGGGAGGTCCTGGCAGATGGCCTCTTCTGGTTCCTCCAGCTCTTTAATTCTGCTGTCTCTAGGTGGAAGACACATTTGAGATTTGAGTGTTCGCACGTATGGCTCAAGTTATTTATGACCATATCCTCTCACTGCCATATGGAGTGTGCTTTTCTTCCCACCATAGCAGGACCCCCTGCTCCAGCCTCTTCGGAATCAGACTTTCAATAGCAGTTTAACCCATAAATGCCAACCTTCTTCCATGTCAGGCATTTTTAAAGACAGATCTTTGGCTTCTATATTAATTGAAAAGAAAAAAAATTGCTGGTTTTATGGTTATACATTAAACATTACTTTTGATTTAGGTCTATTTTCACCAAATTAACTATTTTGATCAAAAGTTAACTATTTTGATCAAATGAAAGGGGGGAGGGGGAGCAAAGAAAAAAAAATCCCGAGACTTCCAGCAAGACTGAAGTCC
>NC_048232.1:12594324-12636522 GCF_002007445.2 Ailuropoda melanoleuca | reverse complement strand
ATCTGACTCTTGATTTCGGCTCAGGTCCTGATCTCAGGGTCATGAGATCAAGCCCCACGACAGGCTCCACAGTCAGCAGAGAGTTTGCTTAAGACTCTCTCTCCCTCGACCTCTGCCCCTCCTCCCACCCTCTCTCTAAAATAAATAAATATTTCTTAAAAAAAGAAAAGACGAGAAAAAAGAAAGTAAAGTACCCCTCGAAAATGAGTCACAGCCGCTAGGATTTGTAGAGTGATCCAACAGAAATGAAAATGGGAGTGCCTAGGTGGCTCAGTCAGTTAAGCGTCTGCCTTCGGCTCAGGTCATGATCTCGGGGTCCTGGGATCCAGTCCCACATCGGGCTCCCTGCTCAGCAGAGAGTCTGCCTCTCCCTCTCCCACTTCTCCTGCTTGTGCTCTCATGTACTCTCTCTCACTCTGTCAAATAATAAATAAATAAAATCTTTTTTAAAAAAAGAAATGAAAATGTACTCAGTGAGTGAAAAACATATCTGTGTGATTAAGAAAATCACACGAGGTACAGAAAAAAGTGACCATTACACAGAAGCACCTGAACTCTTTGCTGTGATGAGAAAAATGCTTTCTTCTCTCAAGAAACCCCCTGACTCCCGACAAGAGAGAGCAGGGGATTCTGGGTAACCAGCATGTCTCAGCTTCCCGGTTCCAGGCTCAGATCCTCAACCCATCAGATACGGTCCTTTGTGTTCAGGGAAGGGCCCGCCTAGAAAGTTTATTCAGCTCTGAAGTTCAGGAAGGATTCATGGGCCTCTAATTTCGTCCCTCCTCCGTTCTCCCTGCTGAGGCCAGGCATGCTGGCTTCGGCCGGGTTAGAAGCAAACAGAGTTAGGGGTACACAGGATCCTTTCCTTTGTGCTGTTCTGTCCCAACTCATAGTTGTGGGGCTCCAAATTATTCTGCACCAGGATCCTTTTTTTTACCTCCCTAGACCACTTGGCATGTTGCTCTGGGAGAGGGGAAGGCAAATCCTAGAGGATGTGTGATTTATGGCTTTGGTTGCAGCCAGATAAAAGGGAAACTGTAGTATCTGCCCCTGGCCTGGTCTGGCTTCTTTCTCAAAACCTGGAGTAATGAGCAAGGAAATGAAAGATCTAGTTGCTTGTGATAACTGGATAAGGAGGAGAAACAACAGCCAAATGCACGGTTCTCCTCCCTGCTTAAATGTGGGGGCGGGGGGCCAGATTTCCTGGGGTGACTCAGGGTGTAAAATCGAGAAAGCTTTATGAAATGACTTGTCACACGGAGCATGTAAAGTCTCCCGGCTCAGTTTATATAACGCTCTGTTTGAGAGGCGGAAACCAGTTCAAATTTGAACCTCTGCAGAGCCCCGCCTGGCAGATTTGCAGACAGCGGTGCCGGTGAGACATCTCAAACTTTACGACTACATATTTAAGCATTTATGAGACTTGAACTGTGCTCCATTAAAATGAAAGGGGGGAGGGGGAGCAAAGAAAAAAAAATCCCGAGACTTCCAGCAAGGGTAATTAGCCCCAAATGTTTCATAAAGGATTTGATAGCGTTCTGGTTTTAAGTTCCTTTCCCAGGTCTGCTGTAGGAGGGAACAAGAAGAAAGGAACCTATTAAAAATTCACCATTGCCTTAAAAAAAAAAAAAAACCTCTTATGACCAAACCAAGCAGCTGGATCTGTCATGTTTAGAAGGAGACTAACCACACAGATCTCATCATCCTGAGGTAACAGATAAAAATTCTACAGAAGAGAAAGTATTTAAGACACGGAGTCAGTTTTCATTAGACCCACCCGAAAAGTGCCTTTCTGTTTGCTCCTTCGTCTGCTTCACTCTGCATCTTGTCTGTTGGTTCTAGGTTTAGGGTTAGGGCAGCCTGGTGCCTTCCCAGCCTCCCTCCAGCTCAGGTGTATGTCTCTGTTATTCTCACCAAACTGTTGCTGGTGGAGAGGCATGGAGGGGGACACAGAAGAGATCCACACCCCAGGACTGTCCTCATCAGACTGGGTCTCACAAAGACTCAGAGGGTCAGTGGTCTTCATTGGAAGGATAGGGGTCGCTTCCTATTTGTTGCCGCGTGCACAGGCAGAGAAGGCACATCATCAGCGCGCATTGACTAACCCTTCCCGTCTTACAAAGAAGCCATTAGTCAGCAACCGAGGCAGCACTGGTCCCCAGAAACAGCTACAAACATATCAAAGGGGTTTTCTGTCTAACGCCAGGGAAAACACCTTGAACATGAAGCAGACCAAATAGTGTCATGCTCTGTCAGACCCTAATGGGTGTGTGGTCCCCATCTCATAAAAGATCCCCAAGAATAAACAGACCACCCTGATGGTTTCAGTGTTCACCTGCCTGAGGGGAGGTCCTGGCCAGATGGCCTCTTCTGGTTCCTCCAGCTCTTTAATTCTGCTGTCTCTAGGTGGAAGACACATTTGAGATTTGAGTGTTCGCACGTATGGCTCAAGTTATTTATGACCATATCCTCTCACTGCCATATGGAGTGTGCTTTTCTTCCCACCATAGCAGGACCCCCTGCTCCAGCCTCTTCGGAATCAGACTTTCAACAGCAGTTTAACCCATAAATGCCAACCTTCTTCCATGTCAGGCATTTTTAAAGACAGATCTTTGGCTTCTGTATTAATTGAAAAGAAAAAAAATTGCTGGTTTTATGGTTATACATTAAACATTACTTTTGATTTAGGTCTATTTTCACCAAATTAACTATTTTGATCAAAAGTTAACTATTTTGATCAAATGAAAGGGGGGAGGGGGAGCAAAGAAAAAAAAATCCCGAGACTTCCAGCAAGACTGAAGTCCTGAGACTTCAGGGCGCCTGGATGGCTTAAGTTGGTTGAGCGTCTGACTCTCGTTTTCAACTCAGGTGGTGATCTCGGGGTTGTAAGATTGAGCCCTACCCTGGGCTCCATGCTCAGTGTGGAGTCTTCTCCAGATTCTCTCGCTCCCTCTCCCTCTGCCCCTGTCCCTGCTCTCTCTCTCAAATAAAAAAAATAAATAAATCTTAAATCTTAATATACATATATATATATATATATATATGTATATGTATTTTAAAGTTAGGGTTGGCTTTTGTGTTCTCCTGGACATTTTGTCATGTGAAAAAACACAGTTATTTGCAAATGTCATAGATATTCTCCATATGAAACATATAACCCATAGCTTTAGAATGACTTAACAGCATTTTATAATTCATGAAATCCACCCCCCCATATGATCAGACATTTTATGACATAAACCACAACACATCTTGTTTCTCTCAAGGAAGATAAAAGCAGAAGAGAGCTTTCTTAACCATTTCTTTGCCATCTGGGAAGAAGTCTGTCTGTTTTTGCACAAAATTCAGAGATCTTTGTAAAACCGGTGTGAAACCATTCGTTCACACCTTTTCTAGGCAACTTGATTGGAAAAATTCGAGCTGTACGTCTTGGTCCGTTCAGGCTGCTGTAACCAAATGCCACAGCCTGGGTAGCTTAGTAACAACAGAAATTTACTTCCCACACTTCTAGAAGCTAGGAAGTCCAAGATCAAGGTGTCTGCAGATTCCATGTCTGGTGAGAGCCCTTTCCTGGCTCATGGAACACTTCTTTCTGTGTCATCACAAGGGTGGAAGAGCACTTATCCCATTCTGGAGGGTTCCCCCCTTACGACCTAATCACTTCTAATACCATCAGCTTGGGAGTTAGGTTTTAATACACGAAGTGGGGTGTGGGGCACAGCATTCAGTCTATAGCACCATACGTTGCTGAATACTGTTCTAAGAGTGGAAATCCAGGCCAGACCTCAGCCAGCCCTGGGAAACCTTGGTAATTGTAGCTCCATGACTTTTTCAGATGCCTTCAAGATGGACTTGCCTTTCAGACTAGAATGCTGCCTTCATTCATAGAGTTCCACCTGAGTGAGTCTGCTTTCCCATGAAGAGCACAGGGGCCCAGTGTTGCAGCCACAGTGTTGGAGAAGTCAAGACAGCCCCGGGAATGAAAGGGACAACTCATTAGTGCCTTTAATGAGCCTTTCCCAGTTTCATTTGCGGCCGAATCAGAAACTTTCTGAATCATTTACCCTGTCACAGAACAGTTTTCAGAGACGGTTACCCACATCAGGAAGGGACAGGGTTCCTCCATCACAGAGATACGGTGATGAAAATTTAATATGACCCAGACGGAAGTCACACTGCTGACCTGGAGATCCCAGGCCCCTGCCTTTGGCTCTGCAGGCTTCACCAGCAGCTCATCTGAACAAGGAGCTAAGGGTGCATGCTGGGCATGTTGGGGCCCTCTCTGCCCCTTCCTGTGGCTTCTCTGGTCTCCATCTTGAGTACAGGGGCTCTGATGGGCCTGGAACAGGATCTGGCATCTCCAGGAATCCCCATCAAGCTGGAGTCATGGCTCTGGAACACCTCCAACGTTTTCTGGCATCACCCTTTGTCTGCCACTTAGTTCCCCTCATGTGGGAACCTCTCAGAAACAGGGAGGTTCCAGGCCAGGGAAACATTGATTCTATAAGTATAGTAGGAGAGGGCTCATTCTATTCCAAGGGCAGTTATGAGCTTGTGGCGATCTTCCCCAAAGGAAAAATACACATCCTTGCTATCATTCTACCAGCCTGAGCCTCTAGGTAGCAGAAAGTTTCCCCTGGGTAACCTGTCCGGGGTCTACTACCTGAAATTCTCCCTTCATCCTTTAGTTTAATTTTGTTTTGTGAGCTTTCATATTCTTTAGCATGACTTTTTTTTTTTTTTTGAGAAAGCAAAGCTTCATGTTTTCTTTTCCATCCACACTTGATATTCAACAAAATTGGGCTCTTAAGAGTCCCATGGTTCTTAGACACTGGAATTTTAAGTCTTTGGTCTCCTTCTCCACCCTTCCTGTGGCTCCGTCCTGCTCCCTCGCTTTGTAATCAGTGGCAGTGTAGAGTGGAAGGCCCGTTGCAACTTGGCCACTGGCTGGCTGTGTAATCATTGACATGCTTACCCACTCTGGCCCACAGTTTTCCTGAGCCTTCACAGATAAGGTAACAAGGTCAGTCTCTTGGAGAGGCAAAATGGATAGTCTCAGGATGCTGTTCTCCATAGCAACAATCAGACCCCATCCTGTCAGCACTCTCTTCCCATCACTGCTCCTATCACCCTCCATCCCTCAATCCCTCAGAATTCACCAAATAAGAGTTAATGCGGTGTGAAGAAGCAGAATTGAGCCTTTTCTCCTCCAGACTCACAGCATCCGGATTGAGAAAAGAGAAATGTTCCCAGGCCAATAAATGAACATTTCACAGAAATCTAATTTTAACACAAGGACACATTTTTTTTTAATGGAACAAGAAATGATGACATATATGGCATGATATTAAATTTAAAGACTCCTATCTTTTGACTATGAAATCGATGTTACACTGTAGGATGGCCTTTCTTGGAAGTGGACCAGTAGGAATGATCCCACATTCTTGTGCCTTCCAATTACGGCAGTTTGCATATTCTTAAATGGACATCTAGGGAAGGCTAGGAGGGCGGGCTTTGGTCACAGGACTGAAGAAGCTGGCTGCCCGTGGGAGGAGTCAACCCATGATCTTGGCCTCAGTTGACACTGCTCTGAGTGAGACAGTGTCAGACCCTCCAGGGAAGGAAGGATATTGCACAAACTCCTTCAGTTTCACCAAGCATATAGGGGTGATAGTAACATTTCTCTCTTTCTAACTCAGAGGGCCAAATGGCTTGTGGTGGACAGGACTTGAGCAAGTGTAAAGTGGTTTTCGTATATTTATTTGCATCAAAAAGCTGCATCATTTGCTTTCTCACCCACTGGAAATTAACACATTGATGAGTCTTACAAGTGTGTATCCCTCTACAGTTTACAAAGTACTTCCACTCGCTGTCTGGACCTTGGACCTTTGTTTCCAACCAAGGTGATGAGATGGGAAAACCTTTTTGCTGCCAGGGTAGGAAATCTGATTTAACATAGGCTCTATATCGACTTCCCCTGTGGCCATCCTGTTGAAAAGACATGTGGCACATTTGGAAGTTGTCAGGCAAGACAGTCACTTTGCAGCCCTGTAGATTAATCTTGTTGTTTTTGGCTCCACGAAGTCATCAGAGTTTGTTCCATTCTATATTTAGTCATGCCTGCGATGAAATTAGGAATACATTTATATTGTTGACATTTGACACATAGGCATTTTTCTGGAGGGGGAAAAAGCATTTGATCTCTCACATTAATGTTGGGAAAGTACAGCTCCCCCAGAATGTGGCAGTTTCTAAAGTCGGAGCCAGGGACTAACCAGCCAGAAGTGTCTATTACAAATAAATCACACTCATTATGCCGGGGAAGCCCTATCAAGTGGCTGACAGTGAAGCTGGCCAAGCCAAAATGTTTCCTGAAAAAAATTAGAATTCCTAGATAATTAATTACAGCTTTTACCTGATGAAAAATAAAGGCAAATTGGGTTGGTAATATCATGATAAAATGGTAAATAAATCCAAAATATAACTAAAATCATGTGGTTAATAATTTTTGAAACCTCAAACGATCTCCAGGGCATTTGCGCTCCTTAATCTCACCCCACGTTGATTAATCCCGTGAGACTGTGAACAATTGGAACCATGCCGTTGATTCCCGGGGCGAATTCCCCACAGCTGTCTCGAGGGCCTTGCTTTTTCACGTGGCCCCCACTTCCTCATAACCGGGGCCTTCTCATCCTGGGCGATGTTGGCATTTCATTCTGGATCATTCTTTGTTGCGGGAGCTGTCCCTAGCGCTGGAGAAGTTTAGCATAAGCATCTCTGGCTCCTACCCGCCCGATGCCAGTAGCCCTTCTCAAGTTATAGAGATTAAAAATGTCTCCGGATGTTGCCAAATGTCTGGGGTAGGGAGGGTAAAGGGTAGGAGGGTAGGAGGGTAGGGAGGGCAAAGTCTCCCCCCGCCCCCCCCCACACCCCTTGCTGAGAATCACTGTTAACTCCTCTGTGGCCCCTACAAAGCTTTGCCAAGACTTAACCCAAATTTGTGCTGTCCGAGTATGTTATCATGATTTATTGAGATTTTCTAAGAACAGAGCAAAGAGCAGTACATTAAAACCACCACAGGAGTGATTTCTGAACACAAGAAAAAAAAAACTTTCAAATATTGAGGGTAGTTATTAATGACATATTCAGTGCCACTCCGAGAATCTTTAAAAATTAAATTACAAGGCTATCGTAGTGGGTAGCTTAAAGAGGTATGGGTAAATAGAATGGAATTTCCTTCAAGTCTTTTTTTCAAACTTTTCATTTGGTTTCTTTCACATTTCACAAAAGCGTAAATAGAAAGGCATGTGAGTACACAGGCATTCGAAGGAAAAGTAAATTATTTCACAAGTGGCTTTTTTCCTTCTTTAATGATGAAGTAGGCACGCAAGGGAAGAAAGAATACGCTTAAATGAGAAACAGTGGAGAATGAAATTGAGAGATTAGTGGATCATTCATAACATAGTAGAATGGTTACAATTAAGAGATTTGCCTACTGATAAATGTTTCAGAACACGCGTGATACTAACTGCTTTTCCATCCCTTTCGCTGAAAATGGATTCACAGATTGAAGAGCTTTTTAAATTTTAATTTTAAGTCCCCTTTTTTATTTCAGTTTTATTAATCTTCATCATAAATATTAATTTATGAGCACCGATGCCCAAAGGGCCTTGGAGTATGGCTCACAGAAGATAATGAACGTCACTACCATAGTTAACCAAAAAGCAGCGTGAGTGTAAAAGAGCCTGATAATTTGCTACTCAATTTGAAGCAGGTCTAAACCTGAAAGACACCCCTCCTTGTCCATGACCACAAGTAAAGAAACAGCACCCTAAATATAAGTAGGACATTGAAAGACTTGGCACTGGGTCGTGGGAGAGGAGTTGTAGTGTTGGCTTTCGTTGTTCAGAGAGTGAACCTAAAGCTGTTTTTCAGTGTATCTGCTAATGATGATTTTACCTCTCCCCTTTCTGCTTCTCTATGTGCATTCTCTGTGGGGTCAATTATCTCAGATCTTGCTGGAAGCACCTCTGTAATCACAGGAGGAGCTCCTTTACAACCCACCTGAGATTTGCTATTATCAAAATGCGTGTTATTCTTTCCTCTCTCCAAAGACACATCGCTTCTGGGGATGGCAGGCATTTAATGATTTCCAGAGAGTAAAGAGGGTTACTCGCCAAAAGGTTTGCAGAAACGTCACCCTGGAGGACTTTTTCAACCTCCCTTTTGCCGTGAGGAGTCTTCCCCTCTGGATGAGACCTAAAGTCTCCTGCAGCTAGCCCATCCAAAAATGCTATCTGTGCCTGTCTAGTCATTGGTGACAGAGACCTCCGCAGTGTTTATTAAATGGATCAGATGCAGCACAAAGAAACGTCAAAACAATTCATTTAAGGGGAAAAGCTTAGTTAACACATGAGTGTGCTGTATAAGTGATGAAAGCATAACAAAATGAGAAAGATTTTTCTTAATCAAAGTAGAATGTAAATGCTTAGATCTTTGGGACTCAAAGCAATCCACACATTCTTGGCTAATCTTATTATTTAAAATGAAGAGCCGTCTCAGTCCACCAAAGCGAGTCAGAGCCTGGGCCAAGGAGCCCCATTGGGTCCTCAGACTCTAGCTCCGGGCCATTCTTGCCATGTCACCACCCCTTGGTGATTTCAAACAATGACTACTGTCCTGCCAGAAACAAGGAGTCCAGAAGCTCTTGATTTTCCACTAAGCTCCTATGCTGATCCCTCTGTGACACTTTCCTGAACGTGCACACCGGACGTATGGTTATCCGTGTACGATCCCCTTCAGGATAGGAATGATACCCATTTCTTTATATTTTGCTCACAGTGTCTTACCCAGCAGCTTGAACAAAGGAGAATGTGAAGAACTACTTCTTGTGCAAACACATTTCCCCTATTTTACACAAATCTTCCATGGTGGGTCATGGGGGCAGAGAAAAGGGAAACATCGTTGCCAGGATAACCTGCTACAATGGGAACCACATGGATCCCAGAGGCAGACATACTTGGGTTTGAGTCATATTTTTTCCACTGAAAAGAGGCTTGTCTTTAGGGACTCTGTGGACCTTCCTGAGCCTCAGTTTCTGGTCTGTGAGAAGGAGTGTAACAGTAGCTGAGTGGCCCTGGTTAGTGTCAGAATCAACGGGGAGGATCTGTGGGAAGATGCACCGGGACACAGGTCCTGGCAGTAGGGGGCGCTCACAAAAGGGCTCCCAGTAGCTCTTGTCTACTGACTGGGCTTTGCTGGGCTTCACAACCGAAAAATAAATATCAGAGATGAGAAATTTGCTTCTACCCACTCTCTAGAAAATATGGCACACTTTATATAAAACTATTCTACTTAACACACTGCACGTGGATCATCCTGAGATTTTCTTGAATATCATCAATGATTAGGTATCACTTCTGGAATGAGGGCTGCTGTCCTAGTCTTAAGTTTACATGGTCCTCCTCATAACCTGATAATGAATTTTTTACAAGGCCCATGGCCCATTTCTAGTTTATCTGAAAGAAAACACAACTACTGTTAAATATTCTAAGCTAATATGATGTAAAAATGTTCTGCAAGTCACTGAGAGCGAAGCTACTGAGCATTTTATTTCAGCAAGTGTGTAATGAAAGAGCATAGACTCTGAGGAAGCTTCAGTATTTACCAACACAGATCAAATGGGATGGCCGCTCAAAACTGGTTTCCCTCTGCCTTTTGGTCAATGAACAACTAAAGAACAGTCAACTTCTCCAATTCAAAAATAAAAATATTTTTTAAGTGGATGGTAAGGACACTTTTAGAACCCTGTTTTCCAGCTATAAAATCAAACCTGTTTGTCCAGCAATTAAATGAATAAAGTAGGTCCATGGATCTTTGTTGAGGGAAAGAATTCAGACTTTTCTCTCAATTCTGATGTCCAGATGTTGAAACGAATGGTTCTCTCTGTTCTGCTGGCTAGCATGATTCAAAACTAGTTCGCTACACCTTGCTAGAATCTGTTCCTTGTTCTAGCAGTCATTTGATTTGGGTATAATAAAATAAATGCGTCCCTAAAACTAAGCTCTTTCCAGCCCTTCTTAGGCCCCCTTCGATATTTCTCACTACCCTCAATGCTGTCATCATCAATGGTTTTTAGGCATAGAACTCATATATTTTTTCCAAAGTGTGAAAATTTAATTAACCTCGCATCCAGGTGCTTGCCAAATCCTGTAGTGCTTTTTTTGATCACGTCTTTTTAGATCTTCATTCATAGCGGTTTTAATGTTTCTTTACAACCTTGGATGATTCTCGCTGTTGCTATTTTCTGCGTAATAGTTATCGAGCTGTCAAGGATGCTACATTTCCCCACACAGTTACACTGGTGATGTTTCTATATTTTCCTCAGTTACTCCCAGGGTTGGGCTTGCCTGATGGTCCACAGAAATGAGCTTCTCCTCTCCGTCTGTTTCACCACCTGCCTCCCCCTCCCTGGCCACCTCATCTGTTGCCCCGGTCCTTGGGGATACCAGGTCCTCTCTATCTGTGCCCCCAGGGCCACCAGGGAAAGAGACACAGGAGACAGGTAACATACATTGTCTGTGATTAATGAAAATACCAGCAAAACAATGAAACTTCTCCTTACATTGAAAAAACAGGGAGGGAAAAATTTAAATGTGGACAAATCTAACTTAAAAAAATAGGGGAAC
This sequence comes from Ailuropoda melanoleuca, assembly GCF_002007445.2. NCBI lineage: Eukaryota > Metazoa > Chordata > Mammalia > Carnivora > Ursidae > Ailuropoda > Ailuropoda melanoleuca. Next base: position 12,625,834 of record NC_048232.1, on the reverse strand, counting down.
ATCTGGTTCCTATACTCTGCCTTAGTGCCTCCCAGTTATGTTTTGAGTATGACTTCTAGTATGTATATAATTTAGAAGACCTTCACTCTTCTAAATGAAGTCAAAATGGTTTTTTAATTACAGTGAATGAAATTGATTCCTTTTTGTATATTCATACACGTGTATATTGCAATGTATATTCCACTATCACTTTATTGTTGTCCTTAACTTCTTCGGGTAGACTGTAAGTTCTTTAGAGCAGTTCTTTCTAAAAATACATGGTGGGCTTAGATGAATCTATGTCCAGATGAGCTGAAAGTGGTGCCCAGCAATTATGGGAGCCAATGCAATCTTCAGTATTGTTCATAGAGACACAGGGACCAGCTCACGGGAAGAATGAATCAGACTGGCCAGCCTGATTCAGCATAGTGTTGCCTTACAACAGAGCTTGCAGAAACTGTAGTTTGCCCAGAAGAGGTGTTCGGGTGATGAAGTTTCTGGAAACCATGAGAAAAAGAAAAAATGGAGATGTTTGGCTTGAAGAAAAGAAGGTATAGGGAGGGTGGGATTGATTCTTATTAGTTATTTTGAATGCATTCATTCAACTTTCATTAAACAAACCTTTGTTGGGCGCCTTCTGTGTGCCCAGGAAGGGGACCGAGAGCAACAGGAGAGGGACCAGGTTGCTGCTTTTAAGAACACTTAGAGTTTGTGGGGGAAAACCCAACAAAAAGGTTTTCCAAAGGGGCAATATAGTTTGAGTTAGGAACCACCTCTCTACAATTCTATGAGGAGAAGAGGCCATTTGCCTCATCTTTTTAAATTGAGATAGAATTTTTAAAACTTTGTTTTATAAACTGAGATATAATTGACATGTAACAATGCTCGTTTCAGGTGTACAATATACTGATTCTAATCTGTACCTATTGCAAAATAATCACAACAAGTCTGGTTAACATACTCACCACACATAATTACAATTTTTTGTTGTTGTTGGGATGAGAACTTTTGAGATTTGCACTTGCAGCAACTTTCAAATAGACAATACAGTATTATTGACTGTGGTCACCATGCTGTACTTTCCATCCCCAGGACTTACTTACCTTATAACTGGAAGTGTGGACATGTAACCACCTTCACTCGCCCCCGTCCCCTGCCTCAGACAACCACCAATCTGTGCTCTGAATCTGTGAGTTGGGTTATTTATGTATTTGTTTTTCTTTAGATGCCACATATCCATGAGATCGTACAGCATTTGTCTTTCTCTTTCTGACTTATTTCACTTAGCATAATGTCTTCAAAGTCCATCCACGTTGTTGCAAATGGCACGGTTTCCTTCTTTTTATGGCTGAATAATATTCCATTGTGTATATTATATATATGTATATACACCACTTTTTCTTTATCCATTCACGCACCTATGCACATTTAGGTAGTTTCCACATCTTGGCTGTTATAAGTAATGCTTCAGGAAATGTAGGGGGTGCAAATATCTTTCCCAGCTAATGTTTTCCTTGTCTTGAAATAAATAACTAGAAGTGGAATTACTGGGTTATAGGGTAGTTCTACTTTTAATTTTTTGAAGAATCTCCATACTGTTTTCCACAGCGGCTGCACCAATCACATTCCCACCAACAGTGCATAAGCGTTTGCCTTATTGTTTCTTAATTCTGGATCTTTATGTTTCCGTATAGCTGCTTTTTTTGTTTTTTCCCTCAAGCACAGGCAGTCTTATCAGGTACAAGATACGTGGTGATGGAGGGATGATGGGGGTTTTAGAAGCATCCCACCAACACTCCCAGGGGATGTTGTGGTGAAGTCTGAGCTCTGAAATGTGAGGAACGCAGAGGAATTAATCAGTAACCCAAGCCACTGTAAAGGATCCTAAGGGTGCAACAGTGCAGGAAGGTGGGGAGAAAGAATGGACTTGGTCAGTCCTGGGAGGAAGCGCCACACTTGGCTGGAGCTATCCCGGTCCTGAAGGGTCATGTCAAGACAAGGGGTTACATAGAAGGCCCAGAGCGGGAGGCCAAGTGCTCTGGATTCTAGTCCTGCCTTGGCTGTGATTTAGCTCTGCTGCATGAGCAACTCCCCAGTCTGTCCTGAGTTAGCCCCTTTCCCGCCAACAAATCAATGAACTGGATTACCTCCATCCCCTTCTCCCTGCTGACCTCTACTAGGCTCCATCACATGTGGGGTCTAAGGTTAAAGTTTGAGAAAGTTTCCCCAGGATGTATTATGTAGGTGAAGAACTACTGCTCTGGGATTCTGTGGCAATTAAAGGACCCATTTACCTTATTAACTCTGCACTGTTATGTTTCTATTTAAGTGTTCTTTCCTCAAACGGCATTATTCCCTAAAGCTGGAATCCCCTTATCTGTCTCTTTCCCTCAGCCCTTTTGGAAATGTCTGATAGTGACTCTCTTTGCTTGTGACTCTCTTTGCTTATAGTAGATTAGAGAGAATCGTCTTGTACACCGTAGGAACAAACTGTCCCTTGTTGAAAAACAATCCACAGGCCATTTTGCCAGCCTCCACAGGCACCAACTGGCTTCCTTTCTCATTCCTTGGAAGGCTCACATAGGACAAGAAACCCCTGTGGCTTATCTAGCATAGACCAGCATTATCAGACACTTAACGGAGCAGTCAGATAGTGGCAGGAGCCTACACTCTTGTCACTCATCACCTCTTTATTACAGTTCTCAGCCAGAGCTGCACAAGCCACCAAATCCAGTAAACTGTCTTTGATTGAAGGAGGCTATAATGAGTAACGGAGGCAAACCCTTGAACACCTGACTTAGCCTCCTGGAATTTTCACCAGAAGCACTCCAGAAACACATAGTTCTGTGTACTAGTGAAGTCCTCTCTGTCTTCTTACTCAGTTTGAGATGCTGTATATTATCCTATGAAACTCTTCTTCCCAGATATTCCAAGCATTTTTCTGGAAAAAAAGGATGAATTCTCACCACATGTGNACTCCAGAAACACATAGTTCTGTGTACTAGTGAAGTCCTCTCTGTCTTCTTACTCAGTTTGAGATGCTGTATTATCCTATGAAACTCTTCTTCCCAGATATTCCAAGCATTTTTCTTGAAAAAAAGGATGAATTCTCACCACATGTGCTGGCATGGGATAGTAACAATTACAGTCATTACAGCTAACATGTAGTTCATGCTTATTATGTACCTGGCTCTGGTCACTGTGGTTCCCGTGGAAGATCTCATTTCATCCTCGTGGCAACCTTACGAGGTAGGTGTTGTCCCCCTTTAACAGATGAGCAAACTGAGGCACAAAACATGTAACTTAATTTGCCCCATCATGGAGCCAGTAAGCAGCATGGGACCCAGACTCACACCCACAGAAGCTGACCGCAGATCCTGCCTCTTTCCTAGACTGTACCGTTTTTGCCTACAGAGAATTTAAATATGGAAGATTATAAAAAGTGCGCATAAGCTCCCACTTGGGAATGAATGCCTTTGTGCCCATATCCTCTAGCTTTGGGGAGCTCTATTTCTCTCCCCTCTCTTTGTTCAGGTGGCAGGATCAGGCTGCAGGCCAGTTACATCACATGTTCTAGGTTCCCCTTCCAAAGACTGCAGTTTTCATGTTCATGAATTGGTCTTCACTCTGGAAGTGGCCAACATTTCTCCCCGACAGACTAGGCCATTGAAAACCTTGAAGGGGCATCAATCCCGTGAACAGGTGACCACAGACATAGACGGGCTTGATGCCAAGGGGCCTCCAGGCCCAGCCCCAGCTTCTGCCCGAGGGCCTCCAGGGAGGATGTCTGTCCCCGGAGCTGAGGATGGTCTTCGGCAAGAGCCGGTCATGGAGAACGCATGAGGAAGACTGTCAGACTGTCTGCTGATTGTCCATCTCGAAGAGAATGGAGCAAATTGTAAAGCATGGGCCGCCACTGTCCCTGTATGATTATGGAAAATTTACATTTTGTATGTCAAGTGGTAACCTAATTTAAAAATAAAAAATGGCTGCAGGCTGCCTTCCCAACAATAATTTGTAGCTTGCTGTGCAGCCAAACACATCTACAAATAATAAGGAAATACAATGTGAGAATAGCAGGATGGCTTGGCACAGGAAGAAAAGGATCCTGAGCATGTCCGGTTACTTTCAGACCAATTTCTAACATGCCACCAAATGCTCGATCATGTCTGAAACAAACTGGAGGCTAAATTAAACATTCTGTGTGCCATTATTCCAAGCAGGCCTCTTGCTTCTCATTATTCTGTTGCAATTCTCTGAGAAGGTGGAAGGAAGAGGAAAAGGGATAGTCTTCCATGACTCGAACCCCCCACCGGGTGCTGGCTGAGTGTCCAGTAGGTCCTTCAGCCCTGGGTGGACTGAACGGGGATGGAGCATCATCCCCATGGGACCCCCCCATGCAGTGACACTTAGCCAGCCTCGGTGCTGGGGAAATCACGGAGCAGGCCATTCAGGAGAATTTATAATCCCTACTTATCATTGAATGTAAAAAGAAATGAATTGGAGCCACTAAAATAAAAAAAAACAAACACAAAAACAAAAAACCAAACCACTGCTCATCTTCTAGAAAGAGTCTTTATTTTTTTAATTCCACAAGTTTGTTTAAAAAGCTGAGCATTTAGATCATTTGCCTCAGCCCAAGATATAAATGCCAGTTCAAATACTTGTGCAAATAGTTCAATTTTCATTGATTAGAATCCACAGTTGGGATTTTTTTTTTTTAAGTGGAAGAGAAAAACTCAGTTGTGAAAGCAGCCAAAGATACATTAAGTATAACCATCCTTTCCTTCCAGCTGAACTTCTACTCTTTAAAATAGATCATTGAGCTATAATTTTAAATCCTGAATATAAATTCCATCGAATTCTTAAAATGAACTCTAAAAATGATACTGAGAGAAAAAAATGAATTTCATTTCTTAGGCTCTCCGGCTTAACTTACATGTTCCCAAAGAACTTAAGTTTCTAGAATTTCAAGCACTGCCAACTATTTTAAAATTTAAAGATCAAATTGTGTTCACTTTCCATATGTTGTTATGAGATTACAGCCTTCTTTTTTGTACTGACAGTCTGTCCACATGTATAGAATTTATAGTCTCTGCGTCGTGATCGTGTTAGCTTCACTTGTAGAAGACAGCCCAGTGGAAATTACTTTTCCTGATCCTTTCCCTACTGCAGAGGATATTTCTTGGCTGTTTTTAAATTATTTTGCTGCTCCTTGTAATACTTGTGTCTAGGTAAAAAGAAGAACCCAACTGAACCCCACTGACATTCAAAATTTTTACTTTTTGAGTGGTATGAGAAAAATCAAATACCAGCATATGATTCACTGTGCTGTAAAAATTAGAGCAGGAATTCACGGGCTGACATGAATTTAGGGTAAGGCTAGTGTTATGGTGTGAGTGTTTGTGTCCCCCCCCACCACCCGCCCCAGAATTCATATGTTGAAACCTAGTCCTCAGAGGGATGGTATTAGGAGGCTGGGCCTTTGGGAGGTGTTAGGTCATGAAGGGGGGAGCCCTTGTGAATGGGATTAGTGCCCTCATAAAAGGAACCCCAGAAAGTTATCTTGCCCCTTCTGCCATGTGAGGACACAGCGTGAAGTTGGCTGTCTGCAGCCTGGAAGAGAGGTCTCACCAGAACCCAACCATGCCAGCACCCTGATCTTGGACTTCTAGCCTCTAGAGCTGTGAAGAATAAATTTCTGTTGTTCATAAGCCACCCAGTCTGTGGTATTCTGTTATAGCAGCCTGAACGCACTAAGACCACCAGGTTCTGGGAGACATTTCCGTTCTCATAGAATTGGTCTTTCTGACTAGATGGTTTTCTGTGCTGGGGGGAAGAACAATGACATTGGGCTTAAGTCTAAATAGAAGAAATCTTAGAGATCTATGCGGAACTCTGGACTTGGGATTGTTTGACCATGCTACTACCTTCTTTGGAAAGGTGGGAGATCCAGTAAGTAGGAATAAAGATGGAGATTCCCAGAGTGACCTTATGGCACCTATTTATTTCTCTCTTCTAAAAGCATCAGGCACTTGGTGGTGCCTCAGGGTGTCTTTATTCCCTTCATTCTGTGTATCCTTGTGCATTTGGACACCGAGCACATTTTGCTTATTTGTCCCTGTAAGGAAATGGCGTACATAGACAATGACGTGAGAAGATAGGCATGCTCAGTGAGAGAAGATAGGCATGCTCAGTGAGAGAAGAGTGAGACAGACCCCCCCCCACCTTCCTCCTGAAGTCGACAGCAACTTATGGGCCACAAAGGAAATATTGTGCTTTATGATGGTGTTGGAAAGAGATGACATTAAGAACCCTACAAATAGGGGTGTCTGGGTGGTCCATCTGCTGGTCATGATCTCAGGTCATGATCTCAGAGTCCCTCATCTGGCTCCCTGTTCAGTGGGGAGTCTGCTTCTCCCTCTCCCTCTGCCCCTCCCCGCTGCTCATGCTCTCTCTCTCTCTAATAAATAAATAAAAATCTAAAAAAGAAGAAGCAACAGCAGCCTACAGATATTTAGGCTTCTGATCTTTACCTTTGGCTCCTAAATTGCTGGCTGATTATTGATACTGCACTTGTGTCTTTTTTTTTTTTTATCCTGTGGACTGGACTTGCATTAATCAATACCCATTACAAAAGGGAATAGCCTGTGAGATCATACTCACCTCTCCCCATCCCTGGGCCTTCAGGGTCGTGGACAGCATTATTCCCTCCAGTAAAATCTCAAGTATCTGGAACAGTCTGGAGGCACATGACCTCAAGAAGGAGGTTTTCACTAGCTCCCCAGGGATCTGTGCTAAGGATCTGCCCGGGCAGATTGAGAAATGTTTCCCGATATACAGCCTCACTTTCTCCTCTGTTCTGTCTTCATATAATTCCCAGTTGATGCCCAATTCGCAAAAGCAGAAACAGGTCAAAATTGAATGTATTCCTTCACTATGGTTTTCAAATCTTTGTAGCGTGAAGTAAAGGGACCCTTTAAATAAATAAATAAATAAATAAATAAATAAATAAATAAATAAATTTATTTCAAGACAATGGACCATTTCATTGTGTTATATTGAAAGTATGTTTTAACAGAGAGAAGCTAGAAACTGAAAAGCATTGATACCCTTCCTCTGGTTCAAATTAACTTTCCCAGGAAAATGGTCTGAATAAAGTGGCGGGACATAATCTGATCAGTGAGATTGAATTTTTATACAAAAATAAACATGCAACTGCTTCTGACTGACTGTAAAAATTGCCATTCGAAGAGATTCTTCTTGTGGTGTCTGTACTCTCTCTCTCAGCCCTGTGGTCAAATCCACTGGTGCAATGACTGACCCTCAATCCTGACCAGGGATGAGGTCAGTCCCAGCCAGCCCAGCATTCTCTCTGAGTGGCTGCAGAGCCTCGCCAGTTGCGTCACCAGACAGCCTGTGTTCAAAGAAGAAATGCTCCAACTGCATTCTCTATTAGGTCATTCTTTTGACAAATGGCTATTGACAACCTATTACGTTCCAGACGCTCCTCAAACACGGGGGAGAAAGCGGAGAACAAAACGTGCCCTTGCCACTCTCATGACGTTCCATTTTGTGAGGGCCCCGGGTAGACAGAAATTAAGTCAGGACTGTGTCTGATGCTGGGCAATTCCATGAAGAAAAAGAAGGCAGTCGAGGAGGATAGAGAGTAAAGGCTGGGGCAAGGGTGTTAGACTGGGTCATCAGGAAGCGTCTCTCTGAGAGAAGTCCTATATTAACCAAGAGACTGTTTGGGGAAGAGAGTTCCAGGCAGAGGGAATGGAGGGTGATGGCCTGGAGATGGGGGCATGGCCAGTCCAGTGACTGGAATGAAGGGAGGGAGAGACAAGATAGTGGGAGGAGACACATCCAAGCCGGGAGAAGGCATTCCAAATGCTGTTAGTCGCATTTAGCCTGGTGTATGCACTTTGGATTACTTGGGAAATCTTGGAGAGATCTGAACTGTGGCATAATGTGATCCTGGCTTATGATTTTAAAGGGTTGTTCTGACGGCTGCCGAGAGGAGAAGCTATCGGAGGCCAGGCCCTGTAGTCCGAGTGGTCTTCAGTCATTTCCTGACTGGCCAAAACAGAAAGCGTGTTCATGAAACTCGCAAATAATACAAAGCAGGGAAAATAACAGAACCAGATCTTAAAAATATTTCTCCTTAACTCTTACAACCCAGCTAAAAAGCAGCCTCCTCTGTGAAGCCTTCCCTGATCACCCCAGACTCACTGTCTCCCGTGGTTGGGCCTCCCAGGAGAAGGTCGTCACGTCCCTCTGTGACTTGCCAGTTTCATCCTCTCTCCTCTTCAGCACTGAGCCATCCTTGAAAGCAGGATAGCGCTCATTCGCTTCCCCATTCCTCAGCGCTGGCGCATGGTAGAGATTCAGCAAAATTTCTTTGTAATCAGCGTATTCTTTAGTAATCGTTCAGGACGATTAGCACCAATAAGATGAAATATATTCAAAATCTTCTATATCTATCTTATATAGAAGGTAGATACTGTCTACCTTTACTACAGTTCAGGTGGAAAAACGTTTGAATTTTAGCAGACCTTGAACTCAGTGTGAGGCATACAGGGGACATAGCTGCTTCTAAAAAAAGTACATTCTTGGGGGCCCTGGGTGGCTCCAACAATTAAGCGTCTGACACTTAGTTTTGGCTCAGGTCGTGATCTCAGGGTCCTGAGATGGAGCCCTGCGTTGGGCTACGAGCTCAGCATGGAGTCTTCTTGACCCTCTCCCTCTGCTCCTCCCCCTCTTACCCCCAACCTCGCTCTCATGTGTGTGCTCTCTCTCTCACTCTCTCTCTCTCTCAAATAAAAGAAAAAAATCGCTCTAAAAATAAAAAGTATAGTCTTATGGTCTAAGCAGGCTGGCACATTTGCTGGTCAGATCCAAAGCCCGGCGGGGGGTACATGATGTGGTACTAACCCTCCTGGTTTGTATTTACATGTATGTGTGTGTCTGTATTTGTGTGTGTGCATGAGTGTGCATGTGCGAGCAGGAACATCTTCTCTTTCATCAGAATAAGGCCCTGGCCAGCCTGTAGAACTGAAGCCGTGATACTGGTAGTTTGGAAGCAGAAAGGTCCACACTCAGGAACACCTGTCTGGTGGCTGGGTGCACTGTGTTCCTTCACATTTTAGCTTGGCCTCAGGCTTTGCTGATACCTGAAGTAGGAAGCCATGTATTTACATGTACACCGTATTTATGCCCACATACGTGTGTGTACATGGACATCTTCTCTCCCCCGAGGTGAAAAGGAAGGCCTGATCTAGTGAAATATCACCTTCAAGGAACCATGTGTGGATGCTTCTAAAATTCAAACCGGTGGACATTTTTTATAAGATTGTCCCTAGAAATCTTCACACACGTTGACCTCCCGCTCTAGTCTTACTCCATGCTATTTATTTTGTGTCCAAGGTGTTTATTCTGTTATTTCTGTTAAGAAAATACATGATTACCCTAGATTATCATTATAGATGGAGTGCATTTTTTCCTCTCATTTTCTCACTTTTGATGAGCCTAATTTAACCAAAGAATGAACTACTCACAGTTGGTTATAATACTGAATAACAAATCAGTCCTGTTGTTTGAATACAGTCTATTTATTGCTGACAATTACTGCAGTTTGAAAAAGTCATAAATAGACAGACATGGCAGAAATAGTCAACATTTCTGTCACAGGTCTCATTGTAATGATTCACTTCTACTAACTATGTCCTAAAAAAAAAGGAAAAAAATTAAAAAGCACTGAACTTGTTTGTTTCTAAATATATTTGTAACTGGCATTGTATGATTCTAATTGCATCTCATAGTTTGACTTTTCCTAGTCAGAAGTGGTGGGATCTTGTCATTAGAATAATGAAACAGGAATTGTACTTACTACTTTAAGTCTAGGTAGACGAGAATGAGAGCTTTTTATTTTCAAGCAGAGTCCACTTACTTAGAGATAGAGAATAATCTTCTCTAACCCCACAAAATAGGCAGCCATCTGTCAGCTGCTCATACTAACTTCTGTGTGACGTGGACCAAGTCACTTAAGCTCTCTGGGATTTTCTTTCTTCTATTAAATAAAAGGTTGGACCACATAGTCTCAAACAAATTTTCTGGCTCTGTAAATTTCTTTGATATTTGTTAAAATACATGTATTGACATTGACCTTAAAGATCATTGCCCACCTGCTTACTTTCATGGTACCTTAATTATTGTTCTTCCCCCCATATCATCAATATCAGAGGTAGACAGATGAATCGTCACTGTCTTAGGCAAGAAGGGCAACTATATAACAAAATGCCATAGACTGGGTGGATTAAACAACAAACATTTATTCTCACAGTTCTGGAAGCTGGGAAGTCGGAGATTGAGGTACTGGTAGATTTTGTTGGTATGCAGTAAGGACTCTCTTCCTGGTGTGCAGATGGCCACCTTCTTACTGTGTCCCCATATGGCAGAGAGAGCTCTGGTCTCTAGGATCTCTTCTTATAAGGACACTAATCCCATCATGAGAGTCCCACCTTTGTGACCTCATCCAAACCTAATCTCCTCCCAGGCCACACCTCCTAATACAGACACCTTGAGAGTGAGAGCGTCAACACATGGATTGGGGCAGTGGGGACACAATCCAGGCCATAGCAGTCACCATACAAGATTCCAAAATTCTTAACATCTAAGGAGATAGAGGTTGCTATGAGAAACAATACGGGATAAAGTACGGGCACTGGAGCCACACTGTCTGGGTTTGAATTTCACTTCTGGCTCTCACAAGCATTGTGACTTTATTCCTTATCTATAAAATGGAGATGGTACAAAGATTAAGGAATTGAGGTAGATTAAGTGCTTGGCCCAGTGTCTGACACACAGGAAGAATTTATCAAATGTTCTTCACTGCTCTGCTATGGGAGCACCTGTACATACCTTGTTCCATTCTAAAAGCTCCTGAGGGATTAAAAAGATGAAAGAACACTATGCATTGAATATAAAAGTTGGCTCCCAGGCCCAGACGAACAATGGGTGTAAAAAAAACTTTGGAATAATAATGAAGGGCACTTGCCTAAAACAGAATGCTCCCATGGGAGAACCTAGTGTTGAATTTCTGAATTCCTGCTAATGTCAAGGAAATACTTAGGTATGGTGGTTTTTCAATACATATCTAAATAATTAAAATTCATGTTCTGAGAATGTGCTCAAATGGGGATGCAACCAAAGGATAGATTGTATTGCAGGTTCTTAGGTCCTAGAAAGAAATCCTATAATCACCTTGAAAGTCTGCCTCCTGGATGAAAGAGTTTAATGTTGTCTAAATAGTTGGGCAGGAGTGGATGAGGACAGGCAGGATGTGAGGGTGGCATTGCAGGTGTTTGGTAAAAAAGATCCTCACCATAGCTTTGAGGACAGCATTGCAGTATCGCCCTAAACAAAGCCTACACGTTTGGTTGGAAAGGATAGCATTCAGTCAATAGCTACATAGTTTTGCTTCCACCACAAAAATGCCCAAGTGTTAGAGAAATGCTAACAGGCCTGGTTTTTCTTTTTCTTCATCTAACTGGTTTCGTAAAGATTTGATGCGATTCTATAATCGCTTACTCTTGAAGGCTCTCTTCAGTTGATGTGAACTCTTTACTGCTTTACAGATCCTTCTCCTCTTCTGAGAGAAAGGACAGGTGTGGGACCACAGGGGGAAAGTTTCTAGAGCTTTCATTGGCTTCCTTCACGGTTCCTATTGTGTTTCATACGTCAGGTCATATGTTTACATAGGAACATAGTTTCAATCCAAAGTTTTAAGCAATTGCTTGGGTTTCAAAATGGGTATTCTTCCACTAACTGACTTTTTAAATTTATTGATGCTTTTTTTGTCTATATATATGTCATTGTGAAGCGTTTTCTATACCCTCAATCCAGTAATGATGTGTTATTCTTTGAAATCTGTATACCACAAATGTATTTTTAAAAGTTCTGAGCTGTTTCTAAGTTTTCTTTCCCTCTTGGGTCCTTCCTTTCAAACCATTCTTTCTGTTACTGCCCATAAATAAAGTGGGGCACATAATTGGAAAATACAGGCGTCTGGTTACTTATTAACTCATTAGGACAATGATGAATGAACAGCTTCCTGAGTAAAACGATACCCAACTGCAGGATAAACAAAGTCACAGAGAACTGGCTCATTTAAAAGTCATCACATGAGAACGGGGATTTTCTTTTAACCTTTTCTGCTGAGGGACTTTTTTGCACATCAACCACACTCACTAGGGTTATCTTTTAAACCCACAGAGCTCTAGTAATTGCAACTATTTTAGAAGTGAGTGTGGAAGAGACCGGAGAATATAGTATCTTCCACTCAGCATCCAACCAGATGTCACTCTGGGAATTAAAACAAACCTCTTAAATCTAAAAAGAAGCCACTAAAAGCAAAGATGTCTGTAAATGGGCTGTGAAGACATCAAATAGAATGATCCTTGGGAATTAGGGGGACACTTGTCATTTCAGTATGTATTTGACATCATTTTTTTTTTACAAAGCCCATTTTACTTTATTTTAGGGTATTCTTTTTATTCAGAGAGAGCGAGAGCACAAGCAGGGGGAGTAGCAGGTGGAGGGAGAAGCAGCTCCCCTCTGAGCAAGGAGCCTGATGCGGGACTTGATCCCAGCACCTTAGGATCATGGCCTGAGCTGAAGGCAGCCACTTAACTGGCTGAGCCATGCAGGTGTCCCATATATTATAATATTCTTGATTATGACCCACACTTGGCATGGTTCCTTCATTGCCTAGCCCAAAGCTTTGCACGTCATAGATGCTCAGAGAAATTTATGCATAGATGAATAAACCACTAATAAATCCTTCTTTCAAAGCTCAAGTTCCTAACACTATGATCTTGTGACAGTTTATTCATGATATCAGAGCAGGGGGCTAGTGTGGGGGTTATTCAGACTAGAAATATCACTTGACCTTCATTCATTCAACAAGAATGTATTGAGCCCAGTATGTACCAGGCACTGTTCAAGGCTCGGGAAGCCTTGAGAGAACAAAACAGATGAAAACCATGTCTTTGAGGGAAATCACTTAATATGGGGAAACAGGCAATGGGTGAAGAAAGAAAACACAGGTCATTTTAGGAAGTGATAAGTACTAAGGAGAAAAACAAACAAGTGATGGGGAAGAGAACCTGTTGTGGGCAATTTTATATAAGAGATCTCCTTTTTAAGAGCATGGCAATTGAATCCCCCCCACACACACTGGAAAGAGTCTGTTGACTAAAGTAATGGTAACTATTTTTTGCAATGCTGTAGAGTTCACTATGGGCTCCCACACATGGACCTCATTTGATCCTCTCTGCAGCCCTGTGAGGTCTCCAGAGTCCCCACGTTGTTGACGGTAAAACTGAGGGATCACACAGCTTAGCCGTCTGCCCAGGGAGTGGTTCTGTCTGGCCCTGGCCAGGATCTCCAGTCCTCACTGCCTGGTGATGTGGAGAGAGCGTCCATCTGCATCCCTCCTGCCAATAGCAGAATGGGGAAGGCCGCCATGGTGTTCCACTCAGAGTTGCTGTTTCATGGAGTTTGACCTTCCGTTTCTGGGTTTGGTGTCTGTTTGTTTGTTTTCTCCCTAGGGGGAACAAAAGTGCAGTGTGTGTTTATTATTAAATGAAATCTGTAAAGAATATTAATATACAGCAAGAGAGAAGAATTGGGCAAAACTGGAGAATCTCCCAACAATCCGCCCCAACCCCCCTCACCCATCCCGTATTTATACATCTTGAGCGAGGCACAGCTAGGAGCTGCTCTCCCTGCCACGTTTGGTGCTGCATACGTTTGTCAATGGGCCATCACCTGACTTGTTAGTCATCAAACGAAAGCCACTTCCTGGTGATGAGAATCTGTGTCAGGAAGTACAAGTCATCCCCTCTATCCTGAAAACTTTTTAAATTTCATTCATAAATTAGGTTTTGAGAACCAGTATTTCCATAAACTTACAGAGACCATTTTTTTCCTACTTAGAATTCATCCAAGTATAAAACCTTGAAGTAAATCTGTCAAGCAGAAAGCTTTCATGTTAAATGTGCTCAGCCACTGTTTATGTAAAAGTCATAAGATCATGGCCTGTTGTTTTTTTTTTTAAATGAGTGGAATATTTTTCTTCATGAAGAATATTATTCTTCATCCCCTAAAAACAAGCAAATGGCCAAAACAGAAATAATCAACAAATAGTTACTGAAAATCTGGTATAGTTTTAGTACGGTGCTAACTCAAAACTAGAGAAAAATGTGGCTGTGGGAAGCAGGTAGAGGACAGGATTCTCGTTCTGTAGTCATGGGGGAAGTGAGCAAGTAACTTAGCCGTCGAGTGTTAGGTTCCTCTTCTAGGAAACGGGCATAACATCTGCTTTAGAAATGTCATTATCAAGACTAAATGAACTTATAAACTATTACATGTCTGGCACATAGTAGATAATAAATGACACTATCGTGGGGCTAATGAGTGCCAGCTACACACCCGTTGGACCTAACCTCCAGGGCATAAAGGCCTTGACTTGGGCTATGATTTACAAAATCCAGAGGCGGGTAGGCAGGGCTGAACCCCAAGTGCCAAAGAAGCAGGGAGGCGTAGGGGGTGGATGAAGGCAGCCTCAGGAAGTGAGGCACTACCCCAGAGAGGCGGCAGAAAGCAAAACTAGAGTGAAGAGTCTACGGTGGTGACCAGGCAGATTGGAGTAGGCGGCTCAGATGGCAGAGCTGGGAGAGGGGCTTCCTGAAATAGTCCACAGGAGCAGGAGGATGGGATAAAACTTCATAAAGGACTCCAGGGCTCACGTATGGATGGGTCAAGCCAGGCTAGGCAGCCGTAGAGGGTGCCAGCAAGCTTCTATTTTGGAGAGATTTGCATTTCTAATTTACTTGCAGCCTGCACCATTCCAGATAACGTTTACTTCTTAAAGCCCAGGCTTTAAATCTGACAATGTTGTGTTTGTTCTCTGAATACAAATGATTAGTGCTGGGAACCCCCAGTTCCCGAGCCAACTACCCAGCCGAAGCTCTTGGTTGGTGGGGTTTGCTCCCATCCTCTGAGAGCCAGAGGGATGTCAGGAGTCCAACAGGACTCCTCCAGGGGCAGAGGTTCCTACCATTCATGTTCACAGGTGGTGCGCAGCCTCTGCAGGGACACTGCCAGTGACAGGACACCTGCCCACCAACTCCCAAGGAAGACTTCCCCTGGATTAGCAGCTCTGAGTCCTCCCGAGGGTAAAGTCTGTCCCCTCCCCACATAGTGGTCCTGGTTTCAGACACCAGCGCTCAACACACCTGACCTCCCTGGGAACAGCTTTCCAGGGGGCTGCCTCCCACCTTCATTCCACTGGAGCTATTCTTTTTGGGACCAACCTTCACCATCCCTTCAACCAGTGAAGTTGGCCAAGGTCTTCCCCATCCTCATCGTTCATCCTAATTGTTGAAATTGTTAAATTTGCAAACATTCATCTTAAAACATAGCCCGTGAAACTGAACACAGTAATTCATTTATGTTCTGAATCCCTTGGTCCTGTGAACACCCTTTTCAAGAACACTGTGGTTTATTTTGTATGCTAAGATGGCGCTAGCTCTTGGGTCCACCACATGACATTTTAGGCCCCACTAAGCGTTGTCAAAATTCAGCTGCACATATACAGAGACAGAGAATTTGGGGGGGGGCCAATTTTGTTCACTAACTATACCCTTAGTACTAAAAATAGTGTCTGGTAGGATCTCAATAAATGTTTGTGAGATGAATAAATGGGGTTTGTGTACTTGAGAAGATTGTCTCCAGACTTTTTGTTTAAGATAATAGAATCCTCCAGTACTGATGGCAAAGAAGACCAAAGACATTCTCCGGAGCCCAGGTACAGAGGCTGTAATGAAAGCTGGATGTTAACAATTCACATGCCTTGTGATTCACCCATTAAAGTGTACAATTCAGTGATTTTTAGTATATTCACAGAATAATGCAACCATTACCATCACCAATTTTAGAACATTTTTGTCATTCCCAAAAAGAAACTGTGTACCCATTAACTATTACCCCCCGCCCTGCAACCACCCCAGCCCCTTAACTCTAGGCAACCACTAATTTATTTTCTTTATAGGTAGATTTATCTATTTTGTACTTTTCATATAAATGGAACCATAAAATATGTCTTCTTTCGTAACCGAGTTCTTTCATTTAGCATGATGTGTTCAAGATTCATCTATGTTGTATCATGTATCAGTCCTTAATTCCTTTTTTTTGCCCTTTTGTCCTCACTATATTTTTTTATTGTAGTATAATTAACATACAATGTGATATTAGTTTCAAGCGTATAACATACTGACTCGACAATTCTATATAGGACTCAGTGCTCACCATAACAAGTGTAGTCACCATCTGTCACCATACAACATATTACAATATTACTGACTCTATGCTCTATGCTATACTTTTCACCCCCGTGACTTATTTTATAACTGAAAGTTTGTGCTTCTTAATCCCTTTATCTATATTTCCCATTCCCCCACACTCACTTCCCCTCTGACAACTGCGAGTTTTTTCTCTATATTTGAGAGTCTGCTTAGTTTGTGTGTATATGTTTGTTTATTTGTTCATTTCTTTTTAAAATCGCATATATAAGTGAAAACATATGGTATTTGTCTTTCTCTGTCTGACTTATTTCACTTAGCATAATACCTTTTAGGTCCATCCATGTTGCTGTGAATGCCAAGATCTCATTTTTTTTTAATGCATGAGTAATATTCCGTTGCATACACACACCACATCTTCTTTATTCATTCATCTATGGATGGACACTTCAGTTTTTCCATAGCTTGGCTATTGTAAGTAATGCTGCCATAAACACAGGGGGCATGTATCTTTTCAAATTAATGTTTTCATTTTCTTTGGGTAAGGACTCAGTAATGGAATTACTGGGTAGTATTGTCTTTATATTTTTAGTTTTTTGAGGAACCTGTTTTCCATAGTGGCTGCATCAATTTACAGCAGTGGACAAGGGTTCCTTTTTTTCCATATCCTCACCAACACTTGTTGTTTCTTGTCTTTTTGATGCTAGCCACCCTGATGGGTGTGAAGTGATATCTCATTGTGGTTTTTATTTGCATTTCCCTGATAATTCAGTGATGTTGGGCATTGTTTCCTGTGCCTGTTGGCCATTTGTGTGTTCTCTTTGAAAAAGTGTGTATTCAGATCCTCTGCCCATTTTATTTCGGGTTGTTTGTTTTTGTGATGTGGAGTTGTGTAAGTTCTTTATGTATTTTGGATCTTAACTCCTTACCAGAGCTATCATTTGCAAATACCTTCTCCCATACACTAGGTCACCTTTTTGTTTTGTTGATAGTTTCGTTCATTTTGCAAGAACTTTATTTTGGTATAGTCCCAGTGTTTTATTTTTGCTTTTGCTTCCCTTGTCTGAGGACAGAGATCTATAAATATGTTACTGAGGCTGATATCCAAGAGATGACTGCCTGTGTTTTCTTCTAGGAGTTTTATGGTCTCAGGTCTCACATTAGATCTTTAATCCATCTTGAGTTATTTTGTGTATGGTGTAAGAAAGTGGTCCAGTTTCATTCCTTTGGTGTAGCTGTCCAGTCCTTAATTCCTTTGGCTGGCTGACTAATATTCCAGGGTTTGGAGGGACCACACTTCGTTTATCCATTCATCAGTTGAGGAACATTTAGGTTGTTTCCACTTTTGTCTCTGGGGACTAATGGTGCTATGAACACTCAGGTACAAGTTTTTGTGTGATGTATGTTTTCATTTCTCTTGGGCCTACAGCTAGGAGTGGTTTATATGGTCCTCTATGTCGAACATTTTGAGGATACATCAGATTGTTCTCCACAGCAGAGGCACCATTTTACATTCCCACCAGCAATGCATAAGGGTCCCAATTTCTCCCTAACCTCACCAACACTGGTTATGGAAGGAGGCTTCTTTTTAGTCTCATTCCTTATCTTGTATTCTTTTTAAATGTAGCATTCGTTTCCATGATATAAAGGGTTCATTTCCAGAATTAAAATTACTTACCATTGGGAAAAATCAAGGAAGACCAAAAATGGGAAGTATGTAAATGGTGTCTCTTCATCTTGGAAAGCTGAACTGTGTGAAAGAAGAGTGAAGGAAATGAAAGCTGTCGGTTTCAGTGTCCATAGAGTTTCCCTTCTTTGTTTTGGTACCTTCACATTTTGAGGACATGGACGCCCCCACATATGTGAACAGAAAGAGCAACATTTCTCACCCTGCTTTATATACTATGCCAGCATAATCTCTAAAGATTCCCTGGGATGCTACCAAACTGTGGGGCATTTTGAGGCTTCTGCTTATGGAGATGTTAAAAAATGCACCTTCTTGCACTTAGGGAACTGAGAGTGTCTCTGGTCCAGTAGACAGTCTCTTAAATTCCTGGCTACCTAAGGCTTTCGGTGAAGATGACTGAGAGTATTGTTCTTTATTTGACCCTCATCGCGGTCAGTGGTTTTCATAACATGAAACGAATTTAGGATTAAAAAAGGCTTATTGTTCCCCATCAACTCTTTGCATTCATTTGTAGAACTTCCTTTTTATAGAAAGGATCTTAACCATGTGCGGGAAAAAAACATTCATAGCCTTGCTTAGTACTTGTTAGTGGCCAAGACTTCCTCCTTTTTAGTTGAAAAATAATAATAGTGGTTTTCCTTGAAATGTGTATAATAGCCTTTTCAATGTCCCTGCAATAGTGATGGGTGTGTGCAATTTTTGTTTGTTTTCTTACACAAGAGATACCATGGTTTAGGATTGTTTTCATGTCCATAAGAACTAAGCCATCTTTTAAGTAAGCACCTAAGGACATCTGACACCTTTTGGATTCACAATTACTGTTAATTATGAATTCACAAGCTGTAATTCACTACTGGGTACTTTATGTTTTCACGCTGGTTTTAACTATTATTACAAAATTAAAATTATTGTATTTTCAAAGGGAAGTGGAGGGAGAGAGAAACAAGCAAGCAAAAATGGGGAAATGGGGACATTTAGACATGACTAATGGAAATGAAAATTGGTTCAATCACTTTGAAGAGCAGATTTGCAATCCCTGGTGAAGACACACGTCCTGCAAAAAGCAATTCCATTTCTGAGTGTTTATCCTGCAGAAATTCTCAGACATGTGCTAAGGTGACATCTATGATCTCTGTGTGTTTTTATTCACTTATCCATTCATCCAGCAAATATTTATTGAGCACATACTGTCCCCCACGTATATATTACGGGGATAGCAGAGGGCAGAACAAACAAAAATTCCACCTTCAAGGAGCTAATGTTCTAGGGGAGGATGACACAAAATAATCAAACTAAGTAAGGAAAATATATGGCAGGTAATTTGGTGATATGTGTTGTGGAGAAAAATAAAGAGAATAGGAAGTGTTGGGAGGGGATTAAAAACTTTAATAGGATGGACAGGGAGAGCCTCATTGACAACATGACAATTAGGGCTGCTGGATCTAGCAAATAAAAATATAAGACACCCCTCTAAACTTGAATTTCAGATAATCAGAGAATCTTCTTTAAGAATAAGTATGTCCCAGAGGCACCTGGGTGGCACAGTCAGTTAAGCATCCAACTCTTGATTTCCGCTCAGGTCATGATCTCAGATTCGTGAGACCAAGCCCCACATCAGGCTCCATGCTGGGTATGGAGCCTGCTTAAGATTCTCTCTCTCCCTCTGCCCCTCTTCTCCCTCCCAAAAAACAAAAACAAAAAAACAAAAAAGAATATGCATGCCCCATACAATGTTTGGGACTTTCTAATACTACACACTTACTCATTGTTGACCTGAAATTCAAATACAACTGGGCGTCCTGTATATTGTCTGGCAATCCTAGTGACAGTTGAGTAACACCCTGCAGGAATGAGGGAGCAAATCAAGTGAACATCATGAGAATGTTGTTGAATGAGCGAGTAACTGGGAGACGAACGTGTCAGGCAGAGGAAACAGTAGGAGCAAAGTTTCTGGCCAACTGTAATAGTGAAAACTTAGAAGTAACTTGCTTTGCAGGAAGAGAAAGAGAAATAATCTGTGGTCTATTTGTACAATGGAGTCAATTGGGTGGACTAAATCTACATGTGCCAATATTGATAATTCTCAAAAACATTATCTTTTGTGAAAAGGTGAATCTGTTTGGTTGTATTTCTGTAGGGTTTAAAAACACACAAAACGGTATATACTGTTCATGGCTGCATTCATATGCAATCAAAGGACAAAACAATCATGGAAATGATATACAGCAAATTTAGGAGAACCTCAGCCTCTGGGGAGGGAAAGAGAAAAATTGAGAGGTGTCGTTCTCTCTCTCTTTCTCCCTTTTCACTTCTCTCCCTCTTTCTCTCTCCCTCTCCTTCTCTCCAGTAAGAAAGTCAGTCACATTTGGAACACGTGGATGGACCTTGGGGGCATGATGCTAAGTGAGATAAATCGGACTGAGAAAGACAAATACTGTATGATATCTCTTATATGTGCAACTTAAAGAAGACAAACTGGTAAAAACCAGAGTAGACTGGTGGTTACCAGAGTCCGACAGGTGGGAGAAGAGGAGAAATGTTGTGTAAGGGCACAAACTTACAACCAGTTAGTAAATAAGTTCTGGAGCTCTAAGGCACAGCATAGTGATTACAGTCAGCAATGTTGTATTATAAACTTCAAAGTTGCTAAGAGACTAGATCTTAATTATTTTCATCACAAAAAAAGAAATAATACTTAGGAGACATGACAGAGGTATTATAGTGGTAACCAAATTGCAAAATATAAATGTATCAGATCGACCTGTTGGAGACCACAAACCTACACAATGTTCTATGTCAATTATATCTCAATAAAAAAACCCAAAAACAGAAAGGCAGTCTAAAGCCAAGAAGGCTGAACGTTCCATCTTAATGGTAGTTATTCAGGCCTTCGTTTTCTGTACTTTTCTGAATGCTTATGTGTTTTATTATTTAAAATACTTTTTGAAGAAGGACAACAAAATTTAAAGAAAAAGAATTTTAGGTACCTTTATATTATGAGGAACTCAGTACAGTAGGAAGTAACTTATGAGTGTATAAATATTTGATCTAGCAACAACCCTGTGCAGATGCGGGTCAGTAGGTGACAAATATCGGTGTACAGCACTCATGACCTAGTGTGAGAAGCTGTTTATTCTAATTCGGGATGAACCAAAGTCACTGGGGGCCCTGAGGCTGGCTGGGAACTCCTCAGCACCTGTCTCCTCACCTGTCCAGCAGAGGCCCTGACAGAAGCCTACGACCCTCAGTGCGCCACTGTGGATAATGAAGAGGACCACAGCTGGACAGGCACTGTACGTGTCCCAGGAGGGACCGGTTTTGTCTAGTCTGGAATCCCCATTGGATTTCCCCCTGAACTAGAGATTGAACAAACTTAAAAAAGTCAGGCTCATTTCCTACTTCCCGGTACAGAATTTGTCTTACGTAAAATGAAATTGAATTTAGATTCCTAAGAAATGGGATACAATTTTGGAGGCTCTGCCTCACTTCGTTGCTGTCACTAACTTGCTGAGTGACCCGGGGCTACAAGGGTCTGAGCAGGCAGAAGGAACCAGAAGTCCACGTGTGGGTGTGGATATGCTCTACCCCCATCTGAGGATGAGGTAGAGAGACCCTTCAGGGGTAAACGCTGTGACTGATCGTCATCCCTAGGGGCATGCATTTAAAGCAAATGGGGTACCCTCAACAGGTGAACAAAGTTGTGGGCTCCCTAAAGGGACTCGAATCCCTCTTCAGCGAGTCACAGATGACCAGGGCGAACACTCTGTACAAGGAGAGGGCATGCCGTGTACTCAAAGGAAAGGAAGGGAGTTCAGGACACAATTATTTAGGGCAAGGATATTTCCTATGATTTATTTACAGGGGCTTAGCTCACCTGGGATCTCATTAAAGCTCACAACACTTAGGTATAGGGCTTCAACCAAGAATCCACATCTAACATAGTGGGCAAAGGGGCCTTACGCAGACACAAATGCTGCCAGATTTCATGCTCTGAGATGACGCAGATAATGCAAGTAAGAATATTAATAGCATATGTTTTATTAAATACATGCTCCGTGCCAAAAACTTCACATACATTATGCAACGCAATCCTCAGAGCAAACCCATGGGTAGGAACCGGTGAGAAGTTTAGAACTCATTTGCCTAAGGCGACACAACTAGTAAGTTGTTGACTTGTGGTTCAAAACCAGGCAGTCTAGTTTTTTGTGGTCTGTACTCCTAACCACAACACTGTCGCTCTCGGCATTTTGGGGCAGAAAAGTGGATCATAACCCCAGTTCCAGCCTGCTAGGTAGACAGATAAGGAAGGCCCTGCCCCAAGACTCAGCTGACCCATTCAAAGTCCTACAGGGATAAGGAGCAGAATCAGAAATGTGATTGTGCTAACCACAAGGACATGGTGAAAATAGAATCCTTCAATAATTGCTGTAATAGTACATACCAAGAATTATGTTGGGTTAGCAAACTGGGGGCCAGCAGTGACTGTTATGCCCGCCATTGGACTTGGTCCCTCCAGAAAATACCTCTGTGTGTCTGCAGAACTCTGCTTGGGTGGGGATGATTTTGATGGCCAGGGTCAGTGATGAGCAAATGTCCCAAAGCTGAATATTATCTTCGGTGATTCCTGCTTCCCTTTCCTTCCTCAAGCCCCCCACCCCCACCCATCCACTCCACTAGAAACCATCCCAAGACACTTCTTCCTAAGAGTCCTTCATTGACCAATTTCTGCTTTTGCTCAAAATTAGTCCTCAGTGGACAGAACACACTGGAGGCTTTGAAGACAGACTTCAACTCAGATCTGCCTCTTTCTGGGTGTGGACTTTTGGAGAGTTCCTTAATGTTTCTCAGCCTCAATTTCTGGTTCTGCACAATGGGAATGAGTCATACCCACTGTGCCGTGTTGCTGCGAGGATTGTAGAGGACACACGTGATGTGCCCGGTGCCACTCGGTAAAGAAGAGTGATGAGGGTAGTGATGACGATGATGAGTAGCTGGTCCCAGTTTAGGCGATGACCATTCGCAAGGGAATTTCCTTTGTAGAGGGCACAGGGGGCCATTTTCCTGAAGATTCTAAAGATACTTTCCTTTCTCTCTGCTGTACATCCCCTCTTCTACCGATCTCAAGACCAAAATTGCCCTCAGGCCTCCTGGATCAGCTGTTCTGAACTTAATGTTTATTTGCTTTGTTTTGGCCTTTGGGGGGACTGAAAGCAGTGGGATAGGAGAAAAGAACTAGAGAGATCTTCTCAAGAACACACTCGAGGTGAAAGAACATAAACAAAGTGAGATCCTTAGGCTTCTGCAAGCCAACACCAGAATAATTTAGAGTCACTAAGTAGACACTAACAGGAGAGATGGATGGACAACCATTTTAAGAAAGAAATCACAGCCACTGGGTTATTAAGTGTTTTGATTAGGCCTCCACAAGCACAGGAATCTTTAGGACACATTGCAGAGGTATTCCAAAAAAGCTGGGCTTCAGTGTTGCCATGTAGCATCGCGAAAGGCCCAAGCTCATTTGTGAGAGACAGGGCCGACTCACAGTTTCAGATTGGCCATAATTTGGGCCACCTTTATTAAGACAATTATATGGAATTGCTTATAAACACTGGTCAAACACTGTTGCCTACCATCACAGGCTCTTCTCCTGTTTTTTATTAGCAAGATGGATTTAATTATAAAAATCTATTGGGTAATTAGCACAATGCTTGGCCAAAAGAAAGTGATAAAGCAAAATCAAACACACCATGTAGAGATTAATACATTTGGAGGACTTGGAACGAAACCCAATTCTGAAAACAAAAACAAACAAAACATTGCCATGATTTCTACCTGTGAGGAATTGCCAGTAGAGTGATGAATACAGGCACATGTGCAAATGCAGGTGATAAAGTGCTATGCATACAGATATGCATACAGATACACGTGGGCTCTCTTGGAGCGCTGAAGGGGGGCCTCTGGGAAGGCTTCCCGGAAAGTGAGTGTGAAGATTGAGGGGTGGTTGGTGAAGGGAGGGGAGGGAGGCCTCCTGGGCAGAAGTGCAGCATGAGCAAGACAGGGGGACTGGCATATGCTTCTCACCTGCAGGGAGGTGGCAAGCAGGGAAGAGACTGCACAGGCAGGAGAGGGTGGTCAGCAAAAGGAAGATAGGGACGTGCCCTGTCATGTCCCAGCCCCACCCAGTGCCCCCTGATGAATATATACCCAGGCAAGAGCTTTACCCCTGGTGTTTTACCCTGGTGCAAGAGCAGATGTTTCCAGAATGGAGCAACATGTTCGTATGTCACTTTTGATAGGGAGGCAACCAGTTAGGAAGAGTGTGCATCAGAATTAGATTCTTTCTTTTTCTTTTTTATTTATTTTTTTAAAGATTTTATTTATTTCTTAGAGAGAGAGAGACAGACAGCGAGAGAGGGAATACAAGCAGGGGGAGTGGGAGAGGAAGAAGCAGGCTCCCAGCATAGGAGCCTGATGTGGGGCTCGATCCCAGGACCCTGGGATCACGCCCTGAGCCGAAGGCAGACGCTTAACAACTGAGCCACCCAGGTGCCCCTAGATTCTTTTTTTTAAAAAGATTTCGTTTATTTATTTGAGAGAGAGAGAGAGAGCAAGAGAGAGCATGTGTGGGGGAGGGGCAGAGGAAGAGGGAGAAGCCGACTCCCTGCTGAGCAGGGAGCCTGATACTAACACTGGGGCTTGATCCCAGGACCCCGGGATCTTGACCATAGGACCCCAGGATCATGACCTGAGCCAAAGGCAGATGGTCAACCAGCTGAGCCACCCAGGTGTCCCCATCAGGATTAGATTCTTAAAACCACAGTTCTACATCTGAGAATGTTCATTCATTCATTTTATTCATCCCTTCAATGAATATTTATTGAATGTTTAATATGTGCCAGGGACTATTCTAGGCTCAGAAGAGTCAGCAATAAACAAAACAGACATCAATCCCTGCTCTCCTGGGAGGGGCAGGTAATAAATCACATAAGTGAATAAGTTGTATACAGTCTGTTAGCAGGTGATTAGGACAATAGAGAAAAAAAAAACAGGGACGAGATTAGGGAGAGGGGCAGTAGCAGGAGGGCAAGTGGGAGGAGTTGCCATTTTTAAGGAAGATGGTCATAGATCACTATGATTTGGAGCATTTAAAGAATTGAATGGGGCACCTGGGTGACTCAGTCTGTTAAGCGTCTGCCTTCAGCTCAGGTCATGATCCTGGGAGTCCCGGGATTGAGCCCCATGTTGGGCTCTCTGCTTCTCAGGAAGTCTGCTCCTCCCTCTGCCCTTCCCCCGTATGTGCTCTCTCTCTTGCTCCCTTACTCTCTGCCTCTCAAATAAATTTTTTTAGAAGAATTGAGTGATACAGTTATGAAAAAAAGAACTTCCTTCCATTCCTCTCTATTAAAAAGAGTAAAAGAAGATGGTCAGCAAAGATCTCACTAATAAGGTAACATTTAATCGGGGATCTGAAAAAGATGCTGGCTTGATTCCTCCCGATATCTGGGAAAATGCATTCCAGGCAGAGGAAAGTGCAAAGGCCCTGGGGCTAGAGAGCCTGGAAAGTAGGGACTACAGCAGGGAGGCCAAGGAGCCTGGAGGAAAGTCAAAGTCAAAGTGGAAGAGTAGTATCCACTCAGCTGATCAGCAGAATCCACAACCCAGGAACTTGTTAGAAATGCACATTCTTACACTCCCAACCCCCTACTCAGACTATGAATCAGAAACTCCAGGGTTGTGGGGGGACGTGAGACCCAACATCCTTTGATAGCCTTCCAGGTGCTCCTGATGCTTCTTAGCCTGAGAACGACTGGGTTAGAGCTGGCTCCAGAGACCTCCTTTTTCTCTGCTTTTCCTGGAAAATCTTAGATGATTCCATCAATTTCCATAGGTTTCAATGTTCTCTATGTATAGGCATTGTCAACTTTTTTATTTTCTAGCCAGGTATCTTTTTTTGTTTTTGTTTTTTAAAGATTTATTTATTTATTTGAGAGAGAGCACAAGCAGAAGGGGTAGAGGGAGAGGGAGAGAGAAACTCCAGCAGACTCTGTGCTGAGCTCAGAGCCTGATGCAGGGCTCGATCTCACAACCCTGAGATCATGACCTGAGCCAGAACCAAGAGTTGGATGCTTAACTGACTGCGTCAGCCAGGCGTCCCTCTTTTGGAGTTCTAATTGTGTACATCCAATCCCCATCTCAACAAATAGCTGAACCAGCTTCCTATTTATTTGGTAGGTGAGCACTCTAGAAATTTGCTACACTGAACTCACCAAATTTATAATGTGAATTATGACCATTCTTTGCCATAATAATTTGGGGTAGGTCAGATTTGGTTTTGGGGGCAGAAGAAATTATCATATCACAAGCATGTGACAGCTTCCAGCCCCATCTCAACTCCAAGAAATTGACTTGCCTTTTTCTCCCTGGGCCTCAGGGGTCTGTATTCTCATAAATCCTGGGGTCTTCCACCCACACTGACTCGTCATTTCAATATGTTCTTATTGCCTGCCTGCCAGATTGATTGATTGATGTCACCGGCACATAAGCCTCCACACTATTAGAAGTTACAACTGAAAACAGAATACTTGCTGAATTTTTTTTCCCATTCAATCAAATATTTCTGTCTTAACTCCATTTTGTAATGAGGCAGTGGACTGACAAATAAATGACATGTATTGAGTTCCAGCTGACACTGTGCTAGGCACTATAAGGAATGCAATGCCTCTACATACCCTGAAATTGGCAGGTAAGGTGAGTGAGTGTTACTAATACCAACTCTGAAGTCAGGTGGCCAGGGTTTGCTGATTGGCTCTTGCCTACTTATCATGTATAGCACCTGAGGTGGGTTATAAAACCTCTCTGTGCCGGGGCGCCTGGGTGACTCAGTTGATTAAACGTCTCATTTCGGCTCAGGTTATGATCTAGCAGTCCTGGGATGGAGCTCAATGTCTTTGGGCTCTGCACTCAGTGGGGAGTCTGCTTGTTCCTCTGCCCCTCCCCCTGCTCATGCTCTCTCCCTTAAATAACCTTAAATAAATTTTTTTGAAAAGCCTCTTTGTGCCTTAATTCCCCTTTTCCTATAAGGGGTTAATAATAGTACCAACCTCACAGGGCTGGTGAGAAGATTGAATGAGTTCTGTATAAAGCACATAATCAGTTCTGGCACCTGGTAAGTGCCAACTGAGCGTTAACTATGGTTATTAATACTTATTTCTGAGTAAATAAACAGGGTTTGGTGAGAGAGCTAACCTGCGTATTTGAGCATGCTTCTGATGTGCACTGGTTTCATACTCTGGTACTCACTGTAATCCAGCTGCTCCCTGGGGCTCCAAATTACATTAATTAGCTAGTGATGTTTTGATTGATTCTTGTCTGTGTTTCAGAAAGCCTTGCCCTGGGTTTTTGTTGCCATGAGTTGAGGCAGCTAAAACTATGATCCCAACCAGGAAAAAATAATAAGCAATAATTTAATGTAACGAGAACATAACAAGATTATAAAACATAGCCATTAAAAAACCAATATTGCTATTTAAAAAAAATAACAAAATAAAACACAGCTATTAGATGATTTCTTCATGGACCCCAGGGAACATGGTTTTAAGTACTTGCTGTCAAGTCATGAGAGGAGATGGAATTCTTTCTTTTTGATTGAAGTGGTTCACAATTGGCCTTGAATTGACCTGGGAGTGGGGAGAAAAAAGGATTGGGTATAAAAATATAATAGGGTTCACTTAAAATCCATCAAGCACAGCAACTTGCCGCAGAGGGGTCTAGCCCTGTCCTTAAAATCTGGTCGGAGTATGGAAATAAAAGACACCAGTGTTACTCTCTGGAATGATACAAAATGGAATGTAACTGTGTGTCCCACAGTTAGGAACTAATGTATCAGTACAAGTTCCGATCACCTCCAGGTACCATCCAAAGCCAACTGTGATTCAATCCATAATTAATACTGTATGTAAACTAAGTTTGCAGCCTTGCTCACTGTGAATCCCAATATATATGTGGGAGTCAAGTGTGAAAGATGAGGGCTCTGAGTCACAAAAGGATGACTTTGGGTTCAAATCCAATTAAGAGTTGCCTCCGCTAGTTACTTAACCTCTTTAAACCCCCAAGTGCCTCATCTGTAGAAGGGGAACAAAAATAGTTTCCATGTCATAGGAATCTTGGGATGATGAAATTGATGAATGTTTAGAAAGTTTGTAGCACTGTGCCTGGTACAAAGTACATATTCCTAATGTTAGATATCAGTTGTATGGTTTTGAAAATCCTTAGTATGTGTTGATCCCATAGTCTTCATAGGGCTGAAGATAGATAGTATCATCAGGCCCGTTATTTTAAAGGTGAAGAAATGGGCATCAGAGAGTTAAAAGACTCCTTCACAGTCACACTGGACCTTCCAGGTGGGAGTCCAGGACTATCCGAAGCTACTGGAAAGGATTATGTAGCCCAAACCCAGACCCACTCTCACACTGGTGTCCGTCCTCAGTGAGACAGCTACACAGAGGCAGGGGTGGGGGCCATCTTTCTTCACCAATCGTGGTAGCCCAGCCAAGATCTGAGCTGAAGAATCTTCTACTAATGGCCCATTTACCACCCAGAACTTGTTTAGGAAAGCTGTGACTTCAGATCCCAGAGTTAAGAACCTGGTACTTTTTTCACTAATGTAGCAGGGATAATTTTTGCTCTGCAACTCTGGGCATAAAAAATAGCACGCTAATTTACTTCTCTAAACCCAGTGAAATCTGACTACATTCTCACTCGCAAAGGTGGTAGGGATTTACTTATTCTTTCCTCTCCCCCAGCTCACACTGTACCTTAAGACAGGAAAGGGATCTCTTGTTTATCAATCCAGCCTAGTTGCCACTGAGATGCTCAGTCCCCAAGAACTCGAGGTCCATTTGAAAGTCAAAGACTCCATCCCTCAGAAGCCAAACCCCAAGATCCTTTGCTGTGCCTAAGACACACCTCTTAGAACTTAGTACCCCCACCCAGTGTCCACAAGCTGCCCGGTCAGATGTCTGGCGCCCTCTTGAGGCACTACAGAGACAGAAAATGGGTCTCTCTAATTACAGATCTCGCTCCTTTCCTTCTGGGGGTGCTGCTGCCTGTTTCCGTCCCCCATTTCCAAGCCTCAGAGCACCTCTCTGCCCTTTGAGGGTTCAGCTCTTTTCAAAGTAAAGTTCCCTAATTCTGTGTAAGAGGCAAGGCGAACCCCAGACATTCAAGTCTCAAAATCCTGCTTGCCCTGTAGAGGGGCAAAGGGAAAAGTATTTCTCCTTCTTTCTGAATCTTCTCCAGCAGCTGAAGGAAACACAAAGGCAAATGTCCAGAAACCAGCCTGCCACATTTCTTTTTCTTTTTTCCGAGTTAGACTCTTCAAAAAGTCTTAAACTCAGGCTGAAAATGGAAACACTATATTCTTTCATCAAGACTGCATGTTAGGGCTGGCCGATGGACCAACACTTTGCAAAGATCCTTTGATTCTCTGTGCTTTGCAAGTAACTGCCTGAATTCTTGGTGGTGGAATCAGCTGCTCTTCGGAAAACAAACCATTACAGAATTCCGACTGGCAAAGCTTGCCATCCATCCACTCTCAGGATCACCGCTGGTGAAAGAGAGGACATATGTGCTTCATATGTCCATTAACTTCCAGATAATTTAAGTTTGAATTGTATCTCATTCATCAAGTTTTACCATGGCCTATTGTCTCTCAGTACTTAAATTCTTCAAATAAAATTTTTCTTCCCTACATTTTTATCCATTCTTAGTCTGGGCCTCAAACATATAAGGTATAGGGTAAAGAGATCCTGTGCCAGGACTAGCCCGGGCCATGAGGACAGCCTCATGGGGCTTATGCTTAAACAGTCAGGCCCTGTCCTAAATGGTTTACATACATTGATTCATTTCATCCTCATAGCAACCTTATTATCCCCACTTCCTAGATGAGAAAACTGAGGCACAGAGAGGTTAAGAAACTTATCTAAGTCTATACAGCTAGATTCAAGCCCAGTGTGAGCTTTTAACACAGGGCTATGAATATAGATTGTGATTAAGTGCGAACAAGGAAATAAACAGGATAATGATACAAGGGCTACCTGGTGGGGCAGGGGGTTGTAGGGGGGGCAATTTCCATGTGTTGATCAGGAAAGGTTATGGAGGAGGCAGCAGTGTTTCAGCTAAAACCTGAAGGATGACAAGGAGCCGGCTATACAAAGACTGGGGCCAGGAAGGTGCATGAGTATTCCCGGCAGAAAGAACAAGAATTGCAAAAAAAGCCAAGTCTGGAAAGAATCTCTCAAGGGCAGAAATGTGGTCCATCTGGCAAAGCATAGCGGGGGGCGGGGGGAACGGAGAAGAACAGGGGTGGACATAGAGAAGATGCTTTCAGGAGCAATGAGAAGCTGCTGACATGCTTAGTCACAGAGATTATGACATGATCTGAGTTGCTTCTGAAGTCACTGGCTGCTAGGTGACAAAGGGATGAGTGAGAACCTGGAATAGAGGGGACTTGGAAGAGGGTTATGTAGCTGAGGGTAGAGGGTGACATGGACCCTGGTAGGGTCAAGTGGCAAGAGATAAGGCTGGATGGAGCAGGAGCACTTGGTGCTCAGGACATTCTGGCTGTCTGAAGAAGTGTGGCCTTTACTTCTAAGAGCCAGAGAAGCCCAGAACAGGTGGAAGCAAAGAAGTCCTGTGATCAGAGCTGAGTTCTAGGAGAATGAGTGGAGCTGGTATGGACAATGTGTTGGAGGAAGCCTGCAGTCCAGTCAGGAGGCTGCTGGAGACCTCCCAGTGAAAGGTGAGGGGGACTCAGTGAGGCCAGGGCCGGTGTTATTCATTCAGCAAAGACTAACCATCACCGGGCACTGTTGGATCAAGTCAGACAAGGGGCTGCTCTCAAGGAACTTTCCAGAGCCATTTATGAGGACAGGCTTGGTGATAACTTGAGTGTAAGGAATGAGAGAAAGGGAGGAAGTAAAAGACCCCTCTATCCCTGTTTCTGGCATTTGGTGGGGGGGAGGAAGGTAGCTGTGCAGGAAGATGGGGAATCTGCAAAAAGGATTTGCCAATGGGACAAATTCAGTTCAGGACAAATTAACAATTCCATTGGCCAAGGTGGCAAATCATCAGGTAGATGCAGGAGCAATCCAATGACTCTTTGAAGGATGGGAACTAAATACCCCAAGAGAAAGGTCTGAATACTATCTATCACCCGTTCACTAGCTGGTGCAGTCAAAACAGACCAGCACTGGAAATGCTCTTCCAAAGAAATGGTGCTGCCTCTGAGCACTCCCTTGACTACATCATGAAAGAATTGGGCTTTGCATTAAAACGACTTTCAGGGACTCCCAAGGTACAGAAACCTCCCATTTAAACGCGGCTTCCTATGACTCAGATTCAAATAATCAAGTCCCCCAGTCACAAGTTTGTGATGACAACAGGTTGAAATAAGATAGATCATCCTTTTTTTTTTTTT
>NC_048232.1:12591551-12592733 GCF_002007445.2 Ailuropoda melanoleuca | reverse complement strand
AGGAGCCTGATGTGGGGCTCGATCCCATAACGCCGGGATCACGCCCTGAGCCGAAGGCAGACGCTTAACCGCTGTGCCACCCAGGCGCCCCAAGATAGATCATCCTTATCACAGGTGTTCATTCACCTTTTTCTCCAATGCTAAATGTATAGAGATTCCGTTTTGTTGACTGTGAGACCTCTTGAACTGCCAGACATTTTCACCAGAGATCTTTAGAGAAGAATACAAGAACTGCGTCTGGAAAGAGTTAATTTTCAGTCATTGGGAAGAAAGAATATGCAATGTTTCTTTTTTATTACGAATTGTTAAAGCCTTCGCTCCTGCCAGTGTCAGAGAAATAATTGCGCTAGATCTAAGAGATCCTTCGACGGTGGTGAAAGAGGAAGCCATCTCTCCCTTGAAGGATGGATGGATGGATGAATGGATGGATGGATGGATGGATGGAAAGATGGGATTTCAAGCGATGAGTGAGTTTTAGAGAAAGATTTTACCCCTGAGACAAGCCGGCATTCCCACCCACAATAAGCCAGTGCTCCTGTCTGCCTCTCCCTTTATTTTATCAAACCATGTTTTGACAATTCGTGAAAAAAAAAACTGTCTAGGGCAAATTGAGCTGCTGAAGCAATAAACATTTAGACACATAATGTGAATTGAGTTATTGTTCTTGGAAGGGATATTCTCTGAGTTTGTTTCTCTTTTTTGGAAAGAGAACGTGTCAGCCTGTTTCCCTCCCCCAGGTCTCTTGAAATGGAAGTCTCCTTTCCCAGTAATTGTTGCGAATCCTTGACAATAGCCCCAAGACTAGATTATCTCGCAGGAACTTCCATTTCCAAAGAGTTGAGGGAGATAAAGACTCAAAACAATTGGACGGTATCGAGGGGTAAGAGCTGCATCTTCAGCCCCATTCGGCCCAGGTGGCCTCTCTCGGCGGCTCAAAGGGTAGGAGAGGATCCCGCGGTGGATTTGGTGGGTTTGGGGTGGGGGGTGGATCCTCCGTTTCAGAATCCCTGCTCTTCCTCTCGCACGCCTGACTTCGCTCAGCCTCTCCCGGTTAGCAGGCGCATTCAGGACCTAACTTTGTCCTGACTGCGTGTGCAGCGGCGGGGGAGCGCGAGGCTTGGCCAGCTCGGGGCGCCCCGGGTTCCCGCGGCGTGGAAGGGACCGCGCCGCGCTGGGCGCGGG
>NC_048232.1:12590507-12591516 GCF_002007445.2 Ailuropoda melanoleuca | reverse complement strand
GCGCCGGGCGCGGATGCCGCCTGCTAGGCCACGGGCCTGCGCACCCCAGGGCGAATGGGACGCCCGTTTCGGTGGATCCGCCGCTGCAAACCTGAAGTTCCTGGGCTCCTAGCGAAGCGCAACAAATAAAAGGTAATGTGTCTTTGTTTCCCAGCCGCGACTGCTGGGAGGCGGTTGATTATGCAGCACTTCTGTGTCCATTTTTAAATGCTGGCTGGGCCGGTAAAAGGGACATGACACTTCTTTACTGGAAGCGTAGAGTATTTAATGTCGGGGATGTGACATTTTTTCAATGCAAACCCCACGTGCGGCACCTACTACACTCCCTTCTGCTACCCGTCCCCTCCCCCCCCCCATACACTTTCTCTGGCGTCTCAACCTTACGCTGTCTGAATTTACCCAGGGAGAAAGGAAAGGACATTGCAGAGAGCAGCCCTGGGTGGGATTTATTTTTTTTTCTTTAAGAAAAACCATTTTTGTGGAAGTGACAGGGGAGTCCTGTCCTTTGGGTGCCGAGGGTGGCAGGAAGCAGTCAGATGATCCTGCTAAAATACACCGCTCTTTTACACTCCAAATGGCTGCAGCAAGTTTGATGCATAGAGAAGGGGGAGGAGGAGAACAGAAGGAAACCTTCTTTAGTACGCGGTCATTTAAAAATGACCAAACGCGTTGCTTCTGTGTTGCAGACAGATGCCCAAACGTTTGTGCCTATAGCATTTAGAGATTAGCCAGTCCTGCACTTTGAAAGCTGTGTGGGCCGCCCCTGTGTGATCAGGAACCCGGTGCCTTTCTCCAATACCTTGTGAGCAGAGTAACCGCTCAGAAGATTCAAGCAAATGCTGCAAAATTTCCGAGGGATGGCCGTTCTAATAATAGCGCTGGCGGTGGTTTCCTAATAGACATACTCATTCTGAATGATGCAGCCATGCCCGGCTGGCTGCCGGAAGCTCAGCTTGCTGAGCGGGGCGATCCAATGCCCGTAAAGGACTCCCTGACCCCACCATGAATG